>NC_083237.1:23039882-23346692 GCF_032191835.1 Heteronotia binoei
CACCCTAGACTGGTATGCATAGCGGATCATCTAAATGTCCCTCCTTCAAGGAGGCTCTCAACATTTTTGAGGCATGGAAAGCATTAGGTGTGGTTGAAAGGCACAGGATACTACAAGTTTGCTGAAACAAATTACTGTATCTGGATCGCGGATGGAAGAACAAAGTCCGGGAAGTCTATGTAACTCCCCTTGGGGTTCCGTGACAGAACAAAACAGCTGCAAATAAATACACAAACTGATAAAGCATAAGCCTATGTTTTCAAGTTTATTTTACGGGTATACTCATGGCAGACAGCCATTGGCCACAACTCCCTGTACATACAGGGGTGGCAAATGTATATTTACGTTAGCCAATATGCTTCACTCTTCCTCTCATTCTTCCCTCACAAAAGAGGTGGTATTAAAAATCCCATGAACAATTAACTGTGAAGGAGAGATGGGGTGGGGCACAATATGATGTCCTTTTTCCACAACAGGATGTGTCCAAAAAACCCTTTCACCTTTTGCTTGGGCTGTATAGCCCCACCTGTGTATTTGTGGAACACCATATGGCTGGATTAGGCTGAGCATGACTAAGTCTTGCACCCAGCTCTTGGGTGAGGCATGTTTTGATTGTGGGTGAAGACATCCCTGATTACCAGATGCCTGAAGTAAACGTCACTGTAAGATGGCCCTAGGACTTCTGATTGCCCTCTCTCCTCCTGGCACGCAACTTCCTTGAACCCTCACAGCCTTGATTTCACTTCTCTCAACATGGAGGCCGGGGCTGTCTCAAAGCAACTTGCAAAGGACACTTGACCAGAGTTCAATAGCTGAAGAAGGTTTGTGAATTAGAGGAGATACGCTAATCAAAATGTAATGACACTTCAGATTTCAATGTTGAGTGTTTACGATGGGAACATGGGGTTTGGGAAGGAACAGATTCACACAACATAATTGTCTGTTCCCTTGTGCTGGTCCCTTGAGAGCCAGTTTGGTGTAGTGGTTAAGTGAGTGGATTCTTATCTGGGAGAACCAGGTTTGATTCCCCACTCCTCCACTTGCACCTGCTGGAATGGCCTTGGGTCAGCCATAGCTCTGGCAGAGGTTGTCCTTGAAAGGGCAGCTGCTGTGAGAGCCCTCTCCAGCCCCACCCACCTCACAGGATGTCTGTTGTGAGGGGAGAAGACATAGGAGATTGTAAGCCGCTCTGCGTCTCTGATTCAGGGAGAAGGGCGGGATATAAATCTGCAATTCTTCTTATTCTTCTTCTTGAAGGCTGAAAAGCCCCATAATCATTCTAAGTTCCTGCTTGGCGGTGACACTGGCCTTTTCTATTAGTCCCCAGGGGGTACCAAAAGCAAACTGTATAGTAACTGCTGCTACCGGCAACTCTGAGACTTCATACATCTAGCACTCTGTACCAGTTTTGCCTAGCTGCCACTCCTCTAACTTTGCTCTTACAAGGTAGCCATCTATTGCAGCTTCACAATTTTGGGCTATCACACTCCAGGAAAGGTAAGTTCAGCTGTCTGCTGGCCCACTCTATTATAACACTTAGATAGCAACTAGGGTTGCCAAGTCCAACTCAAGAAATATCTGGGGGTAGAGCCAGAGGACATTGGGGGTTGAGCCAGGAGCATGGGTGTCAGAAGCACAACTGAACTCCTAAAGGAGTTCTGGCAATCACATTTAAAGGGACCATGCTCCTTTTAAATCCCTTCTGTAGGAAATAACAGAGAATAGGGACACCTTCTTTTGGGCTCATAGAATAGGACCCCCTGGTCCAATCTTTATAAAACTTGGAGAGTGTTTTGAGGAGAGGCACTGGATGCTATGCGGAAAATTTGGTGCCTCTGCCTCAAAAAACAGCTCCTCTGGAGCCCCAGATACCCACTGATCAATTCTCTATTATACCCTATGCCTATGGGAATCGATCTCCATAGGGTACAATGGAGTGCCCAGCAGACATTTCCCTCACCTCCAATCCACTAACCCTGAAGTGGGGGGGGGGGGGCTGCAAACCAGAGGATCCCCTGCTCCCAACTGGGAATTAGAATAGAATCCGAGAGAGGTCACTATTATGGATAACACAACAAAAAATGCAAACTAGTGACCAATTTACGAAGTATATAGAAACCAGTCCAAATGTCCAAAACATGTACATTGAAGTCCCAAAGTAGTGTGGTGACAAGCCAATCGATTAAGTGCTTGTTTCTTCCCAGTCTTCATCAGACCTGGGACCACTAACAAAAGAAAATATTATACAAAAATATCAGGACATTCAGACACCACCAACCCTCTTCCAGTGAAAAAATATATCATACTTACATATTGATTCAATTATATAGATTCTTTACACAATTTTCAAAGAAGAGAACCCTAAGCAAGACAGAGCAGGTGTGTTGTATTTCTAGAACATTCAAAATATAAGAAAGTTGAATAAATGAATGAAAATAATACACATGGTTTATTCAAGTATCAGGCTGAGGAAGGGTACAAAAAAAGGTGAAAATACACAGCCCACTGTCCCCACATTCTGTACTTATCTTAAATGATGTTTAGTTAGGCTTAGGCAGCCTAGGATTACTTGGAGGTGCAGGATTTTAAAGTTCTCTGTGTTGGGACTTCTCCCCATTGTCCCTTGCCAAGTGGACAACATGGTGTCCCTTAGCAAAGAGATTTGCATGGCTTGTCTCACCCTGGTCAGAAGACGTAAGATAAGAGAGCTTCTTCCCTGTGTCCTGGGAATTGATAACATGCGGGAATTGATGTCCTGGGAACATGCGGGGAGAGACGGTCCTTCAGGTAGGCAGGTCCTAGGCCATATAGGGCTTTAAAGGTAATAACCAGCACCTTGTACCGAGTCCGGTACAAGGTGCTGGTTATTACCTTTAAAGCCCTATATGGCCTAGGACCTGCCTACCTGAAGGACCGTCTCTCCCCGCATGTTCCCCAGAGAGTACTGAGATCAGGAACTCAAAATCTCCTAGATATCCCCGGGCCAAAGGAAGCCCGCTTAAAATCGACAAGGGACCGGGCCTTCTCTATTATGGCCCCCTCCTGGTGGAACCAGCTGCCGGAAGAGGTGAGGGCCCTGCGGGACCTCGCCCAGTTCCGCAGGGCCTGTAAGACAACCCTCTTCCGGCTGGCCTATGACTAGCTGGTACAAGAAACTGAGTGTAGTTATACTGGATGTCTGCTGCCCCCAATGCTTTAAATGTTTTAAATGGTTCAATGTTTAAATTAAAATGCTCTATGTTTAACGCCTATTTATGTTAGATTCCTGTGTTGTAAGCCGCCCTGAGCCACGTGTTGGGAAGGGTGGGATAGAAGTCATAAAAATAAATAAATAAAATAACCTATCTTGAGAGACCCAGGTGGGCAGCCGTGTTGGTCTGAAGCAGCAGAACAAAGCAGGAGTCAAGTAGCACTTTTACCAACCAACAAAGTTTTATTCAGAATGTCAGCTTTCGTATGCATGCATGTTGGTCTTAAAGCTGCCACTTGACTCCTATTATCCTGAGAGAGTTCATCCCACCTTGGGGTCATTTTGGTCTTTCTGCCTCAAAAGGGGGGGAACCCCCCCCCCTTCATTCTCGCCATTTTGCTGCTTCTCTCTCTGTCCCTTGAGGTACAACTTTCTAGCAAGGTGTGAGGTGGTCTTGTTTGTGCTTTGGCCAGATCTATTAGCATATATGGGCACTGAAGAACTCGGTGTGTGGGCTTCATAGCTCAACCCCTGGTCCTCTCCTTCTTGGCAGCTGACCACTTGCAGCTGGTTCCATCTCATAAACAAAATGTAGGCTCAATGGTTAAATCACATGGGTGAATACTAGGGTGAAGGGCATTTCTTCATGGGGTCTCTTTTCACACTGTGGTTTTTATGGAATCCAAACTTCTCCACATCTTTATTTTTCATTAGCTCTCTTTCTAAGGTTTTTTTGTGGTTTCTCCTGTGCGTTCTCAGTCAAAGTTTTGAGGGAAAACATGGACAAAGCAAATGGAAAATGAAGATGTGAGGGAGCTCAGAGAAAAACCCCTTCAGCTGGCGCCGAGACCACCGGCAAGCCTCCACATAGGGGAGTTCTGGGTTGGGAAATACCTAGAGATTTGGGGGGGGGGGGTGAAGCCTGGGGAGGGGCCTCAGCAGGGTATAATGCCATACAGACCACCCTCCAAAACAGCCATTTTCTCCAGGGGAATTGATCTTGGTCATCTGGAGATCTCCAAGAACCATCTGAAGGTTGACAACCCTACTGCATGACAAGACACTAGTTTTCACCAGTTGCAATGATCCTTCCTTTAGCTTGTGTACAGAAAAGTGATCTGTTTCCTAAATATTGTTTTGGTTTGCTCTGTGGACTCTAAGGGGACCTTCAAGGACAGGAGACTTGGCCACAATCCAACAAGGCCACAATCCAGCACATTCTTACTTGGCAGTAAGATCTCTCTCTTACATTATAAAACACTCCCTGCAGGGTCTTTTTTTTTTAGCAGGAACACACAGGAATGCAGTTCTGGCTGGCTTGGTGACTGTGGGTGTGGCCTAATATGCAAATGAGTTCCGGCTGGACTTTTTCTACACAAAAAACCCTGACTCCCTGTAAGTAGAATGCTATCCTGTCAAAGAGAACAGTTCCAGGCCAGCTATTGTCCTGTGCCAATTTTCTGCTTGCAAAAA
Source organism: Heteronotia binoei (assembly GCF_032191835.1). Classification (NCBI taxonomy): domain Eukaryota; kingdom Metazoa; phylum Chordata; class Lepidosauria; order Squamata; family Gekkonidae; genus Heteronotia; species Heteronotia binoei. The sequence goes on from NC_083237.1 coordinate 23,044,546, forward strand.
TGGTTTTGTTTTATAAGGAGAGGCGTACAAAACATGACTCCCTTCCTGCAGTTTTACATGTCACTGTCCATTTAACTACTTCTCTGCTGCATACATAGAGTCAGCCTGTACCTCACCAAGCTGACAGTAAAGGCTCTTAAGGCTTGGGTAGCAATCACCCATTTTAGCATTTATCAAAGCTGTCTGGCACGCTCCCAGGTGAGACGCCTGCATTCCATTTCCCTTCCAATCTGGTCAGTTCTGGGACTCCCTGGAGCCAATGTGGGCCCCAGCAACAGGTGGCTGCTATGGGTCACAATGGGAGGGCCAGTTTATTTGGACAACGCCCAAGATGATGCCAATTAGGGTTTTATAACAGATTGATAATGTTTGCCCAGCAGGCAGGTTCCCAAGATAAGGTAACACTATTATCTTCCCTCACGGATGGTATAAAATTCAGGTTTTCCTTTCCTTGGATTTTGCAGAACACAGGCAGTGACTCCTGAGGCTGCAGAAGAGGCAACGTAAGTACTGAGTCTTTCACAATAAAGTGCTAGAAAACAAAGAGCTCTTCATCCTCCAAACTGGGGTGGGGGGACTATCTCTGTCCCAAGTAGTGTGGCAACTGGTGCCCCCCAAAGGATCAATGCTTCAAACTGTACCCACCTGTCTTTACCACCCACCCCAAATCCCCCCCGGCTGACAGTGGATTTTTCGAGAGCATTGTCATCCTTATTACTTTAGGAACTTTCTATGCTATCTCTTCAGAGTCCTGCTCAAGGTGACTTGCAATTAAAAGGGGCTGAAGGAATCAGGGGATGTTATAGGATAAGAATAACTTAAGGAAATCACTATTTAGGCAAATTGTTTGTTGTAAGAAAACAAAAGCCCACAGAACACAATCATTTGTTCTTATTTCAGTTCATTTTTTTAAATACTAGTGGCCTGTAGGGGGGAAACATAGAGTGCTGGGTAGGGCTTTTGTTCCTTATAGTGAGGCAAATGGTGACCCTAGTTTCCACAATGAGAACCAGTTTGGTGTAGTGGTTAAGTGTGCAGACTGTTATCTGGGAGAACCGGGTTTGATTCCCCACTCCTCCACTTGCACCTGCTGGAACGGCCTTGGGTCCACCATAGCTCTGGCAGAGGTTGTCCTTGAAAGGGCAGCTGCTGTGAGAGCCCTCTCAGCCCCAGCCACCTCACAGAGTGTATGTTGTGGGGAGAGAAGATATAGGAGATTGTAAGCCACTCTGAGTCTCTGATTCAGAGAGAAGGCAGGGTATAAATCTGCAGTCTTCTTCTTCACACTGGAGTATCAATGAGGTGGCGGAGACGTGAAGTGGTAGAACAGACTGTACCCTTCAGACACCAGGTGAAGGATCACATTTTGGAATCTCCCCACAAGCATAAAAGTAGCATGGAAAACAAAGAAACATGATGGGACTTCTCTCTGTTTTGCGCTGGTTACCTGTCTCAAGAGATTTTGAGGCTGAAGGACCATTCAGTGTGAGAATCCACCACCTGCCGTGTGAAGTGTGCAGTCTGCTCAGTCACCTCAGGACTTTGCTACTTCATTCCAACTCCACTCTTTCGCATGTATGAACCTTAGTGTTGTTATGAGGCAAGGTGCCAGCAGCCAGATCTGGCCCTTCTTGGTATTAACAGGTTTATTTTATCAGTTTAACTCTTTAACCCGAGCCTGTGGTGGATGGAAGCGCATAGCATTCAGAGATCTTTGTAAACTGATTGTCCTCCCTTCAAAATTCTTTTTCTAGGATGTTGTGTTTCACCCTCCTCGCTTTACTCTGTTGTGGCGTCTTTGTCAATTCAGGTAAAACCCAGCTGCAAATCACTGTCCTTTAGGTCATGTTGTATTTGGGTGCAGAAGCAGGCCATGTGCCCCTGTGTCGGTTATTAATTAATTAATTGGATTTTAGCTGCCCCTCACCCAAAGGGTCTCATGTTGACTTACAGCATTAAAACCAATAAGGTAGAAACAATATAAAAACAAATATGAAATATTAATATTCAAATATTAAATTATTAAAATATGTGGCTATCACCATACCACTATTAAAACAGCCCAAATGTGGTTACTCTCAAAAGACCAACCTAAACAATTCAGCTTTGCATGCCCTGCAGAAACGAAACAAGTCCAGTAGGGCACTGTTGTCATTTGAGTGTGCATCCCACACGGTAGGGGCCACAACCAAGAAGGTCCTTCCTCTGGCAACAGCTAACCAAGCCATCCTGGGGTCAGGCACCTGCAAGAGGCCCTTAGATGATGGCCAAAGTAGGGCTGCCAAGCCCCCAGTCCAGGCAGGGATTCCCCTGCCCAGGAGGTTCCCAACCCACCGGCCCACATTGGGCTGGAGGGGGACATCTCCCCTGATGTCGCTGGCATGATGACGTCACCATCCACGGCATCCACTCTAGGTGTTTCTGGAAAAACTCGATTGTTTTCCGGATGCTCTAGCCATTTGAGAGGGGAAACTCTAAGGTATAATAGGTACCATAGAGGTTTTCCTTCCCAAATGGCTAGAGCGTCTGGGGAAAACCATAGAGTTTCCCCAGAAATGCCTAGAGTGGACGCCATGTGACGTTGTCGATGCAATGATGTCACTTCCGGGTGATGTCATCGTGCCCCGTGTGTAAGGAAAGTCCCCTGCCAGAGCCTGTGAGGGACTTGGCAACCCTAGGCCAAAGGGAGTGCAAGGTAGGGTTGCCAAGTCCAATTTAAGAAATATCTGGGGACTTTGGGGGTGGAGCCAGGAGACTTTGGGGGTGGAGCCAGGAGCAAGGAAGTGACATCACTTCCAAGTCAAAGGTCAAGTGATGTCACTTCCTGAACTTCACTCCTCTATATCACTTCCAGCACACTGCATCAAACCCCACCTCTAAAACTCTTCATGGGGGTTTAGGAATCCTAATTTCTACATCACTTAAATTGAATGTGTCCATCTAAAAAATTCAAACCCATGGGCAATGGCTATCCTCCTACACTTCAAAATGGGGTCTCTTCTAATACTAAATGTATATATCCCTCCCCAGCAAAAATGATCAGATATAGCAAGGTGCTGTAATTAATCTGAATTTTTCATTGAAGAACTTTTATTAGATACTCCAGCACACCTGATTCTAAAGGGGGGGGGGGGAGAGAGAGACTTTAGTGCTAGACTCAATTCAAATGATAAGATTCTAATTGACAAATTTGGATGAAAGCTTGCTAAATAATGTCACTTAATTCAAAACAGATATGGGCTTCCCTCTTAAACAGTGGAAGCCATTCCCAACCTAGTAAGACTTAGTTACTGCTGTCTTCTCAGGTCAAACACAATTACAAGCCTAAGTAGCTCTATCATACCTCTGGTAATTCTGTGGTCAGGTATTTCTCAGTTGCATTCTCTTTGCCACAAAAAAGAATTTGTAGCTCTTTATGCTTCAGGAACTTGGCAATTTGGAAGCTTAAGATAATTCACACCAGAGAAAATTCTTATATGCACACTAGAGCATATTATGTCCTCCTCTATGTCTAGCAATTGGGAGTGGAGGTTTGCATATATCACCCCTACCAAAAATCCTAATAAGCAGCTCTGGTTACCATCATGTAATAGAATAGCTCTAGGGTTGCCAGGACCTGTCACTGACCAGAGGCAGGAGTAGGGTTGCCAGCTCCAGGTTGGGGTATTCCTGGAGACTTGGAGGTGGAGCCTGGGGAGGACACGGAACTCAGTGGATTACAATGCTCCCAAAGTCCACCCTCCAAAGCATCCATTTTCTCCAGCAGAAATTGACTTTGTAATCTGGAGATATGCCATAATTCCAGGAAATACTTTCAAGTATCAGTTATTCATCTTTTCATTTAGTGGGATTAGAAAAGAACACAATATCAAAACAATATCTGCAGTACTGCATTTAGAACACCTGAGACTCAGAAGCAATGTTCCCTCTAAGCTGTGGGGTCATGTGAGCAAAAAATCTACTTTGTGAGCTATTGGCATTGAAGTCATGAGCTCCTGCATAAATTAGTTTCATGTGGGGCCATTTTTCCTGAGCTAAGACCAAAATGTGTGAGCTGGAGACTAAAAACTGAACTAGCTCACACTAACTCAGCTTAGAGGAAACATTGCTCAAAAATATGTTTAAAAGTCATCTAGAACCAACATATTCATAATGCAATAAACTATATTGCTTCTTTTTCACAAAAAATACAATTCCTGTCAAACTATCTGATCTTTACCTGGAAAATCCCTCCCCCCAGTCGTTATAGGATTGGTTTGTTTGGTGTGTTTGTTGTGATAAAAAACCTGCTATATCTTAAGGGGGGGGGGGAAGGAGAGCAGGATAATTAACTCAGCAAAACAATGCTAGCAAATAGAAATAGGTTAATTTTAACACCCATTTTCTCAAGTGAAAATGACTTCTGTAATCTGCAAATCAGTTGAATAAATATGCTTGCATATGAAAAAATATACCTTGAATTAAACTTTGTTGGTCTTAAAGGTGCCACTGGGTTCAAAGTTTTAGCAAGGTTTTAAAACTTAAGACAAATTTCTTCAGAATGTTCCAGACACCCGGGCCAGCATATACCAAAGTTAAGCTGAACATGGGGTAGCCAAAGGCAATAAAAGCAGAGGAGGCAATAAATCAGATAAGACAATGAAAAAATAAACAGTCTCCACAAGAACACAAGGCTGGGACTGCGCTTAGCCCAGCCCAGCTGAGAAGCACATAAAACGAAAACTTAAGCACTCTAAACCGATACCTTAAATCATTTAAAATCAAGCTTTAGAAAGCACCTTAGTCGCAGAGCAAAACAGCGTCAGAAGACTACTCCTTGCCTGCACTTCCTGTTCTGGAAGAGAGGCTTTTCTTCTTAAAGGCAAAACAACCCCAAAAGTTCTCAATAAGTATTCTACTGCAAAGTTCTGCAGAAGTTGCTGCTGACAGGTTGAGGGCAAGGCAGTTTATCAGTTCATGCATCATTCAAAATCTCATCAAGAACACCTCATGCCTTTCTGTTCTGCAGTGAAGGCACAGAGCAGGTTTGTGTTATGAGAAAATGTTTGCTAGATCTCCCTCTCTCTGTGCCTGGAAGGAATGTTTATTTACACACCAACCACCTCTACAAATCTTCTTTACTAACAGGACAGGACACACACACACACACCCTCCCTTCCCTTCTTTTTCGGCTCTTGCTTAGCATGCCTGGGTGAGGACTGGACTCCAGTGCCGAGCCTTCGGTGGGTGCAGGGAATCAGGCAGGCTCTCTCCGGAGAGTGGCATGAAGTTCCCCCCCTCCCCCCGCTTCTGGACTTTTGGAGACCGGGGGAGGAGGCTATAAATTCTGGAGTCCCCCGCCAGGGCGGGGGGGTTGGGAAGCCTAGTGCAAGGGGTTGTAATGGGAGAGGTGGTCCCATAGGTATGAGGGTCCCAGACCATTAAGGGCTTTAAAGGTTAACACCAACATCTTGAATTGTATCCAAAGACTAACTGGTAGCCAGTGTAGCTGCTACAGAACTAGAACAATATGAGCTGACCATGATGTTCCAGTTAATTACTTCTAATATTTCTTTCCCAAACATTACAATATTATTATTGTAGAAGTAGAAAAGAGTAAGAGTCCAGTAGCACCTTAAAAGGCTAACAAAATTTGTGGTAGGGTATGAGCCTTCATGAGTCACTGCTCACTTCTAACTGAAGAAGTGAGAAGTGACTCACAAAAGCTCCTACGCTGCCACAAATGTTGTTAGCCTTTAAGATGCTGTTGGACTCCTGCTACAGCCAAGGTAACATGGCTGCCTTTCTTGATCTATTTTTATTACTGGACAAAGCCAGGACAGATGTAAGAAGTCTGCTTTTGATCCCTGGCAGCAACGACACATATCTAATACTAGACAGTATATACAATTCATATGGTGTCAAATACCATTGAAACTGTATTTTATTTTTAAAATCTCTTGAGTCAATCAAATTTAGTTTAGACTAGAAAGGTTTTCTTTAGCAGATCCATTGCAATTCAGCACCTGCTATTATAACCATGTTACCTCTAAGCTGTGGAGTTCTGTGAGCAAAAATTCTACTTTGTGAGCTACTGGCATTAAAGTTGTAAGCTGCTGCATCAATTAGCTTGCTCTGGGGCAATTTTTTCTGAGCTAAGGCTAAAATGTGCGAGCTGGAAGCTAAAGAACTGTGAGCTACCTCACACTAACTCAACGTAGAGGGAATACTGATTATAACGCCCGGATCTTTATTCCAATTTTATTAAAACTGCAAAGGAGTATTCTTTAAAATTTAGAAGACTTTGCACTAACTATTGCACATTTTCATTTGTGACATGACAGATTTTATTTAAAGATTTGCAGTTTGCCTACAGAACAGAGAAGCTTTTAGTTTTAAAAAAATCAGTACCAGTGGGTGTTCCCCAAAACACTCCCAAAGCTACCCAGTTGACCAGTTCTGCCCACCCCAAATCCCTTTTCAAGATCATTTGTAGCACTGCTTTCTGTCAGCAATTCAAACTCATGTTTTTAAGGGATATATATTTCCTTAACAACATCATTACAATATGTCTCATTTGGAAATACTGAAACAACAATTTCCCATAGTTTCAGTTGTTGGTTCATAAGATCATTCTAGGATCTTATATAAAAGTTTATCTGAAGATATTTCTCCAGTTCGTAATATTTACCATCGTATCAGCCCCAGAGACTCTTTGAAACCAAGAAAGACCTTGGGGGTGGCTCCAGAAAAGGCTTGGGGAGAGGAGGGGCCTCAGCATGGTGCAATGTCATAGTTTTCTCTGTTTTCTCCAGGGGAGCTGATCTCTGCCAGCTGGAGATCAGTCGTAAAAGTGGGAGATATCCCTGCCCCACCTGGAGGTGGGAACCTCAGTTGTCCCACAAGTTCCATCCCCATGTTTTCTCTCCTTCACTGTGACTAGGCTTGTGAACTGATATTAGAACAGACACATTATACTTCTTTAATGCCTCCACCACCACCACCCCCGTTTTATTTTAGGAAATATTCAGCCACGGTCTTCTTCATATTCTGGAGAATATGGTGGGGGTGGAGGAAAGCGATTCTCACACTCTGGCAACCAACTGGATGGGCCTATAACAGCCATTAGAGTTCGAGTGAACCGCTGGTACATTGTTGGGTAAGTGAATGCAGAAGAAGTGCTGGTTTTTATATCCTGCTATCTGAAGGAGTCTGAGCGGCTTACAATTGCCTTCCCTTCCACTCCCCATAACAGACACCCTGTGAGGCTGGTGAGGCTGACAAAGCTCTGAGATAGACTGACTCAAGGTCACACAGTTGGCTTCCTGTGAAATCAAACTTGGTTGTCCAGATTAGAGTCTGCCACTCTTTACCACTATACTACATTGGCTGTCAGAGTAGAAGGCCCAGAGTAGAGGAACAATGCTTGGAGGGGGAGGTTGAGCATTAGATTACATTTAAAAAACAACAACATAACCAGGGCTTTTTTTGTAGCAGGAACTCCTTTGCATATTAGGCCACACACCCCTGATGTAGCCCAATCCTCCTGGAGCTTCCAGGGCTCTTAGTACAGGGCCTACTGTAAGCTCCAGGAGGATTGGCTGCATGGAGTGTGTGGCCTAATATTAGGGTTGCCAAGGCCCCCTCAGTCTCCGGTGGGGGACTGTTTTCACAATAGGTACCATAGAGTTTTCCCTCCCAAATTGCTAGAGCATCTGGGGAAACCATAGAGTTTTCCTGGAAGCTCCTAGAACGGCCGGTGTGTGATGTCGCTGGTGTCATGACATCACTGCAAATGATGTCATTGCGCTGGTGATGTTGAGGGAGGACTCCGCCCCCCCCCCGGCCCAATTTGGGCCAGCAGGTTAGGACCCTCTGGGGCGGAGAAACCCCCGCCCGGCCCGGGAACTTGGCAGCCCTACCTAATATGCAAAGAAGTTCCCACTACAAAAAAAGCCCTGAGTGCAAAGTAAGACTTCCCTTTTCCCTGTGTGGTGGAGAATTTAGGAAAGCATTTCTAAAAATCAATTTCCCTCATAGCAGACAGCCCTCGGGATTTGTCATGCTTACATTTAAAAAAAAATCGAATTAAGTGCAAATATAAGGGTAGAGAAAGACACGGTAGGAATGCTGCAGCTAGCCTAACTGGAACTAGCCTTACGGCGAAATCAGAACAGGCCCTAGAGTCCAAAAAAACTCAACGTATATCCAGATAGTACTTTAAGGTATATTTTAGACTTTGTGGGACACTCTTTAAACCCATTTGTTGGATGTTAGGGAGACTTTGAATTGTCCCTATGCCAGGAAACATACCATTCAGATATCCCTAAACAGTAAATTCCTGAGAAAGGCTATTATAGATCTTGAAAACATGCAGAAAAGAGAAACCAAAAGGATCAAGGGGCTGGAGTAGCTGCTTCATGAGGATCAGTTAAAACACTTAGGGCTGTTTAGCTTTAAAAAAGAGAGTAAGGGGAGACATGATAGTGGTTTTACAATTATGTAGAGTGTAGAAATAGTGGACAGACCCCCCTAGGGTTGCCAGGTCTGTGTTGGGAAATACCGGGAGACTTTGGGGGTGGATCCAAAAGAGAGCAGGGTTTGGGGAAGGGAGGGGCCTCAGCAGGGTATAATACCATAGAGTTGACCCTTCAAGGTAGCCACGCAGAGATCAGTTGTAAAAGCAGAACTCCAGGCCCACCTGGAGGCTGGCAACCCTAGCCCCACCCTCCTAATACTAGAGCCCGAGGTCATCCACTGAAGGATTATAGTTTTAGGACAGACACAGGGAAGTACCTCTTCACACAGCACATAGTTAGATTGTGGAACTACGGGGTGTGGTGATGGCCAAGTTGGAGGGAGTGGAGGACAGGGCTATCATTGGCTACTAGCCATGATCGATATCTATGCCCTCTAGTACCAGAGGCAGTCCACCTCTTTATATCACTTGCCAGAGAGTAAGGGTGGGAGGATGCTGTTGCAGTGATCTTGCTTGTGGTCTTCCTAGAGGTAGCTGGTTGGCTCCTGTGTGAACAGAATTCTGGACATGATGGGCCTGGAGTCTGATCCAGGAGTAGGGCTGCCAACCCCCCGGTCTGGGCAGGGAATCTCCCGGCTGGGAGGTTCTCAACCCGCCAGCCCACATTAAGCCAGCGGGGTGAACTTCCCCTTGTGATGACGTCACTCAGAAGTGTCGTCATCAAAATGGTGGTGCCTGTGCAGGGCTGCTCTAGGCGTTTCCGGGAAAACTCTGTGGTTTTCCCAGTCATTCTAGCCAAATGGCTAGAGCATCCAGGAAAACCACAGAGTTTTCCCAGAAATGCCTAGAGCAGCCCCACATGGCAGCGCCATTTTGATGTCGTCACTTTCGGGTGATGTCATTCGTCGCACGTGCGCAAATGTCCCCTGCCGGGGGATGAAGAGGACTTGGCAACCCTATCCAGGAGGGCTCTTCTTATGTTCTTGGGTCTTGGTTACATAAGCTTAAATGAAAGATGTGTTCTGTTTCAGACAGCAAATAGAGAAATGGTGGTCTGAGGAGTACATGAGTATCATTCATTGTTCTTATGTAGATAGAATATGTAACAGATGTCTAAGAGAGCCAGTTTGGTGTGGTGGTCAAGTGCAGGAACTCTTATCTGGGAGAACTGGGTTTGATTCCACACTCCTCCACTTGCAGCTGCTGAAATGGCCTTGGGTCAGCCATAATATTCACAGAGCTGTCCTTGAAAGGGGAGCTTTTCTGAGAGCTCTCTCAGCCCCACCTACCTCACAGGGTGTCTGTTGTGGGTGGGAGGGGGAAGGTAAAGGAGATTGTAAGCCACTCTGAGATTCCAGGGTTGCCAAGCTCCCAGGTGGGGTAGGGGTTCTCCTGCTTTGGGGGTCCCCAACCTGCCAGCCCACAGTTGCATGCCGGCTGCTCTAGGAGCTTCTGGGAAAACTCTATGATTTTCCTGGACACTAGCAATTTGGGAGGAAAACTCTATGGTACTTACAAGTGATGTCATCATGCTGTGCGCATATAGTCCTCCACCAGAGGCCACGGAGGACTTGGCAACCCTATGAGATTCAGAGTATAGGGCGGGGTATAGATCCAATTTCTTCTTCTTTTTCAACTACGCACATGGCACAGAAGCAATAGAAGCACTTTCTGGTAAATATATTTGTGTCATTCAGACATTCGCACTAAACTATGGTTTAAACTAACCATGGTTAGTATGACTGTCTGCAGCTATTCCACCAACTATGGTTAGTCAGGGTCCATCAAATCAGAATCTGATGTTGGTTTACTAACCACAGTTAACTTTGCTACAACTAGTTTCATATGATACGCATATACAAGCATCTTGGCTTAAATTCTGGCTTGCTCCCTAGCAGTGCTCTCCCAGGCTCCAGAGAGAAGGAAATGAAACCAACATTTGTGAAGGCAAACCAGGATTTGAATCTTGGTTTCACAGACTAGCCATAGTTTAAATGGTCTCGTGAGCAGTGTCCCATCTAAGTTGAGTTAGCGTGAGCTAGCTCACAGATTTTTAGCCTCCAGCTCAGGAAGGATGACCTCAGAACACACTAATTTATGCAGTAGCTCACAACTTTAATGCCAGTAGCAAACAAAGTAGAATTTTTGCTCACAAGACTCTGCAGCTTAGAGGGAACATTGCTCGTGAGTACTAAAAAATACTATGTGCTCAAAACTGGAAGCATAGCTTTGAGAGAAGAGGCATGGATTGTGCATGACAAATTAAGTAACCAATAAACATGCAAAAAAAAAATCCCAAATCAGTTAAATTATTATTTCTAGGACTGAGGATTAAAGAGGCTTCCATGCAACATAGAAATTCTAGCCCACTGATTTCAAAGAGTGTACTTAGACCTGCTGTGGATTGTAGCAGAGAAGGATGACAGTGATTTACCCTAACTCTTCTTCTCTTCCAGCATCCAGGTCCGGTATGGGAAGGAGTGGAGCAACTATGTAGGCGGCTCCTCAGGTGACCTGGAAGAAATTTTCTTGCACCCAGGAGAGTCCATCATCCAAGCCTCTGGGAAGTACAAGAATTACCTCCGCAAACTTGTGTTTGTCACCGACAAGCAGCGCTACTTCCCATTTGGAAAGGACACAGGCACCAGTTTTAATGCTGCTCCGCTCTTCCCTGGCACTGTCCTGCGTTACTTCAGTGGCCGCTCTGGTTCTGTCATCGATGCCATTGGGTTCCACTGGGACAACTACCCAGTTAATTGCCCCAGCTGTGGAAAGTGAGAGAACAGATGAGAGAGAGGGAAGCAGACTGATCAGTGGGGCACTTCAAGGTCTATCCTTCCACCTTTCTCTTTGGGATTGATCTCCCCCTCCTTCATGGGCTTCAACAGGTCTTTCAACCATCCCAGGATCCAATAATTCTTTTGCCAGGTGGCTTATCTGACACCCATTGAAATATTTCTCCAACCTCCCATCCAGCAATCTCTCCCTTTGCTCCTCTTCCATCCCCATGTTCAAACCTTCTCCACTCACTCAACAACCTATTCATCACCTCTCCCAACATGTTTTCTGTCTCTCATTGGTTAATCCGCTCAGCCAGCCAACCAACCATCTCCCTCAGCTGTGCCCCATTACTTCACTGCTTCCAATCCAGTCAAATAATGAGCATCGCCAGAGATGAGAATCAGACAATAAAAATGTAATTTGAAACATGTTTCCGAGTATCTTTTTATACACGGGCGACTTAATGGGGGTGGGGGGTGGGAATGACCCTATTGTATTTAATTTCAGAATGTATATGGCTGGATTTTCACAGTAGTTTATATGAATGTTAAGAGCCATTCAAGAATAAACAATAAGATCACCTTAAAAGTCGTCATGAGATAAAGAAACAAGATCAGCAGCAGAAAGATAGGTAGCCTAAGGACGATCTAGATCAGAGGTGTCAAGCATGCAGCCCGGGGGCCGAATCAGGCCCCTGGAGGGCTCCTATCAGCCCCCTGAGCAACTGACTCTTGTCTGCTTCCTTCTCCCTCTCTCTTGCTTCCTTCAGCATCTCAAGCTTGCTCTGCAAGACTTGCTCAATTGCAGATGAGCTACAGAGCAAAACCTTGATTTTCTCCATTGGTTGAGGCTCCTCCCCCTGCTGGTTCCCTGGGGAGGGAGAGAAAGAGCCAGAGCTTCCTTTGCCCAGTTCACCTTTCAGACCAACAAGTGCTAATGTTTTAAGCATGTTTTATTTTAAGGTTGTTGTTTTTTTTAAACTTTAGTCGTGTTTGTCTGTGCCCTTTAAAAAGTTTGTATCTCTGCTACCTACTCATAAATAGATACACACATGGCCCGGCCCGACATGGCCTGGCCCAACAAGGTCTCATTTATGTCAGCTCTGGCCCTCAGAACAAATGGGTTTGACATCACTGATCTAGATCTTACAAATTCACATTTCAAAGGTTGGGGGAAGGGGGGGGTGGTCTTAACTAGCTTCTGGAAAGTCCCAGAAGAAGCCCCAGACCATATTTTCCTTCCTGTGATTTTGGCAACTGTGTTTCACAGCTTGGGATATGGTTCCCAGCCTTGATGCTTAATTTGGCCTTTAGACCAAGCCAAGAACATGGGACAGAACGGGAATGAGGAAGCAGTTGCTGAAACTTCTACAGAAAGTGAGTTATTGGTCCATCGACTCTCAAAGCCAGTTTTTAGAAGATGGCAGACTAATCTTGGATGTCCTCTTCCAGGCCATTAATTAAGTTTTTACTAGTAACAAAGTTACCAGAAAGGAGATGTCACTTTTTGAAATTATTCAACTTCAGCCTTTATTGGCAGGCTTAATTCCTAGTGAAATTTTCCACCTGTATTAGTACTAGTGGCTGATTACTTGGCAAGACTCTAGCAATCATCATGCAGATTTTCTTAAAAAGGGAAACATTTAGGGTTGCTAACCTCCAGGTGGCACGTGGAGATCTCCCACTGTTACAACTGATCTCCAAATATCAGATACCAGTTTGCCTGGAGAAAATGGCTGCTTTGGAGGGTGGACTCTGGCATTATATCCTGCTGAGATCCTTTCCTCCCCCAAATCCTGTCCTCCTTCAAGCTCCACCCACCCCCGATTCTCCAGGAATCTCTCAGCCCAGAGTTGACAACTCTACTAGAGACAGCCCTCCACCCCTCAACAGTTTTTTTTTACAATAAATAAATAAATCCTGAAACAATCTCACAATTTTGAGATCAACCACTTGCTCAGCCTCTGGTTTCATATATGCAGCCATGGGTCAGCAGTGCCCTTCTGCTGTCTATATTGGACAAAAAGAACAGTACCTACACAAAAGAATGCATGGGCAAAAATCTAACATTACACATCACAGTGGGGAAAAATGTTTTAATCTTCCAGTACACAGTGCTGCTGATCTAACAGTTACTGTTCTCTTTCAAAAGAACTTCAAAGGTAGAATCCAATGCAAAAGTGAAGAATTAGAATTCATCAGGAAGTTTAACACCACCTCTACTCCCACCTTCCTCCCAACTTGATCAGGACCATAGTTTCCCCATTTACTGTATACAGAAATGTCTCAGCATGATCCATCCTTTACAGATGTTAATTAATTAATTCAAAGCTACGCATGCTAGCAGCCATTTCTATGTCTACTGGTCATTAATACCACAATTTAATTACTTGTCTAGTCAAGAAGAACATCCCTTTCTCTGTATGTTGCTTTGATCTCAATTAATGGAATTAATTAATAGAGGCCCTTACATATCCAGAAACTCATGCAGAGAGACATCCCCTACCCACAAATGGTTTTCTCAGCTCTGGCAAGCTGAACCAGAAATTGCTTGACCTATATCTTGCTTGAGTCTGTCCAGCTGCAAAAATGCAGGTAGCAAAGTCTTCTACTGCAGGCTTTTTTGGAACCTTTCCAGTCTCTGCGGTAACCACTGGGCCTTTAATTCCCTAACTGCAGTTCTTGGTTTTGCCACCAGGGCTCTTCAATATCTAAATTCTGGGATTCTCCATGGTAGGTCAATGAGAATGGCTGTGTCCAATCTAATTAACACCCATGTGCCTGTGTGCCAATTTTAATCCATGCCTCATGTAAGAAGTTTGAATCAGGTGGTCACACTAAAGAGCACAGAATGTAAACAAACATGGTCATGGGAAACTCTGGCCATCAGATCTGATCACATGATGGGGAAATTAGCATATTGCTTCTACATTTTGATTGGTGCACCTACCTTTCTCTCCTTTTCCACCTGAGCCCCTAGTAAGGATTTTACATTTGTCAAATTTTTACCATTGAAACCCATGCGACTGTTTCATCTTGCAAGAAGGGTGTAAGTAATAGCCAGAGATGTTTCTTGTATTGTTCAACGAGGAAAAAAAAAATCTATAAACACTTTTATCTTTCCCTACCACCCTCGTTCCTTTTATCTCACTGTGGTAAGAAATAATCTTTTTTGTTGCATAAAAAACTGCCTGAGAAAAGTCTTTGCTGCATTTCCCACCATGGGCCAGGCTGACCTGGAGCTCTGCACAGTGTCCTAGGAAAGGAAGACCTATGTAGGGAGTGGAATGGACTAGACAACACTTTGGGGAAACAAGAGCTCCCCCCAAGAGCTCTAATGGGCAGCTGATGAGAGAGACACAGACAGTCAGGGGTCCTTTTATAGAAAAATAGGTGGTGGAGTTTATTAGCATAACATTAGCATATGCCATCCCCCCCCCCCCCCCCGCAGCCAAAAGCAACCCAATGCAAGAAAGGAGACCCTTGGGTGAGTGAGTTAAGCTTGGGCTGGCTCTAGCCAAGCGGGCTCCACTTCCCTGGGGTTCTCCAGTCAAAAGGCCAGCAAGCCACCCACCACCTAAAATCACATAAGAAGTGGAGAAAGAATGGTGCAGACTTCTTCAGGGGTTAATGAGGCCTGCAGGGGGTGTGGTAAAGCCCCTGGTGGCTGGCTGGCTGCCTGCTCTCCTAATCCAGGGATTGTTATGCAGCTGCACCTCCTATTCAATGGACAAAGTAGGTGGGGATGAAGAGGTGGAACACTCAGAAAGGTTCAGGAGCTGTGCTTCTGTGAGCTCCTGCTGAATCTGAGGCCTGGAGACAATACTTCAGAGTCTAAAGGACTAATTCTTGGGTGGTGACAACTATTCCAAACATGGATCTGGGAAAATGTGTGGCATGTAAAGCACTATACATCTCCCCCTATCACATGGTGAATATAATTTCCAAATTTTAAAAATCACATCCTGAACTAGAGTTGCTAGCCTCCAGGTGGGGCCTGGAGATCTCCTGCTTTTAATTGCTGATCTCCAGTTGGCAGAGATCAGCTCCTCTGGAGAAAATGGCTGCCAGTTTGGTGTAGTGGTTAAGTGTGCAGACTCTTATCTGGAAGAACCAGGTTTGATTCCCCACTCCTCCACTTGCACCTGCTAGCATGGCCTTGGGTCAGCCATAGCTCTGGCAGAGGTTGTCCTTGAAAGGGCAGCTGCTGTGAGAGCCCTCTCCAGCCCCACCCACCTCACAGGTTGTCTGTTGTGGGGGAGGAAGGTAAAGGAGATTGTGAGCCGCTCTGAGATTCTTTGGAGTGGAGGGAGGGATATAAATCCAATATCTTCTTCTTTTTCTTCGAAGGGTTGACTCTCTGGCATTGTACCATACTGTGGCCCCTCCCCTCCCCAAACTCCCCCTCTCCTGGATCCACACCCCCAAAGTCTCCAGGTATTTTTCATCCCAATTCTGGCAACCCTATTCTGAAGGCCATTACAGACCCTCATAAGTCAATAGCAAAGGTCAAGGAGATGGAGCAAAAAAGATGCCCCAAAGTGATTCAACTCAACAGAGAAGCTGTGAGGTGACTTCAGTCTGCATCTTGACTCTCCACTTTCAGCCACTGTGGAAAAAGGGTGGAGCTAAGCTCCATCTTCAAAAAGGCCTAGCTAACCTCCACATTAAATGGAGAAGGGATTTGAATTTTCTCGCCCACAGGCATTTTCTCTGACTCCACCACTAGGGGGCTATTTCTCTCCCCCCCCCCCACTAGGGGGCCTTTATGTTTTAAAAAACAGCACTGCAATATCCCTGTTGTAACAATAGGTGTAAAAGGTTCTCTGAATTCTCAGCTTTCTATATAAAAGTAAGTTTTCAGCCTCTTCTCTGACAGAGATATAAAGAAAAAATATATCTGCAACCAAGCAGCTGGATACTCGGAATAAAAGCAGGGAATGCAGAAAAGCTGCTACACCTGTAGTTTCAATCACAATATAATAGTATTTTAGGACAATTTTTAAAAACTGCAAAATCCCTAGTGGCCCAGGAGATGGGGTGGCCACTGCTGAGGGACTGGGGCAGGAAAACTAGGGGGAAACAGGCCTAGTGGAAGCCCTGCTGCTGCTACTGCGCTTCATCTGCAGTTGCATGAGCTACAGAGAAACCACCGACCGAATCCCATCCACACGTGGGAGGCACCAATGAGTGCCAGCCATAAAAGCTCATTTGCATATTAGGCCACACCCTCTGACACCAAGCAAGCCAGGACTGCGTTTCTGTGTGTTCCTGTTAAAAAAAAAGCCCTGAATAATCCTAACAAAGTGGAAGAGTATTGCACCAAGTGTGCAGAAAATAGCACCATTTCTGCGGCAGTGTACAACCAGAGGTGTCATGCTACACTCACAGGATTGCCAACCTACAGGTGAGGCCTGGAGATTTCTCAGAATTACAGCAGACTTCCAGGCTTCAAAGATCCATTCGCCTGGTTGCTTTGGAGGGTGGAATCTATGGCCAGCTGAGGTCAAACCCTGCCCTCCTCTGGCTCCACCCCCAAATCTCCAGAAATTTCCCAAGCTGGAGTTGGCAACACTCATGTACTCAGGCTACAGCAGAGCATGATTTACTGAGCGGCACAAAAGGGATCATGTGTGGCTGGTCACATAGAGGGTGGAGTAACTGCCCCCTCCCCAAAATCCCCCCTCTCCAGCTTGGACAGGTAGGGAAAAGGCCTTGCAGAAGAAGTGATTGCTAAGGAGGAGGAGGGAGAAGGTTAGGGTTGCCAAGTCCAATTCAAGAAATATCTGGGGACTTTGGGAGTGGAGCCGGGAGACTTTGGGGGTGGAGACAGGAGACTTTGGGGGTGGAGCCAAGATCAAGGCTGTGACAAGTATAATTGAACTCCAAAGGGAGTTCTGGCCATCACATTTAAAGGGACGGCACACCTTTTCAATGCCTTCCTTCCATAGGAAATAATAAAGGATAGGGGCACCTTCTTTTGGGGCTCATAGAATTGGACCCCCTGGTCCAATCGTTTTGAAACTTGGGGGGTATTCTGGGGAGAGGCACTAGATGCTGTACTGAGCATTTGGTGCCTCTACCTAAAAAACAGGGGGGCCCCCAGAGCCCCAGATACCCGCAGATCAATTCTCCATGATTTTCTATGGGAATAAATCTCCCTAGGGAATAACAGAGTTCCCAGCAGACATTCCCCTCCCCTCCCCCCGCTTTCTGACAACCCTGAAGCGGGGGGAGGGCCTCCAAACTGGGGGATCCCCTGCCCCCACCTGGGGATTGGCAACCCTAGAGAAGGTTAATCGTAAGAGGGCTGGAGGCGATACAAATAACAAGGCCAACTTTTTTTTTCTCTGCATGGCAAACTGAAATTCTGCCAGTGAAGTTTTTGCTGTCTGTGCCTCTAACTGTTTTCATGTGGAGGAATCTTCACCTGTTAACAACTTCTCGGGCGGGTGTTGAAGCACCACCAGAGAAAGGCAATCAACCTTATCAAAGATGGTTGCTCTCTTTCACAATAGCTGGGAGAAGGCGGGTTTGGATGAGTGGGAAATAAATTTCCTGCTGTAGGCTGGCCTGTTAAGAGAGCCTCTCCTCGGTTTTTTTCAAGGCCTGACTGACCTAAAGAGTTCTACTTTTTCAGCCCTTGGGTTGCAATTAACAACTTTAGCCTCTAGGTGGAAACGTTTTGCCACAAGATGCCCACTGCATTGCAGGTGAATTACAATGATCTACCCTTTAAAAAAAAAAGGAGAGGCTACTTTGGATGGGGGAGCAGAGTTATTGGGAAGAAAGCAGGAAGGGCTCAGAGCCATGACTCCTGCATTTTCTGAAAGGGGAAGGCAAAGTTCCAGGACTGCTGGTCCTGGATTCCTTGCAGGAGTGCTGGGGAGGAAAGTCCAGCAGGGAAGGAGCTGAGAGATGAGTATTTGAATATCTAGGAAGTGGCTGAAGGAAGTGGAATGGAAGCCTCATTCCAGATCTTTTGGAGACCCTGTTTCTTGGAAGCAACAAGGGTTTCCATCCTCCAGGTGAGTAAACAGTACAAAGCACACAGCTTACCGCAACATAAGAACATAAGAGAAGCCATGTTGGATCAGGCCAATGGCCCATCCAGTCCAACACTCTGTGTCACACAGTGGCCAAAAAAATTATATATATATATATATATATATATATATATATATATATATATATATATATATATATACACACACGCACACACATATATATACACACTGTGGTTAATAGCCACTGATGGACCTCTGCTCCATATTTTTATCTAACCCCTTCTTGAAGCTGTCTATGCTTGTAGCCGCCACCACCTCCTGTGGCAGTGAATTCCACATATTAATCACCCTTTGGGTAAAGAAGTACTTCCTTTTATAAAGTACTTCTTTCTGTACTTTCTCCATGCCATGCATTATCTTGTAAACCTCTATCATGTCACCCCGCAGTTGATGTTTCTCCAAGCTAAAGAGCCCCAAGCGTTTTAACCTTTCTTCATAGGGAAAATGTTCCGACCCTTTAATCATTCTACTTGCCCTTTTCTGGACTTTTTCCAATGCTATAATATCCTTTTTGAGGTGCGGTGACCAGAATTGCACACAGTATTCCAAATGAAACCACACCATCGATTTATACAGGGGCATTATGATACTGGCTGATTTGTTTTCAATCCCCTTCCTAAGAATTCCCAGCATGGCGTTGGCCTTTTTTATTGCAATCACACACTGTCTTGACATTTTCAGTGAGTTATCTACCACGACCCCAAGATCTCTTTCTTGGTCAGTCTCTGCCAGTTCACATCCCATCAACTTGAATTGTAGCTGGGATTCTTGGCCCCAATGTGCATTACTTTGCACTTGGCCACATTAAACCTCATCTGCCACGTTGACGGCCACTCACCCAGCCTCAACAGATCCCTTTGGAGTGGCTGTCATGGGTGCTGGGGACCCTTCAGAGGAAGTTGAGTCTGATGAGGAAACTGTGCCCCTGCCACCTGCACCAGTGCCCCTGCCTCCTGCTGGAGAAGATCCCAGCCCCCCTGCCTCGCCCTCTCGGGTGGCTCGTGTGCGTGACCGCCTCCGGCAGGACCTCAGGGATCGGAGGAGGGCGGCACGCTCACAAGCAAGACGCTCCCTGAGCCCTGAGTTCTGAGAGGATTCTGGCCCTTCTAAGAGCAAGGATGCTTGAGTGGTAACAGGATCCTGGCTGCCTCCCTGAGCCAGCAATTAGCCCAAATGGGCAACAGCCAGCAGAGGGCTATATAGCTGTGGGCTTTGGGAGGAAGCTTTGTGGAAGCAACTAGTCATCTCCCTGACATTCTAGCATCCACTCCGGCTTGACTTTGGTTCCTGACTCCCTGACTTTGGCTTTGGACTTCTGGACTCCCTGACCTCGGCTTCTGACCTCAGACCTGCGATACTTCTACAGTGATTTGGATTTGGCGCCTCGGACCCTCCTGCTTACTGGCTACAGACCTCGGACTGCCTCTGGACTTTGCCTGACCCGGCCCCAGCCGTGACAGATTGCTTCCACCCACAAACACCCACTCCACAGGATGGATGCTGAAGCAAGTGAAACCACAGAACTACTGGCTGCGCTCCAAGCCCAGGTACAGCAGCTAACACAGGCAGTAGTGCACTTGCAGCAACAACCTGCGGCCAGTGCTCCAGCCAAGTGCCCAGTTCCCCCACCTGACAGATTTGGGGGTGCCGTGGAAGAATTTCCTGCCTTCCTAGCACAGTGTCGGCTGTACTTTGAACTGAGAGCACGGGACTTCCTCAATGACAAAACCAAGGTGTGTTTCGTCATCAGTCTGTTAAAGGGGCAGGCGGCCAAATGGGCCACACCCTTACTGGTCGCGTCCTCTCCCCTACTGACTGATTACCAGGGGTTTGAGGCCCACCTGTCTGCTGCTTTCTCAAACCCAGTCCAAGCAGCCACAGCCAACCGGAAGATCAGGGCACTGAAACAAGGCAACTCCTCGGTGGCTCAATATGCCACTGAATTCAAGCTCCTGACCCAGGACTTGGCGTGGAATGAGGCTGCCCAGATGGACCAGTTTACTGAGGGGTTGGCAGAGGAGGTCCTGGATGAACTGGCCAGGGTGGAGCAGCCACCCACGCTCCAAGAACTTATCACCCTCTGCCTCCGCATCGATGGCCGCCTGGAAAGTCGCCGCCAAGCCAAGACCAGAGGGCGCCAGCTCCCTGCGCCGTGCTACCTGGCTCCTCGCCCGTCCCCAGCTAGTACCAGCACCAAGGATGAGCCTATGCAGCTTGGAGCTGCTCGACCCCGCCTGACCCCAGAGGAAAAGACCAGACGCCGCACGCAGAATCTGTGCCTCTACTGCGGCACGGCAGGCCACTATGCCTCTGGCTGCCCTGCTAAGCATCGGATACCTGGACCTTCGCTGCCACCGCCGCCAAAAGGGCAGCCCCAGGCGTAAGTGGACCCCCCAGCCTGGGGCGACTAGCTGGGTCCTCCGAACAGCGGGCTGATACCCCAGGGCCATTCCTGCTACCAGTCAAACTCCGTCTGCCTGACGAACGCTGGCTGTTCGTGTATGCCATGCTGGACTCGGGAGCGGCCCACTGTTTTATAGATGCCGCCTTTGTGAAGCAACACCAGATCCCTGTGCAGACAAAAGGGATTCCGTCGCTGGTGGAGGCTATTGACGGGCGCCTCCTCCGTTCTGGCCCCGTCACCCAGGAGACCTGTCCCATCACCTTCCACGTCCAGCAGCACCAAGAACAGCTGCGGTTTGATGTCGCCCGCATGCCTCGCTTCCCGCTGATTCTAGGCCTTTCCTGGCTGAAGCTGCACAACCCCATCGTGGACTGGGCCCAGCAGGAACTACGCTTCCGAGACCCATGCCCCCATCTGACTCCTCCCACCACTCTAGCAGCTGGCATCCCGAGTGGTGGTCCTCAGCTCCCTCAGAAGTATGTGGACTTTGCTGATGTCTTCGAAGAGACAGGAGCTGATCAGCTTCCCCCTCACCGGCCCTACGACTGTGCCATTGATTTGGTACCTGGGGCACCACTCCCGGTGGGGCGTCTGTACCCAATGTCGGAGCCGGAGTTGGCAGCTCTGCGAGACTTCCTGGACAAGAACCTGAAACGCGGATTCATCCGACCCTCAACCTCTCCCCTATCTGCTCCAGTGCTCTTCGTGAAGAAGAAAAGTGGGGAGCTCCGGCTGTGCAATGACTACCGGGCCCTGAACAAGATCACCATCCGCGACCGGTACCCTCTACCACTGATCCCTGAACTCTTGGATCGCCTAAAGGGGGCCCAAATCTACACCAAGCTGGACCTCCGTGGAGCGTACAATTTGGTGCGCATACGGCCCGGAGACGAATGGAAGACCGCGTTTGGGACCCGATACGGGCAGTACGAGCACCTGGTAATGCCCTTCGGACTGACCAATGCCCCCGCTGTCTTCCAGAGGTTCATGAATGACATATTCCGGGACCTGCTCGACCGCTTCGCGATCATATACCTGGATGACATCCTAATTTACTCCCGCAATCCTGCCCAGCACGCCGAGCACGTCCGCCAGGTCCTGCAGCGCCTACGAGCCCATGGTCTCTACGCCAAGCTGGAGAAGTGCGACTTCGACCTGCGCTCCGTCGAGTTCCTTGGGCACATCGTGTCACCGCAGGGGATCCTCATGGACCCGAAAAAAGTAGAAGCGGTCCTGACCTGGCAGGCTCCTCAGAATCGCAAAGACCTGCAGCGGTTCCTCGGTTTTGCCAACTACTATCGGCAATTCATCCCGGCCTACGCATCCCTGACCACACCCCTGACTCAACTACTCCGCCCCAAAGAACCCTTCCACTGGTCCCCAGAGGCCGATAACGCCTTCTCCACCCTGAAGACTCGCTTTGCCACCGGGCCACTCCTGAGATACCCCGACCCCCAGCTTCCCTTTACGGTGGAAGCTGATGCCTCCAACGTGGCCCTGGGAGCAGTGCTGTCCCAGCGCGAGGAGCCGTCCCAGCCACTACAGCCCTGCGCCTATTACTCGCGGCAGCTCACTGCTGCAGAGAGGAACTATACCATCTGGGAGAGGGAGTTGCTCGCGATCAAGGCGGCGTTTGAGGTTTGGCGACATTACCTCGAAGGGGCTCGCCACCCTGTTCAAGTGCTCACCGATCACCGGAACTTGGAACACCTCCAGACCACCCGCCGTCTCAACCAGCGCCAGATCCGGTGGTCCCTATTCTTCTCTCGCTTCGACTTCCGGATCTCCTACATCCCCCATACCCAGAACCGGAAAGCAGACGTGCTCTCCCGGAAACCGGAATACGCCCCTGCCTCAACTGAGACCGCGCCCGCTGCTCCAATCCTGCCGCCCTCAGTATTTGCAGCCACCTCCACTTCACCAGCACTCGTGGAGGACATTCGGGCTAGCCAGGCCAATGATCCCTGGGTCCAGCAACACCTCCAGGCTCTCCAAGATGACCCAACAGGGGAGTTCACGACTCGAGGCGGCCTCTTGCTACACCGCGAACGCCTCTATGTGCCGCCCGGGCCCATGCGGGCAGAAGTGCTACGCCTGACCCACGACTCGTTACCCGCCGGGCACTTTGGACAGCATAAGACCACCCACTTGCTGACAAGGGAATTCTGGTGGCCACGAGTTCGCGCTGATGTTGCCCGCTATGTCAGCTCCTGTGACGTCTGCCGACGGGCCAAAGACATCCCAGCCAAACCCTCAGGGTTGCTGCAGCCCTTGCCCACATCTTCAGGACCCTGGGATACCATCTCGATGGACTTCATCACGGAACTTCCACGCTCCAAGGGTCAGACTTGTATCTGGGTGGTCGTCGACCTATTTACCAAGATGGCCCACTTTGTTCCGTGCCCGAAACTCCCCACAGCTCAGGAGACGGCCCAGCTTTACCTGCAACACATCTTTCGTCTGCATGGACTCCCAGCCCATCTGATCTCCGATCGGGGCCCTCAGTTCTCCTCTCGGTTCTGGCAAGCCCTCCATTCCAGCCTGGGTACTCGAGTGCACCTGTCCTCGGCCTACCACCCACAGACAGATGGCCAGACAGAGCGCACCAATGCCACGCTAGAGCAATATCTCCGCTGCTACACCTGTTACCAGCAGGATGACTGGACCACTCTATTGCCCCTAGCGGAGTTTGCATACAACAACGCGGTCCATTCATCCACCCAAATGACCCCGTTTGCTGCAACCTACGGGTACCACCCTCGGTTCTTCCCAGCGATCCTACCACCCACGAATGTCCCCGCCGTCGATGCCTACCTGCAAGAACTCCGTGCCAGCCAAGACTTGCTCCGAGAGCAGCTACAGCAAGCCAAGGAGGCATATAAACGGGCTGCGGACCGAAAGAGGCAAGAAGGCCCTCCAGTGCAGCCGGGGGATCAGGTGTGGCTCTCAACTCGCTACCTGCGCCGGCCTGGTCGGTCTCACAAGCTGGATGCACGGTTCATTGGACCCTACCCCGTCGTTGAACAAATAAACCCCGTCGCCTTCAGGCTCCAGTTGCCACCCCACCTCCGCATTCACCCCGTGTTTCACCGCTCCCTCCTTGTTCCGGCTGCACCCCCTGACCCAGCTCGGACTCCTTCCCCACCGCCGCCACCACCAGTGTTGGTGGATGACGAGGAAGAATATGAGGTGCGCCAGATCCTGGACTCCCGGTACCATCGTGGAGGCCTCCAGTACCTGGTGGACTGGGAGGGATACGGCCCAGAAGACCGGTCTTGGGAGCCCGAGGACAATCTTCATGCCCCGGACTTGGTGCACCAGTTCCACAACGACCACCCCGACCTTCCAGGTCCCTCGACGGAGGGGGGCCCTGGGGGGGGGGATAGTGTCATGGGTGCTGGGGACCCTTCAGAGGAAGTTGAGTCTGATGAGGAAACTGTGCCCCTGCCACCTGCACCAGTGCCCCTGCCTCCTGCTGGAGAAGATCCCAGCCCCCCTGCCTCGCCCTCTCGGGTGGCTCGTGTGCGTGACCGCCTCCGGCAGGACCTCAGGGATCGGAGGAGGGCGGCACGCTCACAAGCAAGACGCTCCCTGAGCCCTGAGTTCTGAGAGGATTCTGGCCCTTCTAAGAGCAAGGATGCTTGAGTGGTAACAGGATCCTGGCTGCCTCCCTGAGCCAGCAATTAGCCCAAACGGGCAACAGCCAGCAGAGGGCTATATAGCTGTGGGCTTTGGGAGGAAGCTTTGTGGAAGCAACTAGTCATCTCCCTGACATTCTAGCATCCACTCCGGCTTGACTTTGGTTCCTGACTCCCTGACTTTGGCTTTGGACTTCTGGACTCCCTGACCTCGGCTTCTGACCTCAGACCTGCGATACTTCTACAGTGATTTGGATTTGGCGCCTCGGACCCTCCTGCTTACTGGCTACAGACCTCGGACTGCCTCTGGACTTTGCCTGACCCGGCCCCAGCCGTGACAGTGGCTCACAATCCTCTCTGGTTCTCACCACCCTCAACAATTTAGTGTCATCTGCAAACTTGGCCACTTCACTGCTCACTCCCAACTCCAAATAATTTATGAACAAGTTAAAGAGCATGGGACCCAGTACTGAGCCCTGCGGCACCCCACTGCTTACCATCCTCCACTGCGAAGACTGCCCATTTATACTCACTCTCTGCTTCCTATTAATTAGCCAGTTTTTGATCCACAAGAGGACCTGTCCTTTTACTCCATGACTCTCAAGCTTACTAAGGAGCCTTTGATGAGGAACTTTATAAAAAGCTTTCTGAAAGTCAAGGTAAGCACCAGTTTCCATTTCAAGGTAAACACCAGCAACACCAGCTTCCTTTCAAAATAAATCAATTCAACAACCTTGAAAAACAATAACATGTATTAACTTCATAAACAACCATACAATTAGTCCTTGATGGTTGTTTATGAAGTTAATACATGTTATTGTTTTTCAAGGTTGTTGAATTGGTTTATTTTGAAACGGAAGCTGCTGTCGCGGTAAGCTGTGTGCTTTGTACTGTTTATCTATTTTTACTGTGATTCTCTTTTTGTGCTGTACATCCTCCAGGTGGGGCCTGGAGATCTTCAGGTTTTATAACTGATCTCCAGCTGACAGAGATCAGCTCCCCTGGAGAAAATCTCTGCTTTGAAGGGTGGACTCTATGGCATTGTATCATGCTGAGGCCCCTCCCCTCCCCAACCCCACCCTCTCCCAGATCCACCCCCAAAGTCTCCAGGTATTTTCCAACAGAGACCTGGCCACCCTACACAAAGAGGCCAGGTTTGATGATGCAAATCCATTATTAAACACAGGACTGCAAGCCAAGTATAGAGTCTGGGTGGAATCCTACAGAGCTGCACCAATGTGCTGTCATCACTTTCAGGTTTGTGCCAGAAGTCATATCATAGCATTGATGCCACATCTAGTCCTCCCCCTCCCGCTGTTATGCTGAAGTACAGCCCAGGCTAACAAAGCAGGAAGTCTCCCACTATACCGGGTAGCCCTCAGAGTAGAATACTGCACTGAAATCTACATGGGGCTGATTTTAAAGACAGTTCAGAAATGAATGTGGTCAAAATGCTGCAGCTTAGGTCTGTTGGCAAGGGAAGGCTGTGGACATCAGATCACATTTGTTCCCTGGACTACTAAATCCCCACCAGGGGCAGGGTACCCACTGCCCTGTGCCCCTATTTCCTGATAAAAGTAAATGAAAACCTAGCAGTCACTTCCAGACAAAACTCAGAAGTGATGTCAGCCCCCTCTAGGGAAATCTGGAAAGTCTGTGGTTTTACCATATAGTTTCAGGTGATTCCTAGAGTGGTGTGACATCACTTCTAGACTTCCCCAGGAAACAACACCATGCCATCACTGGGACTGCCCCCCCCCCCAAGTCTCCTGCTAGCTGCCAGACCCTGCTTGTTGCACCTATTGTTACAACGGCATATTGATGTAGCAATATTCTAATGCTGATTTTTTAAAATTAAAAAGAGTTCCCCCAGTGGTGGGGGAAGGATATGGCAGTTGCAGGGAAAATGGTTGCCACATGGGCTGAAATTTCCAAATTTTCCCACTCACACACAGCAGACATCCAGGTTATACTACAAGCAGGGCTTTTTTTGAGCAGGAATGCACAGGAACGCAGTTCCAGCTGGCTTGGTGTCAGGGGGTGTAGCCTAATATGCAAATAGGTTCCTGCTGGGCTTTTTCCACAAAAAAGCCCTGTATGGAACAATGGTGCTGTCAGGGGGGTTGTGCCTAATATGCAAATTAGTTCCTGCTGGGCTTTCTCCACAAAAAAACCCTGTGTGGAACAATGGTGCTGTCAGGGGGTGTGGCCTAATATGCAAATGAGTTCCTGCTGGGCTTTTTTCCTATCCCCCCCGACTACAATTATCCCCAAAACTTCAAAGCAAAGAAATCCAAGGAGGTACACAGTCCCTAGAGATGTGCAGTGCTGGCCTGGCATCCCCAAGAACTTCAGGGGTGGGAAAAGAGCGTTGGGTGACATGATAGCATCACTTCCAGGCAAAACCTCATGCAGTAGCAAACAGAGCAATCCCTGCAGCAAACAGAAAAGGCATCCTGAATTGCTATCATTTCTTAGGGGCTGTAAGATGGAGCTGTTCTGCCGGGTCTTTGGTTGAGGCTGCGGGTGTCCTATTCCAGCAACTATTCCATCAGTTGGCCTCCCTTGCTGGGTGCTATCCTATTTATTATCTATGGTGCTATCCTATTTATTATCACCATCATTTCATCTTGGGCCGGAAACTGCTGTATCCTGTGAAATGTGCCCTTCCCACTTGATGAAGCACCTTTTCTGTTTTATTATTCTATTGTTTTGATTTGCTAATTTTATTGTATTGTTTTTAGATTTAAATGGTAGGTTTTTATTGTTGTTCAGTTCATGTTGTGATCCTCCATGGGAAAGGGCGGAATATAAGCCTACTGAATAAATAAATAAAAATAAATAGATTAATGTCTCACTGTACTGGTAAATCTACATAAGTGGCGGTACTAGTGCACTATTGTCTGATTTTGCTGGTTCTATGGCATTTGCCTTTGCAGGACCAGGAATAATGACAATGTTTGCCCCACACTCCATTTACAGGGCTACTGCCTTCTTCCGAATCACACCGAATCAAAGGCAGTATGGTCTACCCTGACCAGCAGCAGCTGTCCAGTCATTCACCTCCTACTAGATCCTTTCATAAGAGCATAAGAGAAGCCATGTTGGATCAGGCCAGTGGCTCATCCAGTTCAACATTCTGTGTCACACAGTGGCCGAAAAAAACCAAGTGCCAGGACTACTTTCAAGTGGAGATGCCAGGAACTGAAGGCGGGGGACTTCCACATGCAAAATGCATGCTCTACCAGTGATCCACAGCTTCTCCCACTTGAATGGACAGATTGGCTTGTATCTTGTATCTCCTGCCAGCTCTGTAGATTAATCAACATGGAGTCCATTAACTGTGCTGGTTTACACTTCCAGTGAAAACATCAGCTACACCCAGGGAGAGAAAAGGTCCCCGCAGGGATATTGATATCTTCTTTAAAAATAACACACTACGCAAGTCAGATCTTTCATCGCTTCAGTTCTATGGCTTCTATCCCAGACAAGAATGCTAGTGTAATGTACTGAGTGACGAGACGTGTTGAAGGCAACATACTTTATTAGCGGGTACATCACAAGAGAGCGAAACGCAGGCCGGGTCCCAATTATATACATGTCCTGGAACAACCCTCCATCTGGCCAGGTCAAATCCTGGCCAGTTAAACTTCCCGCCATAGATCTTGATTGGCGGAGCATATTAGCGAGCTACATCCAGGGACCAGTGGGTTTCCACTGGTCACCTATTTGGCCCTGGTATGGCCCCGCAAAATCTAAGTGAAGCCGGGACCACGGCCTCCAGTTGGACTCCCAGCAGTGGACAGGGGCGCTAGGCAGATCGGGCCGGGACTCCTGGCAGGGTTGGCACCTTCTCACCCACCCCTCTATCTCGCCGTCCATACCTGGCCACCATACGTAGCTGCGTGCCAGGGCCTTCATCCGCACTATCCCCGGGTGTGTTTCATGTAAAGCTTCTAACACTTGCTTCCGCAGTGGGGGGGAGGAACCACTACCCTGCTACCCCAGAGTATGCACCCCTTGTGTGTGGACAGCTCATCTCTGATCGATGCGAACGCCCTGAACACTGTATCCATTTTTCCCGTAGGCCACCCCCTTCCCACCCAGTCACCGGACATCCTACAGAAGCTGGCGATCATAGTCAGAACCCAATACCGCCAGACTGGATTGAGACAGCGCAAATAGTTTTAAATTGATAAGTGAACTATGTTTTTATATGTTTTATGGAATTGATTGTTTTTATGATATTGTAAGCCGCCCTGAGTCCGCTTGCGGAGAGGGCGGGATATAAATGTAAAGTAATAAATAAATAAATAAATAAAACTCGTGGGAGTATACGGTCCCTGCCCGTGGCCCGAGCCACCTCAGCAGCGTGGAGGGGCCGCTCGGGCAGAGTCTCCAGAAGCATCACATGGTGGGCAGGGGCAGGATCTGGGAACATCGAGGGTAGTGGCAGGTGGCTGAGGGCATCAGCGTGCCCCATAGCTTTGCCCGGGCAGTGAACCAGCGGTACGTGTACGAGTTCAGAAACTGGTTCCACCACAGGACGCGCTGTGACAAAATTTGCGGGGTCTGGCGGTCTGGGGCGAGGAGGCCCAGGAGCGGCTTATGATCTGTAGCAATCATGAAACGCCTACCATACAAGTAGTCGTTGAATTTATGCACATTCGCCACAATTGCCAGGGCCTCCTTGTCGATCTGCGCGTAGTTGCGCTCTGCAGGGGTCAGGGTTCTCGAATAATAGGCCACAGGAACCTCCCTTTCGTCGGGGAGTTGGTGTCCCAGGACTGCGCCCACCCCGTACGGGGAAGCATCGCAAGCCAAAATCAGTGGTAGAGCTTCATCAAAATGGTGAAGCACCGCATTGGAAACAAGGAGGTCTTTGACTGCCTGAAAAGCGGCAGCCTGCTGCTTTCCCCAGACCCACGGGACGTGTTTATCGAGCAGCCTGTGGAGGGGTTCCGCTATGGCAGCTTTGTGGGGCAAAAACGAATGATAAAAATTTAATAATCCCAAGAAACTTTGTAGCTCCACCTTGCACGTGGGGGTCGGGGCATGGACTATGGCCCTGGTCTTGTCCTCTGTCGGGTGGATTCCCGCGGCGTCTACCACAAAGCCCAAAACCCTTGGCACCCCTAGTGAACACTTTTCCTTTTTTACTTTCAGACCCACCGTCTGGAAGCGGCGGAGCACCTCTCTCAGGCGGCTGCTGAACAACTCCGCGTCCGGGGCAGCAATCAGAACATCATCAAAGAATAGTTGCACTCTGGGGATCCTTTTGAGAAGAGAGTCCATTATGCTCTGAAAGATCCCCAGAGCTACACTAACCCCAAATTGCAACCGCCGCACCCGAAAAGCTCCCCTGTGGGTCACAATAGTTTGAGCCTCTGCTGTCTTGGCGTCTACCGGGAGTTGCTGGTACGCCTGGGCCAGGTCTAGTTTTCCAAAAACCTTGGAGCCAGCTAGGGCCGCCAGGATGTGGCTGACCATTGGAACAGGGTGTGGATTGTCGTGGAGCGCTTTATTGATAGTGCACTTGTAGTCAGCGCATATTCGCACATCATCGTTCGGCTTCACTGGCGTGACTATGGGTGTTTCCCAGGCAGCATAGGATACCGGTTCCAGCAGTTCCTGGGCTGTGAGTCGGTCCAGCTCTGCTTCTATTTTAGGTTTTAGTACGAACAGAACTCGTCTGGCCTTCAGTCTTACGGTCTAATGAGGGGATCGAGAGGCAGGGTGATGGGCGGCCCCTTGTAACTTCCCAGGGACCCATCAAACACTTCGGGGAATTCCCTGCACACGTTCTCGAAGTTATTTGTTTGCATCTGCTGCACCCCCACTATTTGAATACCTAGCGCTCGAAACCAGACCAGCCCCAGTAATGTGGTGAGCTGGCGCTTTACTACGAGAATGTCCAGTGGCCCCCTGAAGTTCTTACGCTCTACCCGTACCGTGGCCCAGCCCAACATGTGCACAGGGGTTTTTTGGAAGTCCTGTAGTATAAAATCAGCCGGCCTCAAATTGAGCCGGCGCTGGGGGCACAGTTTTCTTAGGGTCTCCTCCAAAATTATAGAGATGGAGGAGCCCAACTCCATTTGACATGGAGCGCCCTCGATAAGGACCGAAAGTCTGACCTTGTCGGGGGCGGTAAGGGGCAAGTTCATTACCTGCAGGCTGGTTGACGCTGTTGTGTAAGCATCGGTCGAGTCATGGTGAGCAGTCTGGCGTCTGCGATTGGCCTTGGTCCGGCAAGCCCGCGCTATGTGGCCCACCTTTCCTCAGTTCCTGCAGTCCACGTTGCGATAGGGACAGTCCCGTCTCTCATGGGGATCCCCACAGCTGGCACACTTGCTGTTGGCCGGTCTCTCTGTTGCTCGCTGCCGCGTGGTTGCTCTCGGGCCCATTCCTTGTTGGCGGCGGAGCTGGTTGGCCTCTTCATCCTCGGGGTCGCCCGGCGCCATCTCTTCCTGGTGGACTGCCTCTCCTCGCGGGTTGTTGTACACTTTGGTGGTTCTCTCGAACGCGGTTGCTTCGTTGAAAGCTTGTTGAAGGGTGAGCTCCTCCCTCGCGAAGAGCTTTTGCTGCAGCCTTTCATCTCAGAGGCTCCAGATGAATCGGTCTCTCAGTGCTTCCTCCCGTTTGTCGAATCCGCAGTTCCCAGCAATCTGGCGGAGAGCGGGCAGGTAGATGGCGGGGTCGAACTCAGCAAGGTGGCCCGTTGTTACACTCGGGTTCACCATGGCGGCGGCGGGGGGCGCTTCTGTCTCTCTTGGCTGCATGCCTTCCTCGTCTCCAGCCAGGTCAGTGACTTCCCGCTTGGGGAGTTACCTAGCTAGATCCCACCTTTGTCGCCAGTGTAATGTACTGAGTGATGAGACGTGTTGAAGGCAACATACTTTATTAGTTGGTACATCACAAGAGGGCGAAACGCGAGCTTGGTCCCAATTATATACATGTCCCGGAACAACCCTCCATCTGGCCAGGTCCAATCCTGGACAGTTAAACTTCCCGCCATAGATCTTGATTGGCGAAGCATATTAGCGAGCTACATCCGGGGACCAGTAGGTTTCCACTGGTCGCCTCTGTAGCGTTCGCTGTGTAGTACAAGAAGACTAGGATGCAAGACATAACAGCTAGATTTCATTCCTCTCGAGGAAAATAACAACTCACTTGTCATTAGGTGTTTTTAGGGAGAGCGCTGAACAGTTTGGTTTCATTCCTTTTAGGGAAGGTTTATTGCTTTCGAAAGGTAGCTGCAAATAAGGACAATTACCCTTTCTAATCAAACTGACATTTCGGGACATAGCCTTAGACCAAAGAGAGTTAGAACCATTGATACACATCTCCAGTGTCATACAAACAGCCCCTCAGAGGGCATAATGATCTCTCATAATCCTATGATAAATGATATATATAAACATTTCCTCAGTTAGAATGACAGCAGCCATTAATCTCATGATTACTTGGCTGAAAACACCACTGCTAATATCATCCATGACACTCAAATGTCACCCAGTTTGGAGAATCCCCAAACAATCTCTACCAAACTCCTCCAATTTTCACAATTTGGCGGACTTGACTGATGTCTTTGTTTTAAATTTAGAGTTTCTTCCCCCATTACCCAAGACTACTGCTGTCTTCCAAGTCCTTATCATTTCTCTCCAGGAATTATACAGACAATCGTTCTTTTGTCTGTTGTTTCTCATGGATCTTTGCTTCGGATAGAAATGTCTGATTTATTACTCAAAATGGTTCAAAACCAGCAGGCACACATACAGATTATAATAAAACAGAGAAGGGGCCAACAGTCCATCATCTTAGTCTCTGTAGTCAGTATAGGACTGAACCTATATTCCAAACAGAGGTGCAGCTGACTAGTTAGAAGGGGAAACCTGCTGTAGACCTACTCATACTATCTGTGAAAA
Organism: Heteronotia binoei; assembly: GCF_032191835.1. Taxonomy (NCBI): domain Eukaryota; kingdom Metazoa; phylum Chordata; class Lepidosauria; order Squamata; family Gekkonidae; genus Heteronotia; species Heteronotia binoei. The sequence goes on from NC_083237.1 coordinate 23,076,818, forward strand.
AGCAGGTTTGCAATCTTGGGGTGAATCTGCTCCTAGATTTCCAGGTATTAGGATACTCTAATAAGCATGGTGGCACAGAGTACTGCAGTCCAAGCTTTGCTCACAACCTGAGTTCAATCTCAGCAGAAGCTGGGTTCAGGTAGCCGGCTCAAGGTTGGCTCAGCCTTCCATCCTTCCAAGATCAGTAGAATGAGTAACCAACTTGCCGGGGGTAAAGCGTAGATGACTGGGGAAGGCAATGGCAAACCACCCCGTAAAAAGTCTGCCAAGGAAATGTTGTGATGTGATGTCACACCATGGGTTGGTAACAACTCGGGGCTTGCACAGGGGCTTGCACAAAACCTTTACCTTTTAATAAGCATGGTAAAATGCTGAAAAAGAAATAAAAATTGGCTCCAAGCCAAGTCTTGTGAAGATCTCTAAGGCACAGTACAGCAAATTCTTTTGCTTTTTTAAAAGGACCCAAACTGTTAAAAAACAGTCTTTCTTAACCCCCTCATTACACTAAGAGGAAAAAAAACCCCTTTACCTGGCAGCTGGCCAGAAGAGACATAAATCGGAAGAGACATAAACTGACTAGTTGACAACTCTTGTTGACATATGTCTATATATGTTGTATGAGACAGAGAGAGAGCCAGTTTGGTGTAGTGATTAAGTGTGTGGACTCTTATCTGGGAGAACCGGGTTTGATTCCCCACTCCTCCACTTGCAGCTGCTGGAATGGCCTCGGGTCAGCCATAGCTCTGACAGAGGTTGTCCTTGAAAGGGCAGCTGCTGTGAGAGCTCTCTAAGCCCCACTCACCTCACAGGGTGTCTGTTGTGGGGGCAGAAGACATAGGAAATTGTAAGCCACTCTGAGTCTCTGATTCAGGAAGAAGGGTGGGGTATAAATCTGCAATTCTTCTTCTTCTATGTACAGGGCTACAGTGATACTCAAGAGTGTGAATAAGTATTGCATGAAGCAAGAAGAAGAGGAGGAGGATTTATACCCTGCTCTTCACTCGGAGTCTCAGAGCAGAGAGCAGTTTACAGTCTCCTTCCCTTCCTCTCCCCAAAACAGACATCCTGTGAGGTTGGGCTTAGTCCTGTAAAGCCCTGTAAAGACTGCAGAGACCGAGTGTCATGGTGGTTATAAGCACAGGGAATTGCCTCACAGAAAGCACACCTGAGTGAATGGGAAAGGTGCCGCTGGGATAGTACATGTCATTTCTCTTCTCATTTTGTAAGGCCTAATCCAGGGGTGTCCTCTTTCAGTGTCAGTTTTCAGCAGCAGCAGACAACTGGAGCCCCTTGATGGAAATATATGGCCTCAGGAAGCCAACAGCATTTATATCAACCCTTAAAAAAAAAGAGGGGAGGCCAAATTAGATGGGATCAGGACTCCTGGATTATCTGGAAGTGAAGATTTTGGTGGGAAGGATAAGCCTGATTACTGAAATCAGTGGGATCCAAAAAGATTCCTCTACCACGGAGGGAGCTTGGAGGGAGGTCTTTGAGCTGTCTAAAAGAGAACAGAGACTAGTGGGTGTAGGGAAGGGACTGGAATTCAGTGCTCCTGAACTTTTTGGAGAACCCACTATGTACAAATAACACTAAAACCAAGGGAACCAGGTTTTATGATGGAAAACCTCCCCCCCCCCCTTAGAGGACAGGAACTGTACAGCCGCTTCATTCTGCATGCCAGTCAGATCTCTCCTCTCACAAATCTCTCAGTAAAGATTTTAAAATAATTGACACATAAATCAGAATAAATGACACACCAGGGTGATGGGGTATTAGCTAGAAAACTACCTTACATGTGTTTTGTCAGCTCAGTAATTTCACTTTTGCCTCACTGATTTGAATTGTTGAAGAGAGGTTAATAAGCATACCAGCATCAATTCCTGAGCATGGAAAAACCCTCACATCAACAGTTTCATGTCTTTTACTCTTAATGTTTAGCCATTTTTTTCCAATTGACTGTAATATTCCTTAGTTGAAAACTGCTTATAATTTTTTTCCAATTAAAAAAATTGCATTATCTTCCCCTCGTCTTAAAAGAGGACATGCTTCTTGATTAGATTCAAATTCAAATCTCTCTGATTAGATTGAAATTTTAGATAATGACATTTCACTTCATACTTCTCGCATTTGGTGTTCCTTGACTCTACTGCTTGGTGTCTTTTCCCTCCCCCTGCACCCCGACCTCTTACATAAAATAAATGACAAATGAGGATGTATTTATAGCACATGAAAAAAATGGGCTCTAGTTCACCAAAACTTATGCTGGAATGAGAATTTTGTCAGTCTTTCAAGTGCCATGGGACAGGACTCCTGTTAATTTTAGCCTTCTCAGCTAGCATCGTTCCAATTTGCAAAAATTAAATTAGATTCTGAGACCTATGGCCCTCTTAGCTGGCTCAACAAGGCTTCCAAAATCTGTGTTTACACTGAGGGGCTCAAATGTTTCAGGGGTGGGAGATGGCTAATAATAGGCCTCCGTTTTACAGAGGGCCTCAAATGTATACTTTTTTTATTTTCGTATTTTATGTTCACGTGTGTGCGTGTTCACCTGGAAGTCATGGCAACTTCTGGTGACTGCCCTCTACTGAGGTCAGGGAGGCTATTCAGAGAGGCGGCTGAATGAAGCCTGTCCCTGCCTACCAATTGCTGGTATTCCAGGAGGGTCTCCCAACAGCCCCGTAGCCAGGATTTGAAGAATTGGAGGGCCCTGATTTTTTTCAGGGGGCGCATAGTGGCCCCAACCTCCATGGCCTTCTCTCCTACCACCGCTAAGGAGGAAAGCTGCCAGCTTGCTGCCATACAGCCTCCCCCCTCCCCACAGGTGCCCCAAGGTGATCCCTTTCTACCCCTCTTCCAGCAGCTCTGGTGGGGAGCCACTTAGAGGTTTAGATACGAGCCACACAGTCTCCTGCCCTTACCTGTAGCATGATACAGCTAGGCAAGCCCGGCGGGACAGGGAGTGTGTGGAAGGCTCCACCAAGTCGCAACTGACTTCTGGGGCTACAAGACCTTCATTTTGGATTTCTTCCTGTCAGAGGGCAAGCCGAGGCTGCCCAAGTGCAGCTCCCACCCTCACTCGAGTGGCCAGTGAGACCAGGCCAGAAAACCCCTGCAGGCGAACATCACCTCTCCACTGATCCCCAACCCCAGACTGCAGCCGGGACCTCCACTTGTGTGCGCCAGCCTACCCTACCCTGCCTGCAATGGAGCCATCTGCCCCCTACCCCACCGCCCCACTTGAGGGCCAGAACAGCTTCTTCTTGCAGGCGCCCTCTAGCCCAACGTCAGCCCAATGTGGAGCTTAACTTTCAGTCCTGGGTGCTGAAAGTGCCCCGTTGTTTCTGTTTGCTGAGGGGCCAGAGATTTCTTCCAACCCCTAAGCAAGTAGAAGCAACATGGAGTTTAACTTTCAGTCCTGGGCACTGAAAGTGCCCAGTTGTTTCTGCTTCCGGCCCGGGGGGGGGGGGGGGGTCGGTCAGAGATTTCTTCCAGCCCCTAAGCAAGCAGAAGCAACAGGGAGTTTAACTTTCAATCCTGGGCACTGAAAGTGCTCCGTTGTTTCTGCTTGCTGAGGGGTCAGAGATTTCTTCTAGCCCCTAAGCAAGCAGAAGCAACACGAGCTTAACTTTCAGTCCTGGGCACTTGTTTCTGCTTGCTGAGGCGTCAGAGATTTCTTCCAGCCCCTAAGCAAGCAGAAGCAAAGTGGAGCTTAACTTTCAGTCCTGGGCTCTGAAAGTGCCCTGTTGTTTCTGCTTGCTGAGGGGTCAGAGAATTCTTCCAGCCCCTAAGCAAGCAGAAGCAACAGGGAGTTTAACTTTCAATCCTGGGCACTGAAAGTGCTCCGTTGTTTCTGCTTGCTGAGGGGTCAGAGATTTCTTCTAGCCCCTAAGCAAGCAGAAGCAACACGAGCTTAACTTTCAGTCCTGGGCACTTGTTTCTGCTTGCTGAGGCGTCAGAGATTTCTTCTAGCCCCTAAGCAAGCAGAAGCAACACGAGCTTAACTTTCAGTCCTGGGCACTTGTTTCTGCTTGCTGAGGCGTCAGAGATTTCTTCCAGCCCCTAAGCAAGCAGAAGCAAAGTGGAGCTTAACTTTCAGTCCTGGGCTCTGAAAGTGCCCTGTTGTTTCTGCTTGCTGAGGGGTCAGAGAATTCTTCCAGCCCCTAAGCAAGCAGAAGCAAGGTGGAGCTTAACTTTCAGTCCTGGGCTCTGAAAGTGCCCTGTTGTTTCTTCTTGCTGAGGGGGCAGAGAATTCTTCCAGCCCCTAAGCAAGCAGAAGCATCTGTGTATGATCACGTCCCCTAAGCAGGCAGAAGCAACGGTGTATGATGACGGCAGAATGGAGAAGGATGGAGCCGAGGCACTGGAGGCTGGTTAGGGGCCCCAAGTCAGGGGGCCCTGCCTAGCAGTCAAGGGGCTGTGCCCCCCACAGGCCCCCTCGTAGCTATGGGCCTGTCTCCCATTCAAGTACTTGCCAGGGTCATCCCTGCTTAGTTTCTGAGACCTGACAAGATCGGGCTTACCTGGGCTATCCAGGTCAGGGCTCAAATGTATATTTCGGATGCCCACCATTAGAGCCCCAGTCGTGCCTTCTTTTTAGGCTTGCTAATCCCCAGGTCCCAGCGGGGGATCCCCCTGTTTTACAGGCTTCCCCCTGCCCCCAGCCAGCTGGCCGGCGGAGGAAGCCCCGCCCCCACAGCCAGCATGCAGCTCTAGATCTTGGGCAGGTTTAGAAATTTGCAAACAGGTCCGTTTCAAAATGTGTGTGTGTCTGTGTGCCTTTAAAATTGAGCAGGAAGTACTTCATAGGAAAGGTCAGCAACACAGTCCCTCCATTTGTTTTTCTTTCCTTTCAGAGCAGCTAAGTGTGTCTGTGAGAGAAGGAGAGGGAGCAGCGTGGCCCCTGTTCTTTTGAGACGTCCTTGTTGAGGAACCAGACCCAGTATGTGTGTGTTAGAGAGAGAGAGAGGGTTGCCAAGCCCCAGGTTTGGAGCCCCCCCCCCGCTTTAGTGTCATCAGAAAGCAGAGGGGTGGGGGGAGAGAAATGTCTTCTGGGCAATTATTCCCCATGGAGAATCATTCCCATAGGGAATAATGGGGAATTGATCCGCGGGTATCAGGGGCTCTGGGGGGGGGGCGCTGTTTTTGAGGGAGAGGCAACAGATTTTCAGTATAGCATCTAATGCATCTCCCCAAAATATCCCCCAAGTTTCAAAATGATTGGACCAGGGGATCCAATTCTATGAGCCCCAAAAGAAGGTGCTCCTATTCTTCATTATTTCCTATGGAAGGAAGACATTTAAAAAGGTGTGCTGTCCCTTTAAATGTGATGGTCAGAACTCCCTTGGAGTTCAATTATGCTTGTTACAGCCTTGCTCCTGGCTCCGCCCCAATGTCTCCTGGCTCCACCCCCAAAGTCCCCAGATATTTCTTGAATTGGACTTGGCAACCCTACTTCTTTTCCACCCATGAGCCTGTGTGTCCCCCATCTGCCCAGGTATCCTTCCACTCAGGGCTTTTTTCGTAGGAAAATGTCCGGCAGGAACTCATTTGCATATTAGGCCACACCCATGATGCCAAGTCAGCTGGAACTGCATTCCTGCTTTAAAAACCCCAAAACTCCCTCCTTCCATTACTTGCAAGCCCTCCCACCACCCATGCTCATTAGCTCAATCCATCTGCACGTAGGGTTGCCTCTACCTCAAAAAACAGCTCCCCCAGAGCCCCCGAAACCTCCAGATCAATTCCCCATTATACCCTATGAGAATCGATCTCCATATAGGGAATAATGAAGACGTTTCCCTCCTCCCCCCCCCCCGTTTCTGCCAAATCTGATGCAGGGGATTGGCCTCTCTACTCACGAGTTGCTGCCAGCTTCTTCACAGCAACACAGACACACCATCCCAAGTTGAAGCCTTTCAATCAAGCTTCTGTAGGTGCAAAGGCACATGGTCCTTTGGGGGTGGGGCGAGGCTCCCCCCCCACCGGCCAGCTGACTGGGGGTGGGAAGCAGCCTGGGAAAACGGAAGAACTCTGGCTGCTGCAATCGGGGCTAGGTGGGAAGGGAAGGGCAAGGAGAAGCTGCTGCGATCCGGGGTGGGAAGGGAAGGGACGAGGAGAAGCATCGGGGATCGGTGGGAAGGGAAGGGGTGAGGAGAAGCTGCTGGGATCGGGGCTGGGTGGGAAGGGCCGCCATTCTCCCCCCCCCCACTTTCCGGATTTTTGGCAAGCGGGGGGAAGGAGGCTCCAAATCGGGGGTCCCCCGCCCTTGCGGGGGATTTGGGAAGCCTGTCTGCACGCCTTTTCCCCAGTAGAACTGGCCAATGGATGCAGCTGGGCAGGGTTTTTTTTTTTAGCAGGAACTTCTTTGCATATTAGCCCACACCCCCTAATGTAACCAATCCTCCAAGAGCTTACAAGGCTCTTAGGACAGGGCCTACTGTAAGCTCCAGGAGGATTGGCTACATCAGGAGTGTGTGACCTAATATGCAAAGGAGTTCCTGCTACAAACCCCCCCCCCCCTGAGAGTGCTTCTGCCTTGGCCATCAGAGGTGCCACCACTGTGGACCACCCACATGCCCTTCTGCAGTGACTCTGGGCAGCTGGAAGCGTGGACATGGACAGGTGGCAGGAGGAGTGGGTGGGTGGGGGCCGATCAGCAGAACTTGGCTCCACCAGAACTCCTAGACCCCAACAGCTGCCGCACCTAAAGGTAGCTGACACCAGCCCTGAGTTCAATAGCTGGGGCAAAGTCCTGTGAACACAGGAAGCTGCCTTCTACTGAATCAGCCAGTCAGCCCATCAAAGTCAGTATTGTCTATGCAGACTGACAGCAGCCTTCCAGAGTCTCTTGCTGAGGTGTTTCCCATTGCCTACGACTTGATCCTTAATTGGAGATCCTGGGGACCAAACCTGCGACCTGCTGCATGCCAAACAGATGCTCTGCCACTGAGCCACAGTCCCTCCCTTGGACAAGGCCTCAGATTATGTCACTGGGTCAAATTAATCATTCATATCATATTTTTTTCTAAGTCTGATAACTAAAACCAGAATCCATCACCAGATTGCGCTTAGTATCTAGTTCTTGCTGTATTGTGTTCTGCTGTGTGGGTTTTGTGGTGCTTTGGCTGTGTTCAGTCCTGCTTTCTGAAGAAGATTCCACATGCTTCTTCTCTACTCGGATTTCTTTGCTTGACACCTTGCTTCTGACCCCAGCAAGCACCTCGAGTTGGTGGCCTAAACTAGGGGTCCCGCACAGGGGTTTCTTGCATCCAAGTTTTTTGAGAAAGGGGGACGGGGGGGGGCTTTTGTCCTGCATGGTCATTGGAGATCTGATTGGCTTTGAGGATTTTAAAAAGTTTCTTCAGTTAACAGCTGCCCCCACAGCACAAGGATATTCACACAAGAATATGTTTTTATATGTTCATTTAAAAAGACATTCTGTTAAAAGGTGTTTTGTCAGACAGCTGGGAATGTTCAGTCTGGAGTAGAGGAGGCTGAGGGGGCACATGATGGCTCTCTTTAAGTCTTTGAAGGGCTGTCCCTTAGAGGAGGGCAGGGAGCTGTTCCTGTTGTCAACAGAGGAGATGATTCACAAGAATGGTTTTAAATTAAGAGCAAGAAGGTGCCAGCTGGATATTAGGAAGAACATATTTACAGTAAGAGTTGTTCAACAGTAGAATCAGCGACCAAGGGTGGTGGTGCGCTCCCCCTCACTGATAGTCTTTAAGCAGCAGCTGGGCAAACACTTGTCAGGGATGCTCTAGGCTGATCCTCTATTGAGCAGAGGGTTGGACTAGATGGCCCCTTCCCACTCTGTGATTCTATTATTTTAAACACAGATTCTTCTGTCTGAAATGTTGAAGAGTTCCTATTGGAATGATGCATAACTTCACTTCAGACATTTTGAGGTTGGCTCATGCCTCCTGTGGCAGCCATTTTGTGGTAGTGCCCATAACCCTTTGTCAGAATTACATTGGTGCCCACAGGCTTGAAAAGGCTAGGGATCCCTGGCCTAGACATTTGGAAGTCACTCAGGACTACTCCTCCCCCAGGATCCTACCGATTTGAAACAAAACATCTCCATCTCATGGCTCATAATTTTAACCATTGCACCTGCTCCCTGGATCAGGCGACATCAATGTCCAATTCATGCTTTTTGACTCCTACCGTAGTGGGAGTTGTCACGACACCCACGTCCCTCACTGGGGGACATCACAGTGAGCAATGAATCAACAGCATAACATTTTCAAATTTACTCTTTATTATTATTTGACACCCTTTACCAGCAAAGCTCTTAATTTGACAGGAGAGGAAGTAGTGAAGGAGGAGGCCAAGATTTAGGAAGATGGTCTATCAGCTGGCTGAATAGACTAAAAAAAAGACCTGACAGGAGATAATGTTGGGAGGGTAAACATTAGACAAATAATTGAGAGGAAAGAGATGTATATATGGGGATGGAAGAAGACAGAAGAGATAGATAGCTGGAAGAAATACTGGAAACAGTTAAATAGGTGAAGGTGGAAATAGCCAAGAGAAAGATTCCTGAATATCGAGGTTATTCAAATTCTTGAATATCGAGAGCCAGTTTGATGTTGTGGTTAGGACTGCCGACTCTAATCTGGGAGAACTGGGTTTGATTCCCCACTCCTCCATATGCACCTGAAGATGTGACCTTGAGTCAGTCACAAATTCTCTCGGAGCTTTTCTCTCAAGAGCAGCTCTCAGAAGAATTCTCTCAGCTCCACCTGTCTCACAGGGTGTCTGTTGTGGGGAGGGGAAGGGAAAGGAGATTGTAAACTGCTCTGGGACTCTGAGTAAAAGGCAGTGTATATATCCAATATCTTTTTTTCTTCTTCTACTGAAAGAACTAACTTTAATATAAATGGAGAGGAGATAAGCTGCAAACAGATGGATGAAAAGACAGGTCTTCCCTGACCCCTTCCCTATCCATCAAACTGTTTGCTTCTCATTGTGCTGATGCCTAATTTCCTCTAAAGGGTTTGGCATTCCAGTGGAAACTGATGGCGTACACATAGGAAGAATCAGAGCGGCCACTTATGTAACTCAGGACAGAATTTGGGAAGAGTGGAATTCCACTAAAAGCAGTGCCTGCATTAGTCCCAAAAGAAAAGTGGCGCCCAAGGCTGGTTTGGGAATCAAGTCTGCAGAGATACGAGTCTGCCATCCCAGAGACGTGGGTAATGTTCTCTCCCCGATGCAGCATCACCTGATGCCGTTCTCCCGCTGTGCCTCCTACGTAATCACTCCATTCTTGCCCATAATGGACCTGGAGGCTAGAAGAAGGGAAGAATTAAAGGTAGTCTCTCCTGCTGTTATAGGCACATTAATTGATTTAAATGGGATGAGAGTTGTAAGATGGATGGAGACTTGGGCACAGATCAGTCTGAATTAATCAAGAAGTAGCCAATTAGCCTTTCCTTGTGATCTTCAGTTGCACCTCATTTGTTCCTCATCTCTCACACACACAACTCATGTCTTTTCTCTTAAGGTGGTGCTTCTTGCTAAAAGGATTTGCAGCCATGAACATGATACCCTCTCAAGACAGTGTGTGTGCTGCTGTTCTTTCCTGGGGATGATCATAGACACAGAGAGGATCTTCCACATATTAAAGAAATGGTGAATGACACAGTCCCGCCCTCCTGCAGCACCATCCCTTTTTACCACAATGCCCTTTGTAACCTCCTTTCTTCATTATGGTATGTCATCATGTCTTAGATAGCATTGCATTTGCATTGTTTTCCAGTTCTATAACTCTAATCCCATTGCATTGTTTTTTGAGACCTTTGCTGTCTGCTTTAATTGCTTTTCATATTTTGCAATCTGCCTTGAGTCAATGTGAGAAATATGGCCTATAAAGGAATTGTTGTTATTTGTAGTAGTAATAGTAAATTTGGCTTAGTATCCCTTTCTTTTCCCTTCTCTGTCCTTCTGTTTGGATATATCGGACTTTCTGCCCTCTTCATGGGACACTAAATTTATAGATGCTGCCCTAGATCTTATATTGTACAAGAAAATGGTACTGTTTATTCAATTTGTCAATGCACCTTTATTTTAAAAAAATCTCAGCTCTGGATCTTCATAAGAACATAAGAGAAGCCATGTTGGATCAGGCCAGTGGCCCATCCAGTCCAACACTCTGTGTCACACAGTGGCCAAATATACACACTGTAGCTAATAGCCACTGATGGACCTCTGCTCCATATTTTTGTCTAACCCCCTCTTGAAGCTGGCTATGCTTGTAGCCGCCACCACCTCCTGTGACAGTGAATTCCACATGTTAATCACCCTTTGAGTGAAGTAGTACTTCCTTCTATCCATTTTAACCTGACTGCTCAGCAATTTCATTGAATGCCCACGAGTTCTTGTATTGTGAGAAAGGGAGAAAAGGACTTCTTTCTGTACTTTCTCCATCCCATGCATAATCTTGTAAACCTCTATCATGTCACCCCGCAATCGACGTTTCTCCAAGCTAAAGAGCCCCAAGCGTTTTAACCTTTCTTCATAGGAAAAGTGTTCCAAACCTTTAATCATTCTAGTTGCCCTTTTCTGCACTTTTTCCAGTGCTATAATATCCTTTTTGAAGTGCAGTGACCAGAATTGCACGCAGTATTCCAAACGAGACCACACCATCGATTTATACAGGGGCATTATGATACTGGCTGATTTGTTTTCAATTCCCTTCCTAAGAATTCCCAGCATGGTATAACAGTGCGCCTTGCGGTCTCACTGGATCGCTTCTATATGTGGCTTATGGTTACCCCAGCCCCTCTTCAGCCTCAGTTCTTCCTTTAAAATTTTACCTCACGACTATAGAAGGGTGGGTGTAATATGGATTTCTCAATACTAGTCTCTTCAGGGGTTTTTGTTTTGCTTTCAGATGGATATAAACTCAGTTTGTAGGGGACCACAGCAGCTTTGATAGTTTTCCCAATATACTGGCACCAGAGAACTTTAAAGTAAACCACAGAAATTTATTAATGTACACACACCGTCTTCACCTGGGGAATGGGAAATATATACATGGGCTATATTGTATCTCAAGCAGTTAACAGTTTCTTTGTAGTTCAGGCTTTATAATATCAATTCCGCTTAGGTCTTTCAGGTTTCACATATCATATAGATTTCACTCTCCAACACTATTCTAGGTTGGCCTCTTGGGTATAATGTGCCAAGTCCCATAAGTTGACTGGTGTCTCTTCTCCCAGCCCTTCAGACTTCTAGACCCACATCTTTCCCTCAACCACCTCTTTAGCTCTTAAGAGAAGTGTCTCTGTGTCTGTGACCTCTCAGGTCTTTTACTGTGACTCTTCTCTAGTCACACACAGCCCCTTGGCTGTCTTTATAGAGTGAACAGTGAGCTTTGCTTCTCTCGAAGACTCTCCTCAGCTCCTGTCTCAGCTCCTTCTCAGACCAACTGCTGTCTTCAGCAGTCTCCCTCAGACTCTGTCTGACACTAACTGCCCTCAGCCGTTAGCTGTCAATCACCTCTGAGAGTTCCGAGCACTCTGGCCCCCACCCTCAGGTCATCTGATGCAGGCTCTATGCGTCCTTAGTTTTCTTGTTAACCCTTTCATTACCGTCACACATGGTGTTGGCCTTTTTTATTGCAATCGCACACTGTCTTGACATTTTCAGTGAGTTATCTACCACGACCCCAAGATCTCTCTCTTGGTCAGTTTCTGCCAGTTCACACCCCATCAACTTGTATTTGTAGCTGGGATTCTTGGCCCCAATGTGCATTACTTTGCACTTGGCCACACTGAATTTCATCTGCCCCATTGACACCCACTCACCCAGCCTCAACAGATCCCTTTGGAGTGCCTCACAATCCTCTCTGGTTCTCACCACCCTGAACAATTTAGTGTCATTTGCAAACTTGGCCACTTCACTGCTTACTCTTAAATCCAAATCATTTACGAACAAGTTAAAGAGAATGGGATCCAGTACTGAGCCCTGCGGCACCCCACTGCTTACCGTCCTCCACTGCGAAGACTGTCCATTTATACTCACTCTCTGCTTCCTATTAATTAGCCAGTTTTTGATCCACAAGAGGACCTGTCCTTTTACTTCATGACTCTTGAGCTTACTAAGGAGCCTTTGATGAGGAACTTTATCAAAAGCTTTCTGGAAGTCAAGGTAAACAACATCTATTGGGTCTCCTTTGTCCACATGTTTGTTCACCCCCTCAAAGAAATGTAACAGGTTAGTGAGGCAAGATCTTCCCTTACAGAACCCATGCTGAATCTTCCTCAATAACTCGTGTTCATCAATGTGCCTATTCATTCTGTCCTTGATAATGGTTTCTACCAACTTTCCTGGTATTGAAGTCAGACTGACTGGCCTGTAATTTCCCAGATCTCCTCTGGAACTCTTTTTAAAGATGGGGGTGACATTTGCTACCTTCCAGTCCTCAGGAACGGAGGCAGATTTCAATGAAAGATTACATATTTTTGTCAGAAGATCCAAAAGTTCAACTTTGAGTTCTTTCAGAACTCTTGGATGTATGCCATCCGGACCTGGTGACTTATTAGATTTTAATTCATCTATCAGTTGTAGGACCTCCTCTCTTGTCACCTCAATCTGACTCAGGTCTTTCAACACCCCTTCCAAAATAAGTGGTTCTGGAGCAGGCAAACACTTCTCATCTTCTACAGTGAAGACAGAGGCAAAAAATGCATTCAGCTTCTCAGCCATTTTCCTATCCTCCTTCAGTAATCCTTTTACCCCTTGGGCATCCAAGGGCCCTACTACCTCCCTGGCCGATTTTCTGCTTCTAATATACTTGAAGAAATTTTTATTGCTGGTCTTTATTTTTTCTGCAATATGCTCCTCATAGTCCCTTTTTGCCTGCCTGATCACAGTCTTGCATTTGATTTGCCACAGACTGTGTTCTCGTTTATTAATCTCACTTGGACTAGCTTTCCACAGCTTAAAGGAGTCCTTCTTACCTTTTACAGCTTCCATTACTTTGTTTGTTAACCATGCAGGCCTTTTCTTATACCTGTTTGTGCCTTTCCTACCTTGTGGTATATATTTTATCTGAGCTTCTAGGATTGTAGTTTTAAATAGCCTCAAAGCTTCCCAAAGGGTTTTGACTGTATTTACCTTTCCTTTCAGTTTCCTCTTCACATGCCTCCTCATCTCAGAGAATGTACCCCTTTTAAAGTTAAACATGGCTGTGCAGGTCTTTTGGGGCAACTCTCTATTTATACAAATGGTGAAATCAATAATGTTATGGTCATTGCTCCCAAGCGGTGCAATCACTTTTACATCTCTCACCAAGTCTTGGGCATTACTTAGGACCAAATCTAGCACCACCCCACCCCTGGTAGGTTCTGAGACCATCTGCTCCATAGCACAGTCATTGAGAGCATCTAGAAACTCAATCTCTTTCTCTTGACCTGAACACATATTGACCCAATCAATCTGCAGGTAGTTAAAATCACCTATTACGACACAGTTTTTACGTTTAGCCACTATCCTTCCATCATATTATAATCGTCCTCTATCTTTTGATTTGGTGGGCGATAACAAACTCCCATAGTTAAATTTCCTTTTGGGCCCTCTATTTCGACCCAAAGCATTTCTAGAAGGGAATCTAATTCTCTGACCTCCGTCTTACTGGACTGTATACCCTCTCTGAATACAGAGCCACCCCACCTGCAACCCTTCCCTCCCTATCCTTCCAATATAACTTACATCCAGGAATCACTGTGTCCCACTGATTCCCCTCATTCCACTAAGTTTCTGAAATTCCCACAATGTCTATGTTTTCTCCCAACACAAAACATTCCAACTCACCAATTTTACTTTGAACACTTCTAGCATTTGTATACAAACATCTATAATTTCCCAGCAAGCTAGGCCCGCAACCTTCCTCCTGCTGCCTCGAGACTTTGGCAGAGAGTCCATACCGTTTGTCACCATCTCAGTGGACAACTCTGATCCATTACCCGGTAGAAAAGTAACATTAACTTACCCTGAAATGTAGGAGGAGTAGACCCGAATTCTAAGGGCAGTAATAGGTCCATCCAGTTGGTTTACAGTGTGTGAGAAGCGTGAGTCTGAGGTCCTCCTGTACTCGCCAGAATGGGAAGCGGAGCGTTTCTTAATCGCCCCTAAAATACAATGCAGAGGGGAAAAATAGATAAAGTCAAGGCAGAGCAGCCTCCTACTGACAGAATACTACAGAATACTGCTGTTTTGAAAACTGTGAACTGTATAATAATAGTAAAAAAAGAAAGAAAGAATATTGATCAACTATTGGATTTTGCCTGCACTGACGATGGTGGCACAACAGAGTAAGGTGAGGAGAATGAAACGGAACAGCCTAGAAAGAGATACATGTGGAAATAATTTGTTAATTGTAGGATTGCCAGCCTGGAGAGTCTTCAGAATTACAGCTGAGCCTGATTCCTAGATTTTTCCTGGGGAAAAAATGGTGGTTTTGGAGGGTGGACTCTTACCCCACAGAGCTAATACAATATAACAACCATTAGAACTAAGAAGGCCTAGAACCCTGCCTCCTAACAGTGCCAAACTACTGAGTTATTATGCAGATCTGTTTAATTTTTTTTAAAGGAAATAACTTCCAAGAAAACCAGGCCCGTAAACAGAGTGGGAAAGCTATTGGTTAAAGCAATGGTTCCCAATCTTGTTAAGGCAGTAGGCAGTTCTGAAATTCAGGGTGGATATTATCACAAAATGGCTGCCATGGAGGGTATCAATGCTTTTGAAGGGGTTTTCTTGAGGGGGGGCTACCATTAATACTGTTATTTGTATACTTAAGCTTCCATTTTACAGGGTGCTAGATATTTGATTTTTACCTGTCTTTCTCTCCCTCACACTTTTTAAAAAATTAATTTTCAATTAGATGACAAAGTGGGAAAAATGGAAGGTTTCCATTTCTGAGAGCACCAAGTAGGGTTGCCAGATCCAATTCAAGAAATATCTGGAGACTTTGGGGGTGGAGCCAGGAGACATTGGGGGTGGAGCCAGGATCAAAATTGTGACAAGCATAATTGATCTCCAAAGGGAGTTCTGGCCCTCAAACTTAAGAGACTTCACACCTTTTGAATGCCTTCCATCCATTGGAAATAATGAAAATAGGGGCACTGGTTTCTTTAATATAAAGTGACTTTCAGAGGTTAATAGGGTTGCCAAGTCTGTATTGGAAAATACCTGGAGACTTCAGGGGTAGATCTGGGAGAGGGCAGGGTTTGGGGAGGGGAGGGGCTCAGCAAGGTACAATGCCATAAAGTCCATCCTTCAAAGCATCCAGGGGAGATGATCTCTGCCAGCTGGAGATCAGGTGTAAAAGTCGGAGATCTTGGCTCCACCTGGATACTGGCAACCCTAGATTGTCATCTATTCATTCTCCTTCTTTCCATGCGCTTCATATTTTTTCGATCTCTCTGGTATCCTTGTCCATCATAAACCCACAACAGTGTCCTATCTTCCTTACAGCTGCAATACCAAAGGAGCTCTTTATCTTCAGGTGTCCACCTGGCTTCTTCCGTGGATGCGTTTTAAATGGTGTGTCTTGAAACTGATTTATATCCAAAGTTGATTTCCTGCTCAGTTGTTTTCTTCTACCCTCCTTTGTGTGCCTAAGCAACTAACTACTAAACTTGAAGGCAGGGCCTGTTTTGCATACTTCATCTGCTAACTGATGATATATTAAGATAAATATTTAAAATAAATGAAATACACATTAAATTTAAATCAAATGTTACAGCAGAGTTATTTAACAGAATGACTTGGATAGCCTGGGCTAGCCGGATCTCACCAGATCTCAGAAACTTAGCAGGGTTGACCCTACTTAATATTTGGATGGGAGACCACCAAGGAAGTCCAGGGTCATTATACAGAGGCAGGCAATGTCTATCACCTTATGGGGCCATTGTACGTCAGCTGCAAGTTGACAGCAATACAAACATAACAGGTCTAATTAGCAGTACAAGCCATTTGTCACATCAGTAGATGTGTCAAACATTCCTTGGTAATGTCAAGGTTAGAGTTCTGTAATGTCTTCTATGCAGGGCTGCCCTTGAAGACTATCTGGAAACTTGAAATGGAAAAAATCCTGCAGCTTGTATCTTAAAACAACCAAGAAATCAGAAGGAGATTGAGATGTGGAAGCCATGAAGGAACTAGAAAAAAGCCTTACGTATAAGGAAGTGTCGCTGCAGACCAGGGGTGAAATTCCAGCAGGAGCTCATTTGCATATTAGGCCACCCACCCCCCGCCCCAATGTAGCCAGTCCTCCAAGAACTTACAAAAAAGAGCCTTGTAAGCTCTTGGAAGATTGGCTTCATCAAGGGTGTGTGGCCTAATATGCAAAGGAGCTCCTGTTAGAATTCCACCCCTGCTGCAGACCAAGATGAAGATAATTCACAGTCTGGCATTCCCAGGGTATCATGCCATAGTGTCCACCCTCCAAAGCAGCCATTTCCTCCAAGGGGACAAATCTCTATAGACTGGAGATCAGATCAGCTGTAAATCCAGGATATATCTATATATTCAATGCAAAGACTCTTAAATTCATTCACTATGTAAGTCCAGTGCAAAGATATATCCAATCGAAATTTGAAGTTCAGTTCAGATTCAGCTTTCTCAATTAAAGTTCTTGTGCTGTGAGAATAATAATCAGTTCATTAAACTTTTACTTTACTTCTTATTGAGTTCATAAAACTTTAAAACCATTGAACGTGAAATGTTGGAATGACGCCAACAGAGCCTGCTAGCCTTTAGTCCCATTTCCAAAGTTTTCCTCAAAGAGGGGACAGAAGACCGTGCTATACATCCATCATTTTGAGTCCTACAAACACAATATATGGTATCCATACATTGTCATAACAATAAATTTGCAATAAATTAATATAGTAAAATTATTTTCACTTACTAGCCACAAAACTGTCAACATATATCACAAGCACAATTTTTGGAGAAAATTTTGCAACAAATACATGAAGTCACAACCTTATGTTGAGAACAGTACTGTCAAATCAATGACACTTGTGACAATTCTTAAAGACTGTGTGAAGTTTGGAGTCCACACTAACAGATCCAGGATATACATCTACTTTATTTGAACTATTTTATACACATAGTAGATTAGGTAGGGACCATAGCTCAGTGGCAGAACATCTGCTTTGCATACAGAAAGTCCCAAATCTAATTCCTGGTATCTTTGGTTTAACAGATCACGTAGTCTGAGAAGATAAGGACCTTGGCCTGAGATCCTGGAGAGCTACTACCTGTCAGAATAGACAATGCTGACCTTGATAGACCAGTTATATGACTTGGCAGAAGATAGCTTCATATGTTCAGGTGTAGACAGGCAGTGGCTGTGGCTCAGTAGCAATATATACTCTTGCAAACAGCTCATTTCCTGATGTCTCAGATTTAAGGAATTTAAGAAGCAGGTGCTAGGCAACATCTGGGAGAGCTGCTGGTGGGAATGGAGGTGTTTCTCACACTTTATAAACCAGCTGGTTAGTCCTGTAACTGCCTTTAGGATTTGGGTTCACCCATCACACATAGGACTTGCATATCACCTGCTACCTGATCCTTTTTTGGCACTTGAAGGCTAAAACCAGATGGCTGGTTTGGGGCAGCTTGCAGCTGCCCCAAAGAAAGCCAACCAGAAGGAGAGTGCCCTGGAGCTTCCGGATGGCGCTGGAAGAAGGGGCGGGCCTTGGGCAGCCGGGGAGCATCTGGAATGTTCATGTGTCCCGCTTGCGGCTCCCCGGGCGCTCATAAGGCACCCTCTGGCCTTCCAGACGGCCAGGCGCTGCCTCAGAGCCACCCCAGCGAAAAGGGACCACTTTCCAAGTGGTGCCTTTTTGAGGCGGTTGGAGCATCCTCGAGAACAGGGTAAGTGCGGGACAGGGGCGGGCAGCAGATGTTGCCGTCTGGATGGGGTTTTTGGGTCAACTTCAGAGGCGTCTCTGAGTCAACCCAAAGTGCTGCTCTGTAATCAGCCGAAATGTCTGGGATTGAGCCTGGGACCTTCTACAAAGTAGATGCTCTACCATTGAGTCATGGGCTC
Organism: Heteronotia binoei; assembly: GCF_032191835.1. Classification (NCBI taxonomy): domain Eukaryota; kingdom Metazoa; phylum Chordata; class Lepidosauria; order Squamata; family Gekkonidae; genus Heteronotia; species Heteronotia binoei. The sequence goes on from NC_083237.1 coordinate 23,094,894, forward strand.
TTACTAAAGAGTAGACAGTGCTGGATATGACAGACCCATTGTCTGGTTTAATATAGGGCAGGTTACTAAGCCTTTATTGTGGAAATAATTAAGTTTCTTTTGTGGGGTGTGTGTATATGTGTGTGCCCATTCTGTTTTAACTTACTGTTAACGTGATATGAGCTTTGCAGCTGAGATATTCCTCAGAGAGCACTTTTGGACATTAAGTTTTAATTTGACCTACTTGAACATTATGAACTAACCATTTGCACTTGCTTTGCTGTTAGAAACTCCTGAACACACCACTCTCCACAACTCTCAGGTATGTATTTCATTCAAATTTCATTAGAATAACAGTCATATCCACAGTGTATTTCACAACTGAATTTTTTTTTTCCTTCTGGAATGGATGATGTCAAGGATCTTTGATCCTGCAATTCCTCTGCTATGTTGTTCACATATTAATATAAACAAAAAAAGGTTTAAACAAAGATCCCTCATTTACCCTCAAATGTCCCCATAGTGATTCAGATTTTGTTTGATAAATGTCTAACTAGCTGGATTCTGATATTCATACCGTATTGGTATAGAGTATTTCCACCAGTTCCAGAGAACTCTTCTGCATGTGAGAGTGTCTCCAAAGGAATGCTCTACTTATCATGTGAAAATCTCCCTTTAAGTCCACAAATACTACAAAGAAGATATTGGATTTATATCCCGCCCTCCACTCTGAAGAGTCTCAGAGCGGCTCACAATCTCCTTTACCTTCCTCCCCCACAACAGACACCCTGTGAGGTGGGTGGGGCTGGAGAGGGCTCTCACAGCAGCTGCCTTTTCAAGGACAACCTCTGCCAGAGCTATGGCTGACCCAAGGCCATGCTAGCAGGTGCAAGTGGAGGAGTGGGGAATCAAACCCGGTTCTCCCAGATAAGAGTCCGCACACTTAACCACTACACCAAACTGGCTCTCCGTAATCGACTCACCCACTGCCTGGTTCCTTCTGTAGAACGTGTGGCGGGCCACTATGATGGAGGGTTTAGACCAGTTTATAAAGAAATCTTGGTTTATCAAGAAATGTATTAAAAATCACATGGTCTATAAAGCTAGGGTTTTTTTTTCCTTTGAAGGCCTATGTCAGACTCTTGTTCCATGTTATTCAGTGAGATTTATTCCCACGGAAGTATCCATAGGATTTCAGCCTTAATGTTTGTAACCAAATAGTGATTTCTCCACAGGAATGTTCTACTTACCATGTGAAAATCTCCCTTTAAGTCTACAAATACTACAAAGCCCAGTCGTCTCATGTTTCCCAAGAAATGTATTTAAAAATCACATGGCCTATAAAGCTTTTCTTTTCTTGGAAGCCATCTTGGATGGTATGAATATTTTTGGCAGCCATCTTTCAAGTTGCACAATTACTATTTCCTTAGAAATATGGGCTGGTTAATATTTTCAGGCAGAGCTGTAATTCTTGGTATTATACTTCTAAAAAAATTCAAATTATACTATTTGTGATCCAGCCCTTCAGTGATTGACCAATATTATAAATACGTGTGAAATATTTCTCCAAGAGTTGAGGTTAACAACAAAGTTTTAGCTTGAAACATTCCTGAAGTAGCATGCCTTCCCTAGTTGTTTTGAGATCAGTTAAACCTGGAAATAAATACTTATCTTCAAATATATAGTGTGCTGACCAGAGCCTGTAAAATCAAATCTTGAGACAAAAGTGGCACAGGTATTACCATCAACATATCCAGTTTTCAAAATGGCCAAATATGTAAATACTTAAATCCAAAGAGTGGAGCCATGGACAGACAGGACACTTCTTTCTATAAATCTGAAAGACTCTGCTGGACTGGTGAGTGGCCCAGCATGAGGATATAGGATGAGTTTAAGCTCTTCTCTCCCAGCATTGAGGCCACTAGGGTTGCCAAGTCCGACTCAAGAAATATCTGGGGACATTGGGGGTGGAGCCAGGAGACTTTGGGGGTGGAGCCAGGAGCAAGTTGTGACGAGCATAATTGAACTCAAAAGGGAGTTCTGGCCATCACATTTAAAGGGACCACACACCATTTAAATGCCTTCCCTCCATTGGAAATAATGAAGGATAGGGGCAGCTTCTTTGGGGGCTCATAGAATTGGACCCCCCGGTCCAATCATTTTGAAACTTAGGGGTAGTAGAGGCATTGGATGCTACGCTGAAATTGTGGTGCCTCTATCTCAAAAAACAGCCCCTCTGGAGCCCCAGATGCCCACAGATTAATTCTCCATTATACCCTATGGGAATCGATCTCCATAGGGTATAATGGAATGCCCAACAGCAATTCCACCCCCTGGCTTTCTGATGACCCTGAAGTGGGGGAGGACCTCCAAACCAGGGGATCACTTGCCCCCACCTGGGAACTGGCAACCCTAGAGGCTACAAAGATTTCCTACAAAGGACACCGGAGGGGGCACTCAATTTCAGAGGTCTAAACTTGGCAGCCTCATGTTTTCACAACTATGAAGGTGATGAGACAATGTTGGATATGAACACAAAACATTGAAGGGGCACATCAACCTTTATTTCTCAGGTTATGATGGGACATAGTATCCAACCAACACAGGAAGGCACGATCTGTAACTAAAGGGGGGGGGAATCATCCAACAGATAAATAACGTGGCAATCCTGGGGCTGGCTCTGCAACTAGGCAAACTAGGCAATTGTCAAGAGCGCTGGCCTTCTGGGGGCACTGAACTGGGCGTGCCCCATATGACTCAGTTATGTTATCAGTGTGTGGGGGGGGGGGGTGGAAGTTAGGCTTGCCTAGGGTGCCAGATAGTCTAGGGCTGGTCCTGGGCAATCCTACCACTAACTTCTTAGCCAAGGCTGCCATTTCTGTCATTACATAGTTCCTGAAGGAATAACATCTGATTCTGGAACAGTACTGGATGTTCCAGTTCCCCATATTTTTAAATCACAACCCAGCTCTGAGACATGAGTATACAGCAGAAAGGTTACAGAAAAGTCCACTTTGAATATTCAGGAGCCTGGCTTTTTGTCTGGGCCAGGTCAACATAGCACTACTTCCTGCATGCCAAGAAAGGTTCATTAGAAGGCATTCAGAATATTCTGTGTGGCAAAAGAATTAGGTCATGTGAAAAGTTTTCTTAAACTTCTAAGCACACACATCCAGGGAATGCAGATTCAATAATTCCTTCTGATCAGCCAGTATCATAATGCCCCTGTATAAATCGATGGTGCGGTATCATTTGGAGTACTGTGTGCAGTTCTGGTCACCGCACCTCAAAAAGGATATTATAGCATTGGAGAAAGGGCAGAAAAGGGCAACTAGAATGATTAAAGGGTTGGAACACTTTCCCTGTGAAGAAAGGTTGAAACACTTGGGGCTCTTTAGCTTGGAGAAACGTCGACAGAGGGGTGACATGATAGAGGTTTACAAGATAATGCATGAGATGGAGAAAGTAGAGAAAGAAGTACTGTATTTTTCGCACCATAAGACGCACTCCCCCCCCCAAAAAAAGTGGGGGGAAAAGTGTGTGCGTCTTATGGAGCGAAGGTACCTTCCTCCGGGGAGGGGCCGATCCGCTGCCTCCGCCTCTGATCCCGGCGCTTCCCCCGCAACTGCCTGCCTGGCTCCAGCTTCTTCCAGCAAGCGCTGGGATTGCTCCACGCTGCCCCCACCGCAAACCCAATGCTTCACGAGCGCCAGCTGCGGAGGGGGCAGCGTGCTTTCTCCGTGCCTGTCTGCCTCCGATCCCGGCGCTTGCTGTAAGCATCAGAGCTGGAGCCAGGCAGACAGGCACGGAGGAAGCACCCACCCCCTCCGCAGGGATCAGAGGGCAGAGGGAGCGATCCTGGCGCTTGCTGTAAGCGTCAGAGCTGGAGCCAGGCAGACAGGCACGGAGGAAGCATGCTGCCCCCTCCGCAGCTGGCGCTCGCGAAGCGCTGGGTTTGCGGTGGGGGCAGCGTGGAGTGATTTCAGCGCTTGCTGGAAGAAGCTGGAGCCAGGCAGGCAGGCGTGGGGGAAGCGCCGGGATCGGAGGTGGAGGCAGCGGATCGCCCCCCAGGAGGAAGGTGCGTCCTATGGTCTGGAGCGCCTTATGGTGCAAAAAATACGGTACTTTTCTCCCTTTCTCACAATACAAGAACTCGTGGGCATTCAATGAAATTGCTGAGCAGTCAGGTTAAAATGGATAAAAGGAAGTATTTCTTCACCCAAAAGGTGATTAACATGTGGAATTCACTGCCACAGGAGGTGGTGGCGGCTACAAGCATAGACAGCTTCAAGAGGGGGTTAGATAAAAATATGGAGCAGAGATCCATCAGTGGCTATTAGCCACAGTCAGTGTGTGTGTGTGTATGTGTGTGTATATATATTGGCCACTGTGTGACACAGAGTTTTGGACTGGATGGGCCATTGGCCTGATCCAACATGGCTTCTCTTATGTTCTTATCAAAACCTTCAGAGTGTGCATATATGTATCGGCCTTTAACTGACAGCCTGCCTTGGTACTAACACGTTGATATGGCATAGTGTGCATGTATACAATAATTTGGCTGCTGAGGAAGGCCTCGGAGGTTAAAAAATGTGTTTGGTTCTGTTTGAATGTGGATTAAGGTTATCAGCCTAGAGATACTGAATTGTTGGTCCTGTTTTATTGGTTCAAGGCTCTTAAACCAGAGATATTGAATTGTATTGTGTTATAAAAATTCATGACTTCTTAGTTCAAATTTTTACTACTTCAAGGGCAGAGTGTACCTACATTTTCAAAGTAGGGTTTTAGTGCACTTTGTAATAAGTACATATAGGGTGATTACAAACCGGCATTTGGGCCGACTGAGAGACGGCTCTGAAATCAACACAAAAAATCCTTCCACATACAAATATCTGCCACCCGTCCTTGTCCTGTATTCACCCCGTCCTCCAGCCTCCGCAGGCCAGCTCAAAAAGCTACCACTTCCAAAGTGGTAGCAAATTTCTGAGCAGTCAGTCAGTCACCCAGTCAGCATCTAGAAGTGGCAGGGTGGATGTGAGACAACTTGACTGTGTGAAATCTCCAAGCCGCCCCAAACCACTTCTGCCTTTTTGTCCTTAAAAACTGCTGGGAGTGCTTGAGCACAAGTGCTTGAGTGCTTAACTTGTTGAGGGGGGGGGGGGAAGAGTGGTCCGGTTTCTGAGGCACCTCTTTGTCTGGCGGCACCGAGCCGCCTGGCAGACCAGATGCAGGTGCTTCGCTGGGGAATGTGTGGAGGCTTCGGGACAGCTCTTTTTGAGCTGGCCCAATTCAGGATGTCTCCCAATTGCCCCAAACTGCCTGTCTGTTATCACTCATATTTTGTCTAATTTTTTTCTCATACAGCCGTTGGGAAACTTTGCTGTTTCTTTGGGTTGGTCCCCCCCACCTCTGTTTTGGTCAGCTTTGATCACTCCACCTTGAGTGACTCTGGCAGAACTTTAGCCACTTGATAAAGTCTAAAATCCTGACAGTATTTGCTCCCAGCTTCACTGACACACTCAAGCCTCCTTACCACATTAAGGTGTGCCTTCAAGAGGCATACTTCCAGGCATACTTTGCGATAAGGTATACCTTCTCAGCTTATTTCACTTATTTTAAGTATTGATTTTAAACATCTACAGTAAACAGACAAAGTAACAAATCAGGCCGTCCCCTCAGCTTTGTAAAGGAATGGGGGGATAAATGGATAGAGGAGGAAGTTCACTTGCAGCAATATAAATGGGTGTTTTTGTTAAGACATGCTATCTTAAACACATTCACTGTAGGAAGCAGGTAAGGAGTTTCTTCTGTATTCCAGCTGTGGGAAAGAAAGGACATGGTTAGAGAATTTAACAAATGTCATCTGTGGTTTATGGAAGACAAAGCTACCAGTTCAAGGGAGTCAAATTATGAGGGGCCAGAGAGAGAAAGAGAATAAGCAGATGAAAACCTCCAGAAGTCATTTTTGTATTAATGAGGGAGCCAATGTTTATTTTTTAACAAAAGGCAAAACCATGAGCTAACTGAGGGACCTGATTCTCCACTGCTGATTCAATTACCTCAGGACTGGCTCTGCCACTAGCTAGGTGATTGCCTAGGGCACCTCCCATGCGACTTGGTGATGTTATCAGTGTGGGGGAGGGGGGGGAGGCACCAGAAGTTTGCCTTGCCTAGGGTACCAGACAGTCTAGGACTGGCCCTGAATCACCTTCCTGGTAAGCTCCGGAGCTAGATATGCCAATTGCCTGAAGAAAAAAATCCAACATGAAGGGGAAAAAAGTCCTGTTCTTTAATTGATGTTTAATGGGATGTAATTTACCAGGTGATACTATTTACTTGCATGCCATGAAGAGCATCAGCTGCCCATTTCCTCACATTAAGTCTCTATTCAATGGTTGGGACATATCTTTCTACAGGACTCTTACCAAACTTATGTGAAGTCGACCTGTGAGAAAGAGAAGCTGTAGGTTTAAACATCGCAATTACCCTCTGAAACTTTCTTTCAAGGATGTTTTATTTGGCCATCCTCCTGTTATGCTGTTGTGCTGTCTCCAAGAGTGCAGGTAAAACCCAGCAATTGGTCAATATTCTGAAGGATGTGGTTGTCCTCAATGGATAGTAGGAGGGTGCTGGGCCTTGACTCTTCAATCCCCCCTCCCTCTGCAACTTATTTTAGGGCTTATTAAGAAACGCTCTGCTTCCCATTCTGGCGAGTATGGAGGGAATGGATGAACGCGCTTCTCGCATGCCGTAAACCAACTGGATGGACCTATAACTGCCATTAGTATCCGGGTAGGCTCATCGCACATTACAGGGTAAGTGTATGAAGATCTAGAGCTGGGGATTTAAGATTTGGAAACTGGATAGGGGAAAATTAGTCCATTGATGGATTTAATGCACAATACGGTTTTCCTTGGTGAAGTGTTGTCTCTGGAGAGTATAAATTCTCTTGGCTAAAGGATGCGAGTTCTTGAAAACGTTATCTTCTCACACACAGCCATGAGAGGAAAAACAGGCTGTATGTGAGCAATGAGGGAAAATGTGTCATTGTGCAAGTAAAGATCACAAAGAAAAACAGTAATGAGTAGCTAGTTTTGTGCTTTTCAGTATATTACAGCTGGTGTGTCATGGTTACCATGCAAGACACAACTTCTATCCCATTGGAGTCAGTCCCTGCAATGGTGTTGGATAGACTTGGTCAAAGGCAGCAGAAGAGATCTGAAGCCTACCCAACTTTTCTCTTAATTCAGCTTCCAGGTCCAGTATGGGAAGGAGTGGAGCGACTATGTGGGGAGCTCTTCAGGTGACTTGCAGACGATCGTGCTGCACCATGGAGAGGCCATTGTCCAAGTCTCTGGGAAGTCTGATTCATACATTCGCAAATTTAAATTCCTAACCAACTTTGGACGCCGCTTCTCTTTTGGAGTTGATGTGGGCAACAGTTTTAGTGCCCACCCACTCTTTCCGAGAGCTATCCTGTCTTATTTCAGTGGACGCTCGAGTTCCGTCATTGATGCCATCAGTTTCCACTGGAATGTGAAGTCCACTGGAGGAACAGGACAGGAGAACTAAAAGGTTCAATGGATGGGAGGAGAAGTGGGGGGGGGGAGTGTCTGTCCTTTCCTTCAACTCTCAGGGCTTTATGTCTCATAGCTATTCAGAATGATTATTTCAGCCACCTTGATATTCAAGAATTTTTTCTCCTCATTCACTTATTTTTGTATTTCCAATATTTCTTCCAGCCATCTACTTCTCCCTTCCTCTGTGTGCATATACACATTTTGTCCACTCGTTCCACCACGTTTCCAATGTCCACCAGTTCATCCCAAGGAGCAGGACGGTGAGAACTCAACTGTTCAATGGATGGGAGACGACAGGGGAAATCTGTCCTTTCCTCTACTGTGGAGGACGATTTTTTTTCCTCCTAATTCTCAAAAATTCTCCTCAAGAATTCTCCTCAAAATTCTCAAGAATTTTTCTCCTTGTTCACTTATTTTCCCACTTGCTGTATTTCTTCCAGCCATCTATTTCTTCTCCCTTCTTCTGTGTGCATCTTCACACTTTGTCCACCAGTTCACCCAACATGTTTTCAGTCTTACATTGGTTCAAGCAACTAACCACGTGTCCCATTCCTGTCCTATTTCTTCATAGCTTCCTCTCTAGCCAAATGAAGAGTTTTACTGGCAATGTCTGTCATACAATAAAAAGCAGATTTGACAATGTTACCTTCTTGATTCCTTGCCTGTGTACTGTTACAAAAACTATGGCTAGGCTTCTACAAATGGTTTCTTCTGGTGCTAGACAGCCTTTTCTGCGGAGGGTGCTTCGTTGTCTGCTAGCATTTCCTCTTGCACATGATCGATGACTTTCCACAAGCCCCGGCAGGAACAGAAGAGCTATTGGAAGAGGAAGTGCACTACACAGCAGAGGCATAAGCAAAACTCACACAGAAGAACTTTTGTATTTGTAAGCTTTTTGTCAATCCTTTGGGTGAGAGTTCCTATCTAAAGGATCAGAGAAAACATGGTTATAACATAGTGCTTGACCACAGACTATGAGTTTAAGGGGCGATTAACGGAGCTCTGCCACAGGGGATGGCAAGCTTGTGCAGAGTTTGTTCATAGAATTCAATCCTGTGGTGTTAGGTGTACTAGCTCCACCCCCTAGTCCAGGTTGAGGAAATGAAGATGCCCTCCAGCTGCTGTTCAACATCATTTGGGGGGGTTCAAATGCAGAAAGTGCCACACCCTTCTAAAGAAACTACCAGTTGCTCATAAGGCTTTTGACCAGCTATGGATCACTTTCGAACTTAGCCTTTGTAGGGAAAGTGATAAGAGTAGGCAGCGGCAGAACAATTCTATGGGGGTTCCATGATTACTCTTGCCCTTGACACTTCCGTCCAGCTTCAAATATGGTTGTGGTACAGGTGGATGATCGGCATCTTCAAGCCAAGAGAATGTTTCTCTTTTAGCTTTAGAAGGCCTTTTGATACTGTTGACCCTCCAATCCTGCTGAGATGCTCACAGCATAGGGTTGGGGTGTGGGGAACATTGGCTCTGGTCCTTTCTTCAGGACCAGGCTCAGAATATTCTTGTTGGACAGGAAGAGCCCACTTGCAGATATGTGTTAAGTGTAGTTCTGCAGGGCCCTATGTTAACCCCAGCGTTATCCTCCAATTACACAAGGCCGCTGGTTTGCAACTTTCAAGTAAGTGTTTATCCAAAGGTGAAGAGCCAACTTTATATCATGATTAAAAGCCTCCACAAGGTTCATCTATTGGATGAGGTTTCCTTTTTATCTTTGACAGCTAACTGAAAAGAGCTTTAGAAAAATTAATTTGTTTTTAATAGAGATTAAGAGTTTAATTTGGCTTTCTTATCTTGCTTTAGAAAAGATGAGAACGTATCAGATGTATTCTTAGATGCACCTGTTTGAGTATCTCATACATAGTTTCAAAACCCCAATTGTTTATCTAAATAATTGCATGTCCTGCCTGGGATGAGGGTATCACGATGCCCTCTGGCCACTGTTCAAAATAACTTCTTTGGGTCAAAATGCTTGAACAGGACACCAAAGTGACAGCTAGTGTGGTGGTTAAAAGCACAAACTGTGAGCCAGGTGAGTCCCTAGTGGAAATCCTTTGTGCCTAGACACGTGAAGTTGCGTTCTGTTGAGTCAGCCTCCCTGATAGAGTACTGTCTACTCAGATTGGCAGCAGCTCTCCCGGGTCTCAGGCAGAGGCCTTATGCTTGCCTACTGCTGAATTCTTCAGTTGTGAAAGCTGGAGATTGAACCTGGGACCTTCACCATGCCAAACAGATGCTCTGCCACTCAGCCACGGCCCCTTTTTCAAACATCATTAAAAACAAGCAGCTATTCAAAGGAAACAACACATCCGCAAAGATAAAAGGTAATAATAGAGTAAGCTTCCTGGGTTCTCAGGTGGCTTGGGTCCACAGCATCCCCAAGTGGAGGAGAGAGATTTGTCTCACTTAGACTATAACCGACCACATCGGCAGCTATTCCAGACTGACCAGAGGGCCACTCATTCTGGATAGAGATACTGTCTACTACAGGGGTGTCAAACATGCAGCCCAAGGGCCAAATCAGGCTGTCATCTGCTTCCTTCTCCTGCTGTCTTGCTTCCTTCTGCATCACAACTTGCTTTGCCAGGCTTATTCATTCGCTCAGGAGCTACAGAGCAAAGCCTCTATTTTCTCTGCTACACTTGGCTTTAGAACATATAAAAACATATTAACAGCAGGAAGAATTTATGCAGTCTGAGACATACCCCAGACTCTTTGGAACTGGAGCATAATTATTGTGGTTGTAACATGGCAATCACAGATGGGGGCAGGCACAATGCCCTTGGGGGCAATTCCCTTCTACATGCATTGGTTTCAGTGCCTCTAGTGTCATGTACATAGAGCCACATGATGATTGTTACCAACAGATATGCTGTTGAGTCTCACCACTGGTACTTTGTTCTGTTCATTCGCTTAATCCATCTTTGATATTGTATATTTATTCATTGACACACATAGCATGGATACTTCATATCGAGGCCTTCATTCATATGGACATTAGACTTTGTCCATAGATGTAGTTGTGTCTTGGGCCAAACTAGAAGTTACGGCATTCACTGGTTCTGATCAGAACTGCAGCATAATGGGCAGGACCAGATCTACATGTTTTTTGAGGGTAGGGTTGCCAAGTCCAATTCAAGAAATATCTGGGGACTTTGGGGGTGGAGCCAGGAGGCTTTGGGGGTGGGGCCAGGAGACATTGGGGCCAGGAACAAGGGTGTGACAAGCATAATTGAACTCCAAGGGAGTTCTGGCCATCACATTTAAAGGGACAGCACACCTTTTTAAATCCCTTCCATAGGAAATAATGAAGGATAGGGGCACCTTCTTTTGGGGCTCATAGAGTTGGATCCCCTGGTCCAATCGTTTTGAAACTTGGGGGGGGTACTTTGGGGAGAGGCACTAGATACTATATTGAAATTAGGTGCCTCTACCTCAAAAAACAGCTGCCCCAGAGCCCCTGAAACCTTCAGATCAATTCCCCATTTTACCCTATGAGAATCAATCTCCACATAGGGAATAATGAAGTGCTCAGCAGATGTTTCCCTCCCCCCCCCCCCCGTTTCTGGCAATTCTAAAGTGAGGGATTGGCGTCTCTACTCACGAGTTGCTACCAACTTCTTCAAAGTAACACAGACACACCATCCCAAGAGGAAGCCTTTCAATCGGAGACTGAAGCCTCCGGAGGTGAAAAGGCACATGGTCCTCTGGGGCCGGGGCTTCCCCCTGCTGGCCAGCTGACTGAGGGCGGGAAGGAGCCTGGGAAAGCGGAAGAACCCCCACTGGTACCTGGGGATTGGCAAGCCTATTTGAGGGGGGCAAAATTAAAAAAATGACTCCCCCTTATGGACCATTCTGTCTTATGGTCCCATAGAATACAATGGACTCTATGTCCAATTTGGCACCCTCTCCATCATGCCCAGGGAAAACACCCCCCTCTGCCCCCGCCCTTGATCCGTCCCCTGATAATGGGACCTGGGGCTCTTGCACACATTCCCGCACCAAAGTAGGGTTGCCAAGTCCAATTCAAGAAATGTCTGGGGACTTGGGGGGTGGAGCCAGGAGACTTGGGGGGTGGAGCCAAGATCAAGGCTGTGACAAGCATAATTGAACTCCAAAGGGAGTTTTGGCCATCACATTTAAAGGGACGGCACACCTTTTCAATTCCTTCCTTCCATAGGAAATAATGAAGGATAGGGGCACCTTCTTTTGGGGCTCATAGAATTGGACCCCCTGGTCCAATCTTTTTGAAACTTGTGGGGTATTTTGGGGAGAGGAGAGGCACTAGATACTATAATTAAAATTTGGTGCCTCTACCTCAAAAAACAGTCTCCCCAGAGCCCCAGATACCCGTGGATCAATTCTCCAAGATTTTCTATGGGAATAAATCTCCATAGGGAATAATAGAGTTCCCTTCCCACCGCTTTCTGATGACCCTGAAGCAGGGGGAGGGTCTCCAAACCGGGGGATCCCCTGCCCCCACCTGGGGATTGGCAACCCTACACCAAAGTTTATCAAGTGCCAGACCAGCCATTGGAAGGATCAGGGCTTTTTTTAATAGCAGGAACTCCTTTGCATATTAGACCACACACCCCTGATGTAGCCAGTTCTCCTGGAGCTTACTGTAGACCCTGTACTAAGTGCCCTGTAAGCTCTTAGAGGATTGGCTATATCAGGGGGTGTGGCATAATATGCAAAGGAGTTTCTGCTACAAAAAAAGCCCTGGAAGGACAGACAAGCTCTCTTGGTCTACCACACTGTGGGCCTGGTCAGGACCAGTTCCCTGAAGCATATTTAAACGACTCGAGTTCTAAAAGGCAGTGGTGTTCACAGGTTGGATCCATGGAAGCCGCTACCTCTATTTTGAGCCTCATTTAGTGTTTTAAATGACAATTTTATTAGCAATAATAAAAAGTAGTACTTTTTTCTGTTAACACACCTCTACAAGTGGGCTCTTCCTATTCAACAAAAACTTTGTGAGCCCAGTCCTGAAGAAGAACCTGAGCCAATGTTCCCCACATCCTGACCATATGCTGTGAGCATCTCAGCAAGATTGAAGGGTTGACAGGATCAGAAGATCTTCTAAAGCTAAAAGAGAAGCATTCCCTTTGCTAGCCAGAAGATGGAGACCATCCACCTGTGCCACCCACCATGTATGAAGTTCGACTGAAAAGGATCAGGAAAAGGAAAGGTCCCCTGTGCAAGCACCAGTCGTTTCTGACTCTGGGGTGCTTTCACAACATTTTCATGGCAGACTTTTTACGGGGTGGTTTGCCATTGCCTTCCCCAGTCATCTACACTTTCCCCCCAGAAAGCTGGGTACTCATTTTACAGACCTCAGAAGGATGGAAGGCTGAGTCAACCTGGAGCTGGCTACCTGAAAATCCAGCTTCCACCAGGGATCGAACTCAGGTCGTGAGCAGAGCTTAGGACTGCAGCACTGCAGCTTTAACACTCTGCACCACGGGGCTCTTGAAAAGGATCAAGGGCAGGAATAATCACAGAACCCCCGTAGAGCTGTTCTGCCATGACCTGCTCTTATCACTTTCCCTACAAGTGGAAAGTGGCCTATAGTTGGCCAGAAGCCCCCTTAGCCACTGGCAGTTTCTTAAGGTTGTCTGCATTTCATACATTTTGACCCCCCAAAAGTAACATTGAACAGAAGAAGAAGAAGAATTGCAGATTTATACCCCGCCCTTCTCTCTGTATCAGAGACTCAGAGCAGCTTACAATCTCCTTTATCTTCTCCCCCCACAACAGACACCCTGTGAGGTGAGTGGGGCTGAGAGGGCTCTCATAGCAGTTGCCCATTCAAGGACAACCTCCGCGATAGCTATGGCTAACCTAAGGCCATTCCAGCAGGTGCAAGTGGAGGAGTGGGGAATCAAACCCGGTTCTCCCAGATAAGAGTCCACGCACTTAACTACTACACCAAACTGGAAGAAGAAGAAATTGGATTTATATCCCACCCTTCACTCTGAATCTCAGAGACCCAAAGCAGTTTACAATCTCCTTTACTTTCCTTCCCCACAACAGATGCCCTGTGAGGTAGGTGGATGGCTGAGAGAGCTCTCACAGAAGCTGCTCTTTCAATGACAGCTCTGCAAGAGCTATGGCTGACCCAAGGCCATTCCAGAAGCTGCAATTGGAGGAGTGGGGAATCAAACCTGGTTCTTCCAGATAAGAGTCCGTTCACTTAACCACTACACCAAAAAGCAGCTGGGGTGTGTCTTGATACCTTCATCTCAGACTGGAGGGAGGACCTAATACAGATAACACCACTGGATTGGATTCTATGAACAAACTCCGATTGGGCTTGACAGCTCCTGCAACAGAGCTCCTTCAATCGCCCCTTAAACCCAGTCTGCGGTCAAGCACTACATTATAACTGTGTTTTCTCTGATCCCTCAGATAGGAACTCTTGCCTGAAGGATTGACAAAAAGCTTACAAACACTGTGGTTTGGACCCTCTGAATGAGTCTTGCGCGTGCTGGTGCTAGACCGTTTCTGCAGTGGAGTATGCTTTCTCTTCCAATAGCTTTTCTGTTTCCACCAAGGCTTGTGGAGAGCTATCAATCAAGTGCAAGTGGAAAATGCAAGCAGAAGAGGAAGCACCCTCCACATGCACAGAAAAACCAACTTGTAGGAGCCTATCAGTAGTTATTTTAACAATATACGGACAAGGAATCAAGAGTGTAATATTTTAAAAATCTGCATTTTATTATGTGACAATCATTGCTGGCAAAGTCCTCATTTGACTGGAGAGAAAGCTATGAGAAACGGGCCAGGAATGGAATACGTGGTCAGTTGTTTGAACCAATGAAGGACAGAAAGCAGGGCTTCTTTTGTAAGCAGGAACTTCTTTGCATATTAGGCCACACCTCCCTGATATAGCCATTCCTCCTGGAGCTTACAGTAGGTCCTGTACTAAGAGCCCTGTAAGCTCTTGGAGGATTGGCTACATCAGGGGGTGTGTCCTAATATGCAAAGGAATTCCTGCTACAAAAAAAAAGCCCTGACAGAAAGCATGTTGGGATGAACTGGTGGACATTGGAAAGGGGTGGAACGAATGGACAAAGTGTGTATATGCACACAGAGGAAGGGAGAAGTAGATGGCTGAAAAAAATATTGGAAATACAAAAATAAGTAAACAAGGAGAAAAAATTCTTGACTATCAAGGTAGCTGAAATAATCATTCTGAATAGCTATGAGAGATAAAGCCCTGAGAGTTGAAGGAAAGGACAGACACTCCCCCCATCTCCTCCCATCCATTGAACCTTTTAGTTCTCCTGTCCTGTTCCTCCAGCGGACTTCACATTCCAGTGGAAACTGATGGCATCAATGACAGAACCTGAGCGTCCACTGATATAAGACAGGATAGCTCTCGGAAAGAGTGGGTGGGCACTAAAACTGTTGCCCACATCAACTCCAAAAGAAAAGTGGCGGCCCAAGTTGGTTCGGAATTTAAGTTTGCGGATGTATGAATCAGCCTTCCCAGAGATTTGGATGATGCCCTCTCCGGGGTGCAGCACAATCGCCTGCAAGTCACCTGAGGTGCCTCCCACATAGTTGCTCCACTCCTTCCCGTACCGGATCTGGAGGCTGGAATAAGGAAAGAGTTAGGGTAGGCTTCAGATCTCTTCTGCTGCCTTTGATCTGCTGCTATCCAGCATCATTGCAGGGACCCCCATTCATGGGATACAAGTTGTGCCTTGGATAGTAACCATGATACACATTAGCTGTTTGAGTAGTACAAAGCTAGCTGCCATGACAGCCCTTCCTTGTGATCTTTACTTGCACAACCACACCTCATTTCTTCCTAGAACAAAATAGGAGTCAATTACACCTTTAAGACCAACTTAGTTTAGATGGAGTGTGCTTAGAGAACACACGAAAGCTTACGTTCTGAATAAAACTAAGTTGGTCTTAAAGGTGCAATCGACTCCTATTTTGTTCTACTACTTCAGACCAACACGGCTGCCTACTTGGATCATTTCTTCCTAGTTTCTCACATACAACCCATGCCTTTTTTCTCAAGGCTCTGTGTGAGAAGACAACATTTTCAAGAACTCACATCCTTTAGCAAAGAACCCCCATGAGACAACACTTTTCTTATTGCTGTGGCCATCGGGTTACCATAGACACCTCCCTGCTGTCTTTCCACACACAGAAAGGAGTGGCGAGTGAAGCAAATCATTCCCTCGCAGGGCAGCCTAGCTAGTGTCAGCTGGAAAGATTGTTCTTAATGTGAAAAACAATAGAAGAATGTGGATTGTAAGCTGACTGGTCCATGGCAGTGGGGGTGAAAGGGCATTTGCCCCCTCCCTTAACTAGCTTATCTTGTCAGAAACTTTAATACCATTAATATGAATCAAGAACAGCCCATCCTCAAGGGCTCACAATTGCCAGCTGTTGGCAGCACTGGAGGGGTGGAAGGGAGATTAAGACCTGGAAAGGAGTGAATAGGCTCAAGTCACTGACATTCATCTATGCCTGTACCCTCCCCCTCTTGCCCCTTCCTGGGGTTAGGATCTGTGAACTTTGGGGGTGGAGTAGGGTTGCCAATCCCCAGTTGGGGGCAGGGGATCCCCGGTTTGGAGGCCCTCCCCCCATTTCAGGGTTATCAGAAAGCAAGGGGAAGAGGAATGTCTGCTGGGCACTCCATTATTCCCTATGGAGACCAATTCCCATAGGGTATAATGGAGATCTGTGGGTACCTGGGACTCAGAGGGAGCTGTTTTTTGAGGTAGAAACACCAAATTTTCAGCATAATATCCAGTGGCTCTCCTCAAAAGACCCTCCAAGTTTCAAAAAGCTTGGACCTGGGGTCCAATTCTATGAGCCCCAAAAGAAGGTGCCCCTATCCTTCATTATTGCCAATGGAAGGAAGGCATTTAAAGGGTGTGTGGTCTCTTTAAATGTGATAGCCAGAACTCCCTTTGGAGTTTAATTATGCTTGTCACAACCCCCAATGTCTCCTGGCTTCGATCTGGCAACCCTGCTCTGTAGCCACGATCATTGTTCCCTCTAAACTGAGTTAGAGCGAGCTAGCTCAGTTTTTTAGCCTCCAGATCACACTTTTTTGTCTTAGCTCAGGAAGGATGACCCTAAAGCCAACTAATTTATGCAGTAACCCACAACTTTAATGTGAGTAGTTCATGAAATAGAATTTTTGCTCACAGCATTCCACAGCTTAGAGGGAGCATTGGTAATAATTCTTGGAGAACACCAGGTTCCACCTGGATGTTGGCAACCCTAGATCTGTGGCATACCTCCCCCCTTCTCTTTTACTCTCTTATTGTTCTCCCCTTCCCGAGTATTTCTTGGAGGTCTCCCACCCAAATACTAGTCAGGCCCTGCTTAGCTTCTGAGACCTCACTAGCCTGGGCTATCCAGGACAGGGCAGATGGCCATTACAGCAGGGTGAACCAGGTTACCCCAGAAAGGCTCAAATGCACAGTGAAGTATATTGTGAATTAAGGTAAGGACTTGTTAGAATCCAGAGCAGGGGTGGCCAAACTTGCTTAATATAAGAGCCACATGGAATAAATGTTAGATGTTTGAGAGCCACAAGACATGAACATCAGATGTTTAAGAGCAACAAGGAAAAAAGATATAAAAACAGATGGGAGAGAGGTAGAAAGAAAAAAACTTTAACTTAAAATGCATTCTCCAGGCCCCCAGCTGGCTTGGCTTGGAGAAGAGATTTAAAGAGACAAATACCTTCTCCAAGCCAGCTGGAGATGGGTTGGTGGGGGCTTTGAGAGCCGCACAGGATGTGTGAAAGCCACATGTGGCTCCCGAGCCTCAGTTTGGTCACCCTTGATCCAGAGCCTGATGAGATTCTGTCACGAGCCTAAATACTGAGCAAGCTAGACCAAGCTTTCTCTCACCTTCTGTTTGCATATAAATCAGACATTTTGCATAGACATAATAATTCATCAGTGCTATCTTCCCCATGCGAAATTAATATTAAACACACTGCCCTAAATTTTAAATCACAAAGGGAAACCTTATTGTGCATTAAATCCATCAACGACTAATTCTCAACCCCCCACCCCACCCCCAGATATCCAGTCTCCAAATTTTAATTCCCCAGTTGTGGATCTTTGTACACTTACCCTGTAATGTATGATGGGTTAGCCCGAATCTTAAGGGCAGTTATGGGCCCATCCAGTTGGTTTACGGAGTGTGAGAAGCGCTCTCCTCCATTTCCCCCATACTCGCCAGAATGGGAAGCAGACCGTTTCTTAATCAGCCCTAAAAGAAGTTGCAGGGGGAGCGGAGGGGGAATGAGTTACAGAATCAAGTCTGAGTGGCCTCATATTACCCTATGAGGACATCCACACCCCTCGGAATATTGACCAGCTGCTGGGTTTTACCTGTACTGATGGAGACAGCACAACAGAGCAACACGAAGATGGCGAAACGAAACATCCTAGAAAGAAAGTTTCCCAGGGACGTAATCAGGTCATTGTGATCTTAAAGCCTGCCCTTCTCTTTCCCGCAGGCAGCTCCAGATTGGTTTGGAAACAAATGTTCTGTCCCTTTCCCAGAAATGCGCAGCTGAAGTTTTTCAAGGCATGGAGGTAAATCACATTACCAGGTAAATCACACCCTATTAAGCCTAAATTAAAGGGACAAGACCTTTAAAAAAAAAAGTTCTGAGGTTAATCAGGAAAATTTTAGAATCAGCAGCTGAGAATCAGAATCAGTGTTCCCTCTAAGCTGAGTTAGTGTGAGCTAGTTCACTGTTTTTTTAGCCTTCAGCTCACACATTTTTGTCTTAGATCAGGAAAGTTGACCCCAGAGCACACTAACTTATGCAATAGCCAAATTCAGGGCTTTTTTTTGTAACTCCTTTGTATATTAGGCCACATCTCCCTGATATAGCCAATCTTCTAAGAGCTTACAGGGCTCTTAGTACAGGGTCTACTGGAAGCTCCAGGAGGATTGGCTACACCAGGGGTGTGTGGTTTAATTCACTTGCTCACAACTTTAATGATAGTAGCTCATGAAGTAGAATTTTTGCTCACAAAACTCCACAGCTTAGAGGGCACATTGATCAGAAGTCCCTCAGTTAGTTCATGGTGGGGTTAAAAAAAAAAGAATAAAACTAACAGGGGAGGTCTTTCAAGTACTAGGAATCTAAACTGTTTAAGGCTTGAAAGATCAAAATGAGAAATGAACTGTTAGCTGGGCAGCCAGAACATCACTTAAAAAAACAACATTGGCTCCCTCTTTAATGCAAAAATGACTCCCAAGGTAGTTACTTTCTTATTTTCTTTGTCTCCCTGCCTTTCATGTTTTTTTACTCCCCTGAGTCATATTTTTTACGCCTGTGTTTAAAATGGCATCTCTCTCTCTCTCCTCATCAACTTCCTCCTCTTCCCCTACCCCAATATATCTAATCCAGGGCCCTTGTCCTCCATAATCTCTAATTATATTTTTAAAATTCTCTGACAATGTCCTTTCTTCATCACAGCTCGAATACCCTACCTCCTGGTGTCCACCTTCCTGCCTCCTTCAGTGAATGTGTTTAAAATGGCATATATTTTTTTAAAAAACCTATTTAAAGTCAACTTCCTCCTCTGTTTCACCCACCCCATTCCCCAGGTATCTAATCTATTATAAACCCAAGGGTACAGCCTGTTTTGCATACTTTGATCATTGTAGATATTTAAAATCAATATTTAAAAAAGGTGATATATATATTTAAACAAGTATCTGCTGATCAAAGGCTATACACCAAAGCTATATAAAATAATATAACAGGTTTGCTTACTGCTACAAAACATCTGGCACATCAGCAATATACCATCTGCTACTGAGATAAGTTCTGATGGGCAGCTGTGTTGATCTGAAGCAGCAGAACAAAGTTTGAGTCCAGCAGCACCTTTAAGAACAACAAAGTTTAATTCTGGATATAAGCTCTCATGTGTATGCACGTTTCATCACATGATACTAAAGAAAGAGAGCTCTGAACATAAGAGAAGCCATGTTGGACCAGGACAGTGGCCCTTCCAGTCCAACGCTCTATGTCACATAGTGGCCAAAACCCAAGTGCCATCAGGAGTTCCATTTATATGTTGTGACTAATAGCCATTTATGGACCTCTGCTCCGTATGTTTATCCAATCCCCTTTTGAGGCTGTCTCATGCTTGTAGCCACCATCATTTCCTGTAAGCAACACAAGAGGAAGCTGTGCAAAAGAAATCAACAAAAAGCAATAGCTCACGGACAAAACAAGCTGTATACTACTTAAACAATAAAGTAAAGAATTTTATGGAAAATAAATAAAAATGTGTATTATTTTATGCAATCACCATTGTACACATAATGGCATGAATAATAGCCCTCGGAACTCTCACACATACATGAATTTGTTGCAGACTTGAGATAAGCAAAAGTCCAGTTCAAAGTTCCACACAAAGCTTGATACTGTAAACATGGAGCTCAACTCCTTTCCATATACTCACATGGAAATATGAAGACAGACTCTTGTTGTCCTCACACAAGATATAGATGTGGCAGATTGCTAGCGTGTACCAAGCCGTTTCCCAAAAAGACTTCATCAGGCATAAATGCTCCAGGGATGTATAGACTCATAGGGTAGTTGTGAAGATGAATGAAAGACAATCTGCCCATGTTCAGGAGCACTCTCATCTTTATCATCAGGAGCTCCTGGCTTCCTTCATTTGATCCTCACAACCACCCTATAAGTCTATACGTCCCTGAAGCATTTATGCCTGATGAAGCCTTTTTGGGATACAACTTGGTACATGCTAGCAATCTGTCACATCTATATCTTGCGCGGGGACAACAAGATTTTCCCTTCATATTCTAATGTGAGCATATGGATAGAAGCTGAACTCCTACAATATCAAGCTTTGTGTGGGACTTTGAATTGGACTTTTGCTTTTCTCGAGTCTGCAACGAATTCATGAATGGGTGAGTGTTCCAAGGGCTATTATTTATGGAATGATGTGAACAATGGTGATTGCATAAAATAATACATACTTTATATTTTTCATAAAATTCTTTACTTTATTGTTGTACATCTTGTTTTGTTCGTGAGCTATTGCTTTTTGTTGATGCCATCATTTCTTGTGGCAGTGAATTCCATGTGTTAATTACTCTTTGGGTGAAGAAATACCTTTTATCTGTTCTAAGCCTACTGATCATAATTTCATTGAGTGTCCATGAGTTCTTGTATTGTGAGAAAAGGGAGAAAAGTATTTCTTTCTTCACCTTCTCTATTCCGTGCATAATTTTGCAAATCCCTATCATGTCACTTCTCAGTAATTGTTTCACCAAGCTAAAAAGCCCTAACTTCTTTTACCTTTCTTCATAAGGAAGATGTTCCTTCCTCTTATCATTTTAGTTGCCCTTTTCTGCACCTTTTTCAATGCTATAAGATCTTTTTTAAGGTACAGTGACCAGAACTGTAGACAATATTCCAAATGAAACCACACCATAGATTTATACAGGGGCATTATGATACTGGCTGATTTGTTTTCAGTCCCCTTCAGTCAGCCATAACCAATTTACCGTACTGTATGAATAATGCTAAAGAACCTGGTGAATTTTATACCAGTCCTGAGCAGGGGTTTTCTTGTAGAAAAAGCCCAGCAGGAACTAATCTGCATAGTAGGCCACACCCCCTGATGTCCTCATTGTTTCACACAGGGTTTTTCTGTAGAAAAGGCCCAGCAGGGACTCATTTGCATATTAGGCCACACACCCTGATGCCAAGCCAACCAGAACTACGTTTCTGTTCATTCTTGCTCAAAAAAAGCCATGATCCTGAGGTAAAATGTGTCATCAACTTATCTTTGGAATCCGTCTGTTGTTGGATAAATCCCCATCAGTGTGTTACAGAAGTCTTTAATTTGGTCATTTGTCTTATGAAAATTGTGATGCCCTACCTTTTGATTAAAACCCTCAAGGGCACCTAACAAAAAGTTCTCAAAGACCCAAAGCACACATTTAGGACACATAAAAATGGCCAGAAAAGAGAGCAACACATGGCAGCCAGAATCAAAACAGAACTAGTGTTGCCAATCCCCAGGTGGGTAAGGCAAAAATAGGAAAACACTGTGTAATTTACAAAGCAAGAATAAATGCAACCACTCTTATTATGTTTTCAGTTCATTGGAATATCACAAACACAACTTTCAACCAAAATACAGTGGCTCTTCACTGAGCTCAACATACATAGTCGTTCTAAATCAATATGCAACGCCATACTGGAACAATATCTTGCTGTCTAAAAATCTCCTGTTTCTTGGTAGATGCAAGTGTACCATTTCTTCAAGTGTAGTGAAGGTAGCAGTCCTCAGTCCCACAGGTACGGCGACGTGGGGCCAAGGTTCCTTCCGTGTTTCATACGCCACTTCCACTGGCCGCATGTATTTTTTCCAGAACTTAACATAAAATACATATCTCATATGAACATACAAGTAACAAATGAAATTAAAATATTCCACATTCATACCCCGTGCTTAGGCAACAGCTCTTACAGCTATGGGTTTTTCTATTTTTGCCTTACCAATCGTTACACTGTGGTTTCCTGTTTGCCTAAATCCCCAGGTGGGGGCAGGGGATCCCCCAGTTTGGAGGCCTTCCCCCTGCTTCGGACTCATCAGAAAGTGGTGGGAGGAGGGAAATGTCTGCTGAGCACTCCATTATTCCCTATGGAGACCAATTACCATAGGGTATAATGGAGAATTGATCCGTGTTTATTGTGGGCTGGGGGGGGTGTTTTGAGGTAGAAGCACCATATTTGCAACATAGCATTAAGTGCCTCTCCTGAAAACACCCTCTAAGTTTCAAAAGGATTGGACCAGGGAGTCCAATTCTATGAGCCGCCCCATCCTTCATTATTTCCAGTGAAGGGAAGGCATTTAAAGGGTGTGCTGTCCCTTTAAATATGACAGTCAGAACTCCATTTGGAGTTCAATTATGCTTGTCACAGCCTTGCTTCTGGCTGCACCTCAAATATCTCCTGGCTCCACCCCCAAAGTCCCCAGATATTTCTTGAATTCGACTGGGCAACCCTATGTCGCTTATATTTGCCAGAAGTGACAGTTTGTAACATATGCTGTGAAAGTGAAACTGATGCTAGAAGCTAGATCATCTAAATGACAGTAGGTGGCTGGGTGCCAGAGGTTGCATCAGCCAGAAGCACAGTCAGCATGACACAGCAAGATGCTGATTGGTTACTCAATGTATAAATGTACAAAGACACTTTGGTATGTGTGGGTTAAGGAAGTTGGAGAGCAGTGGAGCATATCGTCGGAGTGGAGAGTGAATGGTGTATAAATAAACTGTATATAGTGGTTTTACAACTACTGTGTGCAACCTTCATTCTTGCGTCACTAAAGATCACCCTCTTGAGCTCTAAGCACATCGACAGGGTTATGGGCCCAGCATGCTTCCGTTGCGCCTAGAAGTCCTGAGAGAGGGGGTGAAGAAAGGACGCTGAGGTGCTCCAGAGGCTGATTTGGAGGTGAGACCAGCAGTGGCTGACCGAAGGAGGCTGAGCAGGTTGGCGACAGCAGCAGTTACCGTGCTGGTAGAGAAACTCACCACCACCAACTACAACACCTGGTCGTTGAGGTTAGAGCATTTCCTGAAGAGAGAGGGGCTTTGGGAATGTGTGTCAGCTCCTCCCGCTGATCCCACGCCAGCAGAGGCCGTTCAGGACCAAAAGGCTTTAGCCACTATTATTCTAAGTGTCTCAGATGACCAGCTGGTGCATGTCCATGGGCACCAGACAGCTAAGGCGGCTTGGGAAGCTCTCAAGGCCGTGTATGTACAGAAATCAGCAGGCTCACTGATATCCCTGACTCGGAGGCTCTACAGGAAACGTATACTGGACGGGGAGTCGATGAGGGACCACCTCGATGGTATGTCTGTTTGTTTCCAAGAGCTAGAGGCGAGAGGGAAAGCGGTGGCTGAGGAAGATAAAGTCTACCTACTATTAAGCTCTCTGGATGAGAGATACGATATGCTGGTGATAGCGTTTGAAGGGCAAGATGCCGACAAGCTGACGTTGCCTTACGTGACGGGCAAACTCTTGGCTGAGGAGCAAAGGCAGCTGGAAAGCAATGGAGGAGCAGGCTGACCGCAAGGACAAGCGGAAGTCTGTGGGAGACGTTTCCAGCTGGCAGGCGAAGGAGGAGGAAAGAGCCTTGCAAGTGCGGAAGAAGAGGTGCTATCTGTGTAACCATTTCGGGCATTTGCAGAGGAGGTGTCCTCAACAGCAGCAGAGAAAGAGCCGGCAACAGTCTTCAAGGACACAGGCAACTCTGGTGAGAACTGGCCCGGGGCTGCAGAGTGTGCCATGGATCGTTGACTCTGGGGCAACGCAGATTTTTTGCTGCAAGCAAGACCTGTTGCAGGACAGCAGACCGGCTAGTCAAAAAACAGTAAGCTTGGCTGATGGTCGGGAGGCTGACATGCTTTGCCAAGGCACGGTCCATTTTCCTGGACTTAATCATACTTTCAGTAATGTGCTGTGTGTGCCAGAGTTAGAGACTAATTTGTTGAGTGTCTCCGTCCTGGCAACAGCTGGGTTCACAGTGGTGTTTGATGATAAGGGCTGTGAAATCTTGAAAAATGGTAAAAGGCTGTGTGGCGGAACCGGCCTGATTCTGCCTTCAGACCCAGTCCCGTCAACTCCCTATTGAGTTGCCAACTCCTGGAGGGAGCTATTTCTCCTCCAGCCACCTGGGCTCGCTGCCACCACCTGCTCAGTCTAGGGGTTCAGATTGAGAGGAACAGGACTCCCAATCCCCCTCTCCAGCTATGAGGCCAGGTCTCAAGGTCCTCTGCCACCCTGTACTTGGGTATCACAGAGACCATAGCACTTCTTTGGGGAACCCCTGGAGGATTGGCACCTTATCCAACTGCATGCCTCCCCCCTTCCTCAGGGCCCCCTTCATAAAGCAGCGTGGTCTAAGCGGTTGGGGATCTATGTGGTACAGAGTTTGACTGCCAGCATTCAAAACAGTAAAAATGTTTAATAAGAAGAGAAAAAACAAAAACAAAAACAGTTACATGTAAAAGTTTAGCACAGCACCTGAACAGCAACAAGAAGGACAAATAAAAGGTGGATTTAAACGCATCCTCTTGTCCCTGGTGTAAACTAGCCCTACCTTGTGAATTACTGCCTGGGGGCCACTCTGCCTCTCCCACGGGCAGGAGCCCACAGGCTGGCAACCTCTCTCCCTGAGTGCCAGCTGAGAACTGGCCTTTTCCCGCCTAACTCAAATAAATAAAACAAAAGAACTTCCCCTCTAGGAGGCTTTCCCCCTAGAGTTGCTGGTTTAACTCCAGAAGGGGGGAGGCAATGAGGGGAAGGCTAAAGAACTTCCTGCCCCTCTAGGAGGCTTTCCCCCTAGAGGCGCTGGTTTAACTCTGGAAGGGAGGAGGGGATGAAGGGAGGCTAGGCCAAAGCCTGCTTTAGTAGTTTAATGTTCCCTTCCAACGAAGCACCAACATTAACTAAGATGGCGTTCCTCCACAGGCTGGCTAAGGGTGTATTAAAAGCTAATGTCTATGAGCTTGGGCAGACAGTGGGGAAGGCACAGACGGTGTGGAATAAACAACCACACAGCAGGTGCATTCACCGGTTGCATAGAAGGCTTGGTCACGCCAGCTATAATACTATAAACAAAACCCTAGAAATATTGCAAGGGGAAAAGGTGGACAAATGCAATGTGTTTTTAGACTGTAATGTTTGTAAAGAAGCCAAATCAAAATTGTTTCCAGCATCTAGGAGGAGTGAGCGTGTGTCTGTAAGACCGCTCCATTTAGTCCATGCAGACGTTGTGGGGCTGTATGCACCCAGTGTTTCTAAAAATAGATTTGGCTTGGTTTTGGTTGATGATTACAGCAGGTTTGCGTGGGTGTATTCAATCAAACATAAAAGTGATGTGTTTCATACATTTAAGTACTGGGCAAAGAGAGTACAAAAACAATTAAATGCTAAGATAGCCGCACTCCAGACAGACCAGGGAGGTGAATTTTTAAGCAAAGACTTGGCCAGCTATCTGAAGCAAGAGGGCATAAATCACAGGGTTGCCAATATCTCCTCTCCGTGGGAGAACGGGGTGATAGAACGCAGAGCAGCTATTCTCCAGGCGATGTGCCATGCTTTACTGGAAGACAGTGGATTGAAGCTGGCATATTGGGGAGAAGCATTAAAAACGTCCTGTTATATATCTAATAGGTTGTGGACTGAAGCTCTGAACGATATACCCTATAGGGTCCTATATGGGAGAAAGCCAAACCTGGACTACCTTAGGATCTTTGTGTCTAAGGCATGGGTTAACATTCCTCTAGACAAAAGGAGGAAGGGTGGTGCTAGAGCCAGGAAACTGGTGTTTGTGGGCTATCAAAACGGCATGAAGTCCTACAGGTTTGTGGACGGTAATGATGTAATAAAACGAAGCCGGTCAGCATCGTTTTGTGAGGATGAAAATTGGACTGATATACATGCTAATGAAATGCCCAAGGAAGCTGAACTGCAGCTGTCTCTGAAAAGTGAGGAGGGGGAAAAGCCAGATGAAAGTAAGAAAGTTCCCTCACTGAAACAGGAGGAGGACGGTGCAGGCAGTTCAGGCAGGATTGAGCAGGAGAGCTCTGAGGCTGTAAAGAGTGAACCAGCTGAAATCAGAGTCTCTGCAAGGGAAAATAAAGGAATGCCGCTGAAGCGGTATGGCTATGATAATGAGATACATTATCTGGGCAATGGAGATTATCTGCCTAATGGAGAGCCCAGGTGTTACCAGAGTGCACTGGATCTAAACTTTGGTACCTCTTCCATAGAGGGAGAGGGAGATTATATATATGAGGATGAACCTAAAAACTATCCAAGTGTACTGGAATTGCTGTATGGTAAATCTTTCAAAGAAGGAGAGACATAAACTAACAGCCTGGAAGAGAGGTTTTAAACAGTAACTAAAGGAAAAAGTTCAATGTGCAAATAAATATATGCTAGAATGCTAAAAGGAATGAATGTAACATCAAAGACAGACCTGGCTGCTCCAAAAATGTGTTAAGCTGTAACTGTAAAATGTAATTGTTAAGCTGAAAAGTGAATAATCCAAACTGTAACTGTTAAAACAAAATGTAAAAACTCAAAGCTGTAAAATGTGTGTACTGGAAAACAGTGTGCCTCTACACTAAACAAGGTACAGTAAATGTTCTGGCAGAATGAGCCAGCGGAGATAAGGAGAGTGCTCAGCCTGGGATGTTATCTAACTGATAAGAATGTGCTTGCAATGTAATTAGCAAGCAGAGCTAAATGTGTGTGTGCCAGCACAGAGTTTTAGAGGCTGAACACTGAACTGTGACAATTGTAAATATGAAAGAAATGTAACCAATGTGTTAATGTTAATATGGAAACAATATGAATATGTAATATTGTAATGGATTGCAGCATGAGCTTATAAACTGAGGAGGGGTGTCGCTTATATTTGCCAGAAGTGACAGTTTGTAACACATGCTGTGAAAGTGAAACTGATGCTAGAAGCTAGATCATCTAAATGACAGTAGGTGGCTGGGTGCCAGAGGTTGCATCAGCCAGAAGCACAGTCAGCATGACACAGCAAGATGCTGATTGGTTACTCAATGTATAAATGTACAAAGACACTTTGGTATATCGTCGGAGTGGAGAGTGAATGATGTATAAATAAACTGTATATAGTGGTTTTACAACTACTGTGTGCAACCTTCATTCTTGAGTCACTAAAGATCACCCTCTTGAGCTCTAAGCGCATCGACACCCTAAACAGAACATGTGAGAGCAGCAACAATTTGGATCAAGGCATCCCAAAAGCTCTTTGGAATTCAGCCACTTCAGCTTGAACTCGAAATGCCAACAGGAGACCAATCATATACTTAAACTGGTACCTTCATGAACCTTTTTTATATATGAATATATTTATTGTTTTAGTCATTTACATTGAGCTTATCCTTTTTCTCATACAGAGTATACATCTGAATCTCTATCTCCCTTTACAAGGTATTCTTGCTCGGTCCTTTTAATTTAAATGTTCTTATATCAGTCCATATTGAGGTCTTCTTGCTTCCAAATAGTACCGTCGTTCTTTAGTCTTCTCCTTCTAGGCCTTATTAAGTCCATTTTCTCTTTCATCTTCATATTCTTGTCACTTCCGAGCTTTCCTGCCCTGACGGTAGGGATGAGAATGTTTTAGTACATAGGATTTGATTTCCTATCACATTCATCAATCTATTTTTCTTCCCTAATCCCTCCCTCCCTCCCTTGCGTGCTCAACTTTCTAGCCAGGGGCACAAATTAAGAAGCTTCCACCGAATGTCCCGCCGTTGACCTTCTAGTGACCACTTTAAATATGGATACCATTTCTCCTTTATCCTTTTTGTTTTTGACCCCCATTGTTCATCACGATTAAGCATGGCTATAATGTCCGACTGAACGTATTCAAATAAATAATTATGCCAGTTTTGCTCCGTCCATTTGGTTTTATCCTTCCAGCCAAAGGCTATTACAGCCTTGCCAGCTAGCACCATTGCTTTGAATAGATCCAGCCCTTCTTTATTGATTCCGTATTTATTTAGTATGCTCCCGAACATTAAATCTAGATCTATCGTTGGTCTTATGGCAAAAAAATTATGGATATGCTCTATTACCTTTTCCCAAAAGGGTTTAACTTCTGAGCATTCCCACCACATGTGGGAATACCATCCTTTTTTCTTTCCACAGTGCCAACAGTTGGAATTCAAACCCTGGAACATATTGGCTAATGCTGCTGGTGTTCTGTACCATTTTGTGAGGAACTTTAGCTCCAGTTCTCTAAATTTATGCGTTTTGAGCTGATGTATACCTTTCTTGAGACTGTCAAATACATTATCTGCTAAGTTAGTTTCAGAGCTCCATTTTTTTTTAACTAAATTTTTTATCTCCTCCTTATCCGTCGTCATTTTCCTATATATCCTTCCTACTGTCCCTTTCTTTGTTTTTATCATCCCTTTTAACAACTCCTCCATTGGTTCTCCTTCAGTCACCAATCTGTCTTCTATTGTCTTCCTAATTCTGTTATATAATCCTGTTATTTTCAGCCAATATTTCCTACCTATTTCATCGTATAGCGTTTGCAATGGTTTGAGTGTCTGCCCAACTAACATATCTTGTAGCTTGTTATACCCTTTTTTACTGAGTAGTCTCCACCATCCTTTATCGTCATTCTTTTCATCCAAGACCTCTAATGGGGTTTGTTTAGATGTTCCCTTTAACCATTTTAATTGCCATTTTCTCCAAATCATTAGTGCTGTTTTCCTCGGTCCTGTTTCTAATATGTTAACTTTGATCTTGCGTCCAGTGAAAACCCCTAAATTCCCTATTCCATTATTTGCCTCATTCTCTACTCTTACCCACTTCCTCTCCCTTTCCTCTCCTATTTCCATTAATGCTTTTAATTGAAATGACTCATAATAACTCCTCAGATCTGGGGCCCCCCAACCCATGTTTGTATTATGCGCATATATGAAATGCCTTGAAACTCTACTTTTTTTGCTACCGAATATCCATTCTTTTATTTTCGCGTTCCAACTATCGAGTTTTTGTTTTTTAATTTCTAAAGGTATCGTTTGGAATAAGTACAGTAGTTTCGAAGTCCAAAACATTTTCGCTATATTAATCTTGGTTGTTATGTTTAACATCTTCTTGCCCCATCTCTTCATATCTTTTACTATCGTACTCCATATTCTGTTATAATTCTTTTCTACCAACTTTTTAACATTTTTGACTAAGTCTATTCCTAAATATCTGATTTTCTTGACCCCTAGTCCTATCCCCGTTCGTTCATGAATCTCTTTCCTTTCCTCTTTTTTTACATTAATGTACATTATTTCTGATTTTGCCATATTAATTTTTAGTCCTGAGTTTGATTCAAAGTCCTCTAATATAATCTGTATCTCCTTTACTGCTTCTTTGGGATTAACTATGACTATAATCAGATCGTCTGCAAACAAGTTCAACTTAATTTCTTCCTTGCCTAAATGACATCCTTCAATTCTCCCCGAATTTCTGAGACGTTGGGCTAACTGTTCCATTGCCATTATGAAGAAAAAGGGGGAGATCGGGCATCCCTGCCTAACTCCCCTCTGGATTGCGAATTGTGCCGTGTGTTCTCCATTAAGTCTAACTACAGCTGTACCTTCTCTATATATCTCCTTAAATACCCTTATTGTTGATTGACTTATCCCATATTTATCCATAACTGTCCACAAAAAATTATGTGACAATGTATCGAAGGCTTTATAGACATCTAGCTTCAATAACGCCAATTTCCCGGACTTGTTATGGCTCAAAACATTTATTATGTTTCGGATTGGATGTGCAATGTTCCTACCTTCTACAAAACCATATTGATCTTCTTTTATAACTTTTTGTATAATATTTTTAAGCCTATTGGCCATTACTTTGGCAAAGATTTTATAATCCTGATTCAATAGGCTAATTGGTCTGTATGATCCTACTTCTTGAGGATCCTTTTGGGGTTTTAAAATCACTGTGATTTCTGCCTTTCTCCATGTGTCTGGAGCTATGCCCCCTTTAAGTATATTATTAAATACTTCTTGCAATTCTGGTACTAATATTTCTCTCATTTCCTTATAAAATTCTGCTGAAAATCCATCCAGTCCAGGAGATTTTCCTACCTTTAAACTATCTATCACTCTTTCAATCTCTTGTCTTGTTATATTGTCCTCTAATCCTCTCTGCTCTGTATCTGTCAACCTTACTCCTATCTCTTCTTCAAAATCTTTCACTCCTTTTTCTCCATATAAATCTTTATAAAAAGTCTCAAATGCTGCTTTTATTTCCTCTGAATTCTGTGTTAGCTTTTTATCCACTCTGATACTTGTCACACTTTGCCTTTGTTTCTTATTTTTTAGAAAATTTGCTAGTCTCTTAGCTGAGTTAAGAGTATTTCTCTGGTATTCATTTTTTACCATGACCTGTTTCCTCCATAATGCCATAGAGTCTAGATCATCTAGTTTTTTCTGTAAATCCCTAATTAACTTGTGTCTAATGGGGCAAAACTTCTGAGCTTGGTCTTTTTGCAGTTTACCTAATTCTTGAAGCCTGCCTTCTCTGTCTGCATACCATTTTTTCTTTATCTCCTTTTCTTTCATAATACATTGCCCTCTGATCACCGCCTTAGCTGCATCCCATAAGATATTTGTTCCCACTGTACCTCTATTCTCTTGAAATAATAGCTTCGTTTGTTCCATAATATGTTTTTTATCCTTATCCTTAACCATAACCATATTATTGTATCTCCATATTCTTTTAGTTTGCTTATGTGTTGTTTTAAATTCTACACTTATCGGGGCATGATCCGATATCCATATTGGGTGGGTAATAACTTTTTTAATTTCCCAATTGCATGTTCTATTAATTAATACATAATCTAAACATGAAGTCGTTTTATATCTCCCTGAGAAGTATGTGGGTTCAGGTACCAATTTAAGGGCTTTATATACTTCAATAAAGTTCCATTGTCTCCAATTTATTATTTTATCCTTATTAACATCCTTATTAAAGTCCCCCGCTAATATCACCTCCCCTTCAATAAATTTACTAGCTTTTTTAAAAACTTTTAATAAAAAGGTTTTCTGTCCTGTATTTGGAGCATATATATTTATCAATGATGTTAACCTATTTTCAATCAAACACTTAACCATGACAAATCTCCCTTCAGCATCTCTTATCACCTCTATTGTTCTTATATCATACCTTTTATGAGTTAGGATTGCTACCCCCCTTGCTTTATTTGATCCTCGTGCCTCTGCCAAAATTTCCCAATTTGGGTCACTAATCAAGGGTCTCTTATCTCTTTTAGATTTATGAGTT
Source organism: Heteronotia binoei (assembly GCF_032191835.1). Taxonomy (NCBI): domain Eukaryota; kingdom Metazoa; phylum Chordata; class Lepidosauria; order Squamata; family Gekkonidae; genus Heteronotia; species Heteronotia binoei. The sequence continues at coordinate 23,126,367 of NC_083237.1, forward strand.
TCCTGGAGCCAAACTATGTCTATATTCTGTTGTTTAAGGAATCTAGAGAGCTTGTATCTCTTTAAGTCTGATCCCAAGCCATTGACATTCAGTGTCAGCATCCTTAATGTTTTATCCATATTTAGATCGAAAACTACCATTCTTTTGTACCCCTGGCTGAATACCTAGTTTGCTTTTGTACCCCTTCCCATTCCCAAATACCTCTTCCCTCCCCTTCCCCATCTCTCCCCCCCCTTTGTGTAGAGCCATAGACTGAGGATGATCACTCATCCCTTCTCTACACCTTGAGCAAGCGCACTCCCCCCCCTCCCGGGTTATGTTACTACTTATTTAACCATTTTGTTTTTATTTGGATACTTCCCTTAATATGTCTCAGTCTCGAGACAGTCTTATCCTTTTCTCCGATCGAGTGGATGCTCCTTCTTCTGGGTCCTGCTCCTGTGACTGGGGTTGGTGAGGTTCCTCCATAGGCATTGGTTCACTGCTCCTCTCATCTGCTCCCAATGTCTTTAATAGCTCCCGTGCCTCTTCAGGGTGCCGTGCACAAAGTCTTCTTCCCTCCTGGTAGATAACTAAAGACGCTGGATATGCCCAGCTAAATTTAATGCCGCTTTGATTAAGTTTCTGTGCATAGGGTTTCATTTGAGACCTTTGGTGTAATGTTTCTTTACAAAAGTCTTCTTTCACATAAACTTTTCTGCCTTTAAAAGTTAAGTCTTTGGCTTTTTTAAGTGTTTTGAGGACTCTTTGCTGCAGTTTCTCTCTTGCTAGTTTCATTATAACTGGGCGGGGCGCCCCGCCCTGCCTTCTTGTTTGAAGTCTGTGAGCACGTTCTACTTCTTCTAGTTGTATCTCCATGCCCTGGTCTAATAACAAATCCACCAGTGTTTGCTCTAAATCGCAAGACTTAACTTCTTCTGAAATGCCAAAGAAGATAACATTCTTCCTCCTGCTTCGGTCTGAAAGTTCTGTGGATTGTTTTTTCAAAAGGTCAATTTCCCCTTTATTTTGCAGTGAAAGAGCCTTTGCTTCTGTCGCAATGGCAGCGACTGACTTAAGTTCTGTGCCTAAGCTCTGCATCTGTGTTGTTAAGTCAGCCAACGTTGCATGTACTTTAGCTTGAGATTCAAGCATTAAAGTCTGGAACTGTGCTAATTGCTCTGAGAGGCTTTTCACAGTGACCGCCATGTTATCTCAGCTTCCTCAACCTCCCCTCCTTTTCTTTGATATTATTGCTTATTTAAGCTTGCTTATCTTTAAGCCACTTATCTTTTCACTCTGCTCCTCCTTATGTTAGACGTCTCGCAGCCAGTTTCGATGACTCCCGCTTTTAATTACGTTGTTTTACAGCTTGTATCTTTGTTTTCTTAGGGAGAGTGGGGACGAGGCGTCCGAGTCTTAGCGCGTGCGCATTGCTCCTCGTACCTTCATGAACCTCATCCAAAACAAAAGTAGCTCTTTCTGCCTGGACTGGCTTCAGAAAGAGGATGCAAAATTAGAGTACTCACTCAGGTTCTTGCTCTTCGGGTATTTATTAACAAGAACATCCTGGGACATGAACAAAGTTTGAGCCCAGGGGCACCTTTAAGATCAGGTGTGTCAAACTCATTTGTTATGAGGGTAGGATCTGACATAAATGAGACCTTGTCAGACTGGGCCATGTGTGTCATAAAATGTAATGCCAGGTAGCAGAGATATAAACTTTATAAAGGACACAGATAAACACAAAGATTTAAAAAAAAAAAACACCTTAAAATAAAACATGCTTAAAGTATTAGCACTCTTGCAATATTGTGGTCTGTTTCAAAGCAGGCTCTCCCTCCCTGCAACTTCCTCTCCAAGAAAGGAGCCTCAGCCAGTGAGGAAAACAAAAGGCTTTGTTCTGTAGCTTCTGTGCAATTGAGAAATCCTGGCAAAGCAAGCTATGACACAGAAAGAAGCAAGAGAGAGGGAGAAGGAAGCAGACTTGCCTTCAGGCCTGATAGGAACCCTTCGGGGACCTGATCCGTCCCCCGGGCTGCACGTTTGACACCCCTGTTTAAGATGAACAAAGTTTTATTCAAAGTATAAGCTTTCACATGCAAGCATACTTCTTCATCTACAATGGAATAAAATCTCCTCAAGCCCTACTTACAGAAAAAGAGAGGGTTTGAGGGGGTAGACATTAGGAAGGGCCACTCAGAACCAAGATGCATAAGAACTGAAATAGGGTCAGGTGGCTGGTAAGATCAATGAATGACAGAAAACTGGCACTGTAATGCTGTCATTCATTGACCTTCCTGCCAACCAACAAAACAAACTAATCAGGAATCCCAACCCCAGGGGACTGAACCAACTCAAACAAATATCTGAGGAAAAACAGACTGTTCCATTGTAATGTATTCAATAAATATACCGCAGGGGAATCCTGAACTGTCAGAACTGGAAAGGAAGTGGGAAATCTCTGCCCAACCCTTGAAAGGTCAGCCCAGAAGAACATTTTGGTGGAGGCAAAAGGCTGCCAACGCTGGGTTGGAAAATTCCTGGATATCAGGGGGTAGAGTCTACAGATGATAGAGTTTGGGGAGCAGAGGGTCTTCTGTGAGGTATAATGTAATACAATCCATGTTCCAAAGCAGCCATTTCCTCCAGGAGAACTGTAGTCTGGAGATCAGTTGTAATTCTTGGAGCTCTCCAGGCCCCACCTGGAGGTTGGCAACCAGGCAGAACATTCTGATGTTACCCATCCTCCTCTCTTTCTGCATTCTGCAGACCCATCAGATCCGTGCAAGAAATGCATAAACTATAACTGAATGTAAGCCTACAGTCTGTAACAGTGATTGTGATAGGGGAAAGCAATGGGTTGGACACCACTTTCAGATACGGGTAGCAGGAAAAAGGGGGGGGGGATCAGGGTTCAACAGCAGAATTTTGCTTTTCTTGCTGTATTGTGACTGATATATAGGGTTGTCAGGTCTGTGTTGTAAAATACTTGGAGGCTTAGGGGTGGAGCCAGGAGAGGGTGGGGTTTGGGGAGGCGCCTCAGCATGGTATAGTGCCATAGAGTCCACCCTTCAAATCAGCCATTTTCTCCAGAGGAGCTGATCTCTGTCAGCTGGAGATCAGTTGTAAAAGTGGGAGATCTCAAGGCCCCACCTGGAGATCTGGAGATACTGATATAGGACAAGCAGTGCAATCCTAAGCAAAGTTACACTCTTCTAAACCCACTGGTCTCCATGGATTTAGAAGAATGAAACCCAGGTTAGAATTGCACTATAATTATCTTTTAGTGACCTGTAGTGAAGAATGGTATGAAAAAATTAAAATAAAGACTGGAAAAAGTAGTTATTATAGAAAATAATTTTACAGCATGCCAAAACTTAAGCCGAGCAATATGGCCAGGTGCAGTAGAGAATTCTTAGGTACCTGCACTGCCATCCCTAATTCATACTACAATTGTAAGTACGTAATCCAGTTTATCTGATTTTGAGAATCTGCTCTCCAGTCAGACTACTTAATCCCAAACCTAAACTCTGTAAATGGTCACACACAGGCAGTTAGTTCTGTTCTGGAGTCCTGCTTTCTACAGGGTGGGGAATCAGGAGAAAAATCCATTGCTAGAATAATCTATTCCTACATAATTCTCCCACTCGGTATCAGCTCTGCAGCATATGACGTCCTGCTTTGCAGAGGCTGCCAAGCTATTCGGCCTAGAAGTTAGTCTGAAGAAGACAGAAGTTCTCCACCAGCCTGCACCCCAGGAAGATTATCACCCTCCCTGCATCACTGTGGGTGAATCAGTTCTGAAGACAGTCCAGCAGTTCAGCTACCTGGGGTGCACCATCTCCTCAGATGCCAAGATCGACAAGGAGATTGACAACAGGCTGGCAAAGGCAAACCATGCATTTGGCCAACTGCACAAAAGAGTGTGGAGCAACAAGCATCTGAAAAAAGGCAAAAAGATCAATGTTTACAAAGCGGTTGTGATGACAACCCTCATCTATGGCTCCGAATCGTGGGTTTTATACCGTCATCACCTGTGACTCCTTGAGCGCTTTCATCAGCGCTGCCTTCGCACCATCCTCAACATCCACTGGAGTGACTTTGTGACCAACACTGAAGTCCTCAAGAGGGCGGAGGTTACAAGCATCGAAGCACTGCTGTTGAAGACGCAGCTGCGCTGGGCAGGGCATATTTCTAGGATGGAAAACCACCGCCTTCCCAAGATTGCTCTGTATGGCGAACTTTCCACCGGCCATCGAAATAGAGGGGCACCAAAGAAGAGGTACAAGGACTCCTCGAAGAAATCCCTTGGCACCTGTCGCATCAACCATCACCAGTGGTCTGACCTAGCCTCAGATCGCAAAGCATGGAGGCACACCATCCACCAAGCTGTCTCTTCCTTTGAGAACGCACGCATAGCTGGTCTTGAGGACAAAAGGAGATTGAGGAAGAATCGCACTGCTACAGCACCAACCCCAAATCAGACTTTTCCCTGCAGCCACTGTGGCCGGATCTGCCTGTCCCGCATTGGTCTTGTTAGCCACCAGCGAGCCTGCAGCAGACGTGGACTACTGCACCCTTCTTAAATCTTCGTTCGCGAAGTCAAGCCGAGAGAGACATAATTTCAAAGAAGGGTAATGCCAAGGAATGTTCAAACTATCGCAGCATTGCACTCATTTCACATGCCAGCAAGGTCATGTTAAAGATCCTACAAACTAGGCTTCAGCAGTACATAGATTGGGAACTACCAGAAGTTCAAGCTGGGTTTCGGAGAGGTAGAGGAACTAGAGATCAAATTGCCAACATTCGCTGGATTAGGGAGAAAGCACAGGAGTATCAGAAAAATGTCTATTTCTGTTTCATTGACTACGCTAAAGCCTTTGATTGTGTGGATCACAACAAACTGTGGCAAGTCCTTAAAGAGATGGGAGTACCAGACCACCGCACATGTCTCCTGAGAAACCTGTATAAGGGTCAAGAAGCAACGGTCAGAACGGAATATGGAACAACTGATTAGTTTAGAATAGGAAAATGAGTTTGACAAGGATGTATATTGTCACCCTGCTTATTTAATTTATATGCAGAGTACATCATGTGGAATGCTGGCCTGGATGAAGCACAAACTGGAATTAAGATTGCCAGGGAAAACATCAACAACCTCAGATATGCAGATGATACCACTCTAATGGCAGAAAGTGAGGAGGACCTAAAGAACCTCTTGTTGAGGGTGAAAGAGGAGAGCACAAAAGTAGGCTTGAAACTCAACGGGCGTTTTCGCACTGACCTTCAAGTAGCGCGACCACCCTCTTCACAACGGAGGATCTGCCCGGATTTCGCACAAGAAGCGCCGGCGCACCCAAAAGAGCCGGCTACTTCCGTCGCGAAACCCGCTCAAACGGAAACCGCCAAGAAGCAGGAAAACGTTTGAGCGGGTTTCGCGACGGAAGTAGCCGGCTCTTTTGGGTGCGCCGGCGCTTCTTGTGCGAAATCCGGGCAGATCCTCCGTTGTGAAGAGGGTGGTCGCGCTACTTGAAGGTCAGTGCGAAAACGCCCAACATCAAAAAAACTAAGATCATGGCATCCGGCCCCATCACACCTTGGCAAATAGAAGGGGAAGACATGGAAGTAGTGACAGACTTCACATTTCTGGGATCCAAGATCACTGCAGATGGTGACTGTAGCTATGAAATTAAAAGACGTTTGCTCCTTGGGAGGACAGCTATGGCGAACCTGAGCAGTATAATAAAAAGTAGAGACATCACCCTGCCAACAAAAGTCCATATAGTCAAAGCGATGGTATTCCCAGTAGTAATGTATGGCTGTGAGAGCTGGACCATAAGGAAGGCCGAGCGTAGAAAAATAGATGCTTTTGAGATGTGGTGCTGGAGAAGAATCTTGAGAGTCCCGTGGACTGCAAGAAGATCAAATCAGTCAGTCCTAAGGGAAATCAACCCAGACTGTTCCCTGGAAAGTCAGATGCTGAAGCTGAAGCTCAAATACTTTGGCCACCAAATGAAAAGGGAGCACTCACTGGAGAAGATTCTGATGCTGGGAAAGACAGAAGGCAAAAGAAGAAGGGGACAGCAAAAGATGAGGTGGCTGGACAGCATTACCGATGTAACAAACATGAATTTGAGCAGACTTCAGAGGATGGTGGAAGACAGGAGGGCCTGGTGTGACTTTGTCCATGGGGTCACAAAGAGTCAGACTCAACTGTGCGACTGAACAACAACACATCATTTCTTATCCTGAAGCTCTTATCCTGGAGCCAGTTTGGTGTAGAGGTTAAGTGTGTGGACTCTTATCTGGGAGAACTGGGTTTGATTCCCCACTCCTCCACTTACAGCTGCTGGAATGGCTTTGGGCTAGCTATAACTCTGGCAGAGGTTGTCCTTGAAAGGACAGCTGCTGTGAGAGCCCTCTCAGCCCCATCCACCTCACAGGGTGTCTGTTGTGGGCAGAGAAGATAAAGGAGATTGTAAGCTGCTGTGAGTCTCTGATTCAGAGAGAAGGATGGGGTATAAATCTGCAGTGTTCTTTTTCTTCTCTTTGAGCACTATGCCATTACCAGGTCAGAAGTCTTTGGGGCATCATTCTCATGACTGTTCAAGCCATCAATTGTAAATAAATGTTTGTTTTTAAGATGAACATCCAGACTCTGTAGGCAGAGTCCATTAGCTAATTTTTCTGGCATTTGTCACAATGGTGTATATGAGTGTATGACTGTATGATTCCACCATGATTGTCTGTGTAATCATTCTGGCCCACTGGCACTTTTGCCCTATCTCCTCCCTGTCACAATTGATTGAAAAAGAGCTGTTTTGTGCCTTTCAAGAAGGCTATTTCTGTATTCAGCCTATAGATGTCACTAGCAGCATTTCCCTTAATACTCTGTTCTGTCACTAAGTGCCACTATTTGCAATCTCTGCCTGCCCATAGAGCCACATGCTGTGTTCTGACCAACAAAGCAAGTCTATGCTTTCTGTACAAACAGGATGTATATATAAAACCAGTTTCATGACTGCCAAAGAATGTTGTTGTATTCACTAAACTAGCAGAGAGGGAGACCACGCTGATAAAATGGACTGCATTATCTGCTCCCTATTTTGCCTGACAGTATATCCAAGGCTTATGACTATTAAACAGTAGATTCAGGCAAGCCATTTCATTGACTCCTACCCTACCTTTCCCTCCTTTCTGTTGCCACCATTCAGATTTTAACAGCATGCAGGGTCAGTTTCATCAAATCACTTTCTACTATCTTTTGAGTAAGTGATTGTCAGCCATGAAAAGATAACAAGATACTTCCTTCATACTCATGTTTCTATAAAAAGAAGCAATTTATTCTAAAGTCACAAATTACTCAAACTTTTATTACTGTTATTTGGATCATCTCATTAAATTAAATTATGTGTTTCTCTGCCTTGCCACTCAAATTCAAGGCAAAGTAAACTAGATTTCAGTGAATTAAATAATAGAGAGATTTTAGAAGGGTATTGACACATTGTACAACATTTTTAGATGCCCCTGAAGATTGGGTTTTGATGAACCAAACACATCAAAGATATGTTAATTGAACCTGACTTGAGTAAACCTAAAATGGAACTTTGTCCACTTGTTGGGAGTTTTAAACATGGGTCATGTTTAGCCTGTAATTTGTTTACAGATTAAAGAATTTGTCCATCAAACAACTGGCTTTAAGGTAGCAGTACTTTTGTCCCTTTCTCACAATACAAGAACTCGTGGACACGCAATGAAATTGCTGAACAGTCAGGTTAGAAGGGACATTATCAACAGGTCCCTGATCGAAGGAATCTTTCCCACACCTCTTAAAGAGGCAGTGGTCCGTCCCCTCTTAAAAAAAACATCAGCAGACCCGGCCATATTGGCGAACTATCGGCCGGTGTCAAACCTTCCCTTTCTGGGTAAGGTCATAGAGCGGGCGGTGGCAATTCAGCTGCAGAGATTCCTGGAGGACACTTCCGCACTGGATCCATTCCAGTCCGGCTTCCGGCCAGGTCACGGGACAGAGACAGTTCTGGTCGCTCTCATAGATGACCTTATGTGACATCTGGATCAGGGCGGCTCTGCGGTGCTGTTGTTATTAGATCTGTCAGCCGCTTTTGACACGGTTGACCATCAGCTACTGACTAGCCGCCTTGCCAATGTGGGGATTCGGGGATCTGCCTTACAGTGGCTGACCTCCTTTCTCCAAGATCGGGGACAAAGGGTGGTGATAGGGGAGGAAGCATCCCAGAGGCACTCTCTTAGTTGTGGGGTGCCGCAGGGAGCGGTCCTATCCCCGATGCTATTTAACATCTATATGCGCCCCCTTGCCCAGATTGTCAGGAGGTACGGACTGGGTTGCCATCAATATGCAGATGACACCCAGCTCTATCTATTGATGGGTGGCCAGTCTGACTGTACCCCGGAAAATCTAGACCTGGCGTTACAAGCCGTGGCTTCTTGGCTCAGGCTGAGTCGGCTGAAATTGAATCCGATGAAGACGGAGGTTCTCTACCTGGGTCGGGGCGGTCCGGGGAGAGAGATCCAGCTGCCGGCTCTTGACGGGGTACCACTGATACCGGTCCCTAAGGTCAGGAGCTTAGGCGTGCTTCTTGAGTCCTCCCTTACAATGGAGGCTCAGGTGGCAGCCACTGTTAGATCTGCCTTCTTTCATCTTTGGCAAGCGCGGCAGCTGGCTCCTTACCTGGAGTGCAACGACTTAGCGACGGTAATCCATGCTACGGTCACCTCAAGAATAGATCACTGTAATGCTCTCTACATGGGGCTACCCTTGACGCTAACCCGGAGACTACAACTAGTGCAGAACGCTGCGGCACGGCTGTTAATGGGGCTGCTGCGATGGGAGCACATTCAGCCAGTGCTGAGAGAGCTGCACTGGTTGCCTGTTGTGTTCCGAGTTCGCTTCAAGGTGTTGGTATTAACCTTTAAAGCCCTCTGTGGTCAGGGACCTGCCTATCTATGGGACCGCCTTTCCCCATATATCCCCCAGAGAGCACTGCGATCAGGGACAAAAAATCTGTTGTCTGCCCCTGGCCCAAAAGAAGCCAGGCTATGTATAACGAGATCCAGGGCCTTTTCGGTGGCAGCACCAGAACTTTGGAACACCCTCCCAGAAGCTATAAGGGCCCTGCGGGATGTGTCTGCGTTCCGCAGGGCCTGTAAGACCGAATTGTTCAAACAGGCTTTTGCGGTTTGATTGAAAAAAGGCTGCCACCGGACATCCTACAGAATGCTGGCGATCTTGGTCGAGAAGTCAATACCGCCTATACTGGACTGAAATAGCGCTATAGAATGGTTTTAAAGTTAATATATGTAAATTATGGTTTTATATGTTTTATTGGATTGATTATTTTTGTAATGTTGTAAGCCGCCCTGAGTCCGCTTGCGGAGAGGGCGGGATATAAATGGGAAGTAATAAATAAATAAATAAATAAAAGGAAGTACTTCTTCACCCAAGGGTGATTAACACATGGAATTCACTGCCACAGGAGATGGTGGTGGCTGCAAGCATAGACAGCTTCAAGAAGGAATTGGATAAACATATGGAGCAGAGGTCCATCAGTGGCTATTAGCCACAGCGTACTGATGAAACCCTCTGTCTGGGGCAGTGATGCTCTGTATTCTTGGTGCTTGGGGGGGAAAGAGTGGGAGGGCTTCTAATGTCCTAGCCCCACTGATGGACCTCCTGATGGCACCTGGTTTTCTGGCCACTGTGTGACACAGAGTGTTGGACTGGATGGGCCATTGGCCTGATCCAACATGGCTTCTCTTATGTTCCTATTAAAGAGCTACACTATGTGTTCCACTATTGACATGGTCCTCTGCCCGTGCTCTTTGATCTATGTGGGAAGTACCTTGAGAATGGTCAAGATACATGTCCTGGAGCACCACTCAAGGATAAAAAGCAAAATTTCAGAAGCATCCATACAAGAGCACTTTACAAAATACAACTATAGCCCTGATTCGTTGAACTTTTTCATCATATCTAAATTTGCATCTCAAGTATTTAATCCCACTGATGTAAGTACATTTTATTACAGCAGGACATGAGATGGATATTCAAACTGAACACCTTTGACTCTAATGGACTTAACAGTGAATTATATCGGTCATGTTTTCTGTAGATTATGAAATTGACATTGTCATCTGTTAGCTGAATTAGTGGGATCTCTTTAATGGAATGTTCCAGTGTCTTAATGCATTACACCTGGACTTTGGCAGGGTCTTTATGGGAATTTCCTAACATTTTGTGAATGTAAATTTGTAACCGGAAGGAAGGAGACAGAATTCTGAATGTTCCCGTTAAGAATCTTTTCTGAGAATTTGTGAAGGTATGTAACCTTGGCCAATTTCCCAAGTAAAATTGTTCTGTTTGTACATTTTTTAAAAAACACTGTTTCATAATTTTTAATTAGCTTTGACAAAGCAGTGTGCAATACGAGACAGTGTAGACTGGTTGGACTCAGCATAATTTCGCTATAATTGAACTCTTTAAAAGGAACTGACTTGATTAACTGAGCCTGAAGTAGACGACTTCCTGATTGCACAAGATTTTGGAGTTTGACAACACATTGTTGGGACTTACCTGTTGAATGTGTGTGTGTTTCTGGCTACATATACATATATCTGTTGATGTATTGGACTGTGGTATATGGATGCTTACATCTCTGAATGGATTTTGCAAAAATGTATATAAATTAAGAGAATCTTCATATCAGGTTTGGTGTGAGGCTGTGTGTACACTAGTTTTGGGTAGTTTTTTTCAACTTTACACAGTGTTTCTTATTGGTTTTGTATACCACGTGGAGTCTGGCAACCCCAGTAGGTTGCACCCCCAAAACAATCTTTGGACCACCCCAAATTGTACACCCCCACACTCCAGAGACTTTCCCCTGCAAGCATACAATAGCGCCCAGTTCACACATTGGTTCTGACACCATGAGCTTTTTTTGGAGTGCCACCAAGAGGCTTGTGTTTCAAAGAAGATTTGAATAAGGAACTAGAACAACTTCTCACCCTCTGTGCACTGAAATTATCATTCCACAACCACAGACTCTCCTATCTGAGAGGACATATGCTGTTTCCTGGTCCAAAGCACAGTTTTTGTGCCAGCTACTCCAAAGTGAGGTGCCCTCAGGGCAATCACACAGGCAGACATTAGGACCAGGCTGCACCCCAAAACAATCTTTGGTCCATCCCCAAATGATACATCCCCACACTCCTGAGACTGTCCCCTGCAAGAGGACATACAGTGGTGACAGTCCCGGCAGAAGAGCTCCTTTAATCCCATAGTCTGTGGTCAAGCACTATGTCGTGATCCTGTTTTCTCTGATCCCTTAGACAGCAACTCTCACCCAAAGGATCAACAAAAAGCTTACAAACGCTATGGCTTAGATCCTCTGAATGAGTTTCTTGCATGCTGGTGCTAGACAGCCTCTGCTGTGGAATGTACTTCCTCTTCCAGCAACTCTTCTGTTCCCACCAGTGGAAAAACACTGATGACGTGCAAGAGGAAATACGAGTGGAAGAGGACGCATCCTCTGCAGCAGAGGCTGTCTAGCACCAGCAGGCACAGAAGAACCCATTCATAGGAGCGTAGCCATCTTTTTCTTTAACAGTACACAGGCAAGGAATCAAGAGGGTAACATTTTCAAATTTGCTTTTTATTGTATGATAGTCATTGCAAGCAAAGCTTCTCAGCTGACCAGAGAGTAAGCTATGAAGAAATATGGCAAGAATTTGACACGTGGTCAGTTCCTTGAAACAATAAAGGACAGAAAACTTGTTGGGATGAACTGGTAGACATTGGAAGGATGGTGGAGTGGGTGGACAAAGGGTGTATACGTGCACAGAAGAAGAAAGAAGTAGATGGCTGAAAGAAATATTGGAAATGAGAAAATAAATAAACAAGGTGAAAAAATATTTAATATTCAAGTGGCTGAAAGAATCATTCTGTATAGCAAGGAGAGATAAAGCCCACAGAGATGGAGGGAAGGACAGACCTCCCCTGCCTTCTCCTATCCACTGGACAGTTTAGTATTCACTGTCCTGCTTATTCTCCTGCTTCACATTCCAGTGGAAACTGATGGCATCAATGATGGCGCCAGCACGGCCACTGAAATAAGACAGGACAGCTTTTTTAAAGAGGGGATGGGCAATAAAACTGGTGCCCTCGTCACCTCCGAAAGAGAAGCGGCGTCCAAAGTTGGTTAGGAATTTCAGTTTGCGGATGTACGAATCAGCCTTCCCAGAGACATGAGTGAAGTCCTCTCCAGGGCGAAGCTCGATTGTCCCCAATTCACCTGTGGAACTCCCCACAAGGTCACTCCACTCTTCCCCGTACTGGACCTGGAGGCTGGAATAAGGGAAGAGTTAAGTGTGGATTTCAGATCTCTTCTGCTGCCTTTGACCTGCTGCTATCCAACACCATTGCAGGGACACTCACTGACTCCAATGGGATCCAAGTTGTGCCTTGGACACACATCCGCTGTACTATATTGAGAAATAAAGCTAACTGCCCATTACAGCCTTTCCATGTGATCTTTACTTGCACAGTGACACGTTTCTTCCTCATTTTTCACATACAACTCATGTCTCTTCTCTCAAGGTTCCATGTGAGGAGATGATGTTTTCAAGAACTCACATCTCTTAGCCAAGAGAATTTATAACAACAACAACAACAACAAAATTTTATTTGTATCCCACCCTCCCCGCCGGAGCAGGCTCAGGGTGGCTAACAGCATCATTCAAGTTTCAGTTATACAGAGATAAATAAAATTACATTTAAACATTAAAATTCTGGTTAAGTTTTAAAAATTAAATTAAATTAGATTGGTAAAAGTGCTAATGCTATTTGTTTTTTATGATGGCGGTTATCATTAGCAATTTGTTTTTTATGATGGTGGTTATCATTAGCAATATACTCTCTGGAGACAACACTTTTCTTATTGCTGTAGTAGTGGGGTTACCTCAGACACCTCTCTGCTGTCTTTCCACACAGAGAAAGAAGTGGTGAGCAAAGCAAATCATCCCCTCGCAGGGCACCATTCCCTTCAGAGAAGGGAACATCTCTTCTAGCTAGTGTCAGGTGGAAAAATTGTTCTTAATGTGGAAAAAATAGAAAAAATGTAGATTCTATGCTCACTGGCACATGGCAATGTAAATGAGAGGGCAGTTGCCCCCTCCCCTGATCAGCTCGTCTTTCTCACACTTGAGTAATATCATCAATATCAGGGCTTTTTTTGAGCAGGAACACGCCTTGGTATCAGGGGTGTGGCCTAATATGCAAGTGAGATCCTTCTGAGTTTTTTCTACTCACAAAAAAAAGCCCTGATCAATATGAATCAAGAACTGTCCACCCTCAAGGGCTCACAATTGCCACTTGTTGACAGAATTGAAGGGACAGAAGGAAGGTTAAGACCTGGAAAGAAGCAAATAGGCTCAAGTCACTGACATTCATCCAGGGCTTTTTTTTTTTTTTTGTAGCAGGGACTCCTTTGCATATTAGGCCACACACCCCTGATGTAGCCAATCCTCCTGGAGCTTACAGTAGGCCCTCTACTAAGAGCCCTGTAAGCTCTTGGAGGATTGGCTACATCAGGGGTGTGTGGCCTAATATGCAAAGGAGTCCTTGCTACAAAAAAAAAATCCTGATCAGGGTTATCCCAGAAAGGCTCAAATGTCCTGTGAAATCTTTTGTGAATTAAGCTCAGAACTTGTTAGATTTCAGTGCCTGATTGGATTCTGCCAGGGACCTAGTATTGGCCAAGTTGGCTGCAGTTCCTCCTCTTTCTCTCCCCTTCTGTTTGCATACAAATCATACTTTTAGCATAGGCATGATAATTCACCACTGCTAACTTCTCCATGGGAAATTAATATTAAATATACTTCCCTAAATTTTATAACGCAAAGGGAAACCTCATTATGCATTAAATCCATAAATGGACTAATTTCTCCCCCACTAGATCTCCAAATTTTAATTCCCCAGCTCTGGATCTTCATACACTTACCCTATGATATATGATGAGTCCGCCCAGATCTTAAGGGCAGTTATGGGTCCATCCAATTGGTTTGTGGCCTGCGAGAAGCGCATTCCTCCAGTCCCTCCATATTCACCAGAATGGGATGCAGAGCGTTTCTTAACCAACCCTAAAATAAGTTACAGGCGGGAGGAGTTACTGGGATCCAAGGCTGAGCAGCCTCCTGTTACCCAATGAAGAAACCAACATCATTCAGAATACTGACCAGCTGCTGGGTTTTACCTGTACTGATGGAGACAGCACAACAGAATAACACGAGGATGGTAAAACGAAACATCCTAGAAAGAAAGTTTCCCAGGGAAGGAATCAGGTCATTGTGATCTTAAAGCCTGCCCTTCTCTTTCCCGCAGGCAGCTCCAGGTAGGTTTGGCAGGGGGAGAAATAACATCACCAAGTTAATTGCACCTTATTAAACCTCTAGGAACAGGGCCTTATCAGGAATGTGTTAGAATCAGCAGCTAATAATCAGAAGTCCCTCAGTCACCCCATTTATTATTTTTTAAAAATAAAGCTGACAGGGAAAGTCCCTCAGGTACTAGCAACCTAAATTGTCTTGAGGCTTGAAAGGTCAATATGAGAAATGGACTGTTAGTCAGGAAATTGTGAAAAATCACTTTTAAAAAATAAAATTGGCTCCCTCTTTAATGCAAAAATGACTTCCAGAGTTGTTACGTTCTTAATCTCTTTGTCTCCCTGCCCTTCATAGTTTTGACTCCTCCAAGCCATATTTTTTTACTTCTGTGTTTTAAAAATTATTTTTTTACTCCTGTTTTTTTAAAAATCATATTAAAAGTCAACTTCCTTCTCTGTTTCTTCCCCCATCCCCATGTAGCTAATCTATTATAAACCTGAGGGCAAGGCCCTTGTCCACCATAACACCCAATTACATTTTTTAAATTCTCTGACAATTCCTTTCTCCTCTCAGCTGCAATAGCAAAGGAACTCCTCACCTTCTAGTGCCCACCTGGCTTCTTCTGTAAATGTATTTAAAATGGTGTCTCTTTTTAAATACACCTTCTTATATTAAGTCAACTTCCTCTTCTGGTTTCCCTATCCCACCCCCATGTTCCTAATCCTTCATAAGCCCTAGGGTAAGTCCTGTTTTTCTTACTTTGTTTACTGTAGAAGAAGAAGAGCTGGTTTTTATACCCTGTTCTTCACTATTTAAGCAGGCCCTTGGCGCAGAGTGGTAAAGCTGCAGTAATGCAGTCTGAACTCTCTGCTCATGACCTGAGTTCGATCCCAGCGAAAGCTGGGTTTCAGGTACCAGCTCAAGGTTGACTCAGCCTTCCGTCCTTCCGAGGTCGGTAAAATGAGTACCCAGCTTGCTGGGGGGAAAGTGTAGATGACTGGAGAAGGCAATGGCAAACCACCCCCTAAAAAGTCTGCTGTGAAAACGTTGTGAAAGCAACGTCACCCCAGAGTCGGAAATAGGCTTCCCAAACCCCCTGCCCTGGCGGGGGACCCCCAAATTTGCAGCCTCCTCCCCCGCTCTCCAAAAATCTGGAAGCGTGGTGGGGGGAGAGAACATGCGTGCAGGCATCATGTCGTTGTAGAGCTCCTGCAGGTTTAGAAACCTGCAAACAGTTTTTAAAATGTGTGCCCCTTTAAGGCTGCACAGGAAACAGGAAACAGGAAGGGCTTCATGGGAAAGGGTCAGTAACAGTTTCCATGGAGAACGGCCCCTCCCTTTCTTTTGCTTTCGTTTTCACAGCAAGCAAAGTTCTGCTGGAAGAAGACCAAGTAAGTATTTGTGTGTGTGAGAGAGGGAGGGGGCAGGGGATTCCCTGGTATGGAGGCCCTCCCCCCCTTTAGAAAGCATGGGGGGAGGGAAATGTCTACTGGGCACTCTATTATTCCCTGTGGAGAATGATTCCCATAGGGAATAATAGGGAATTGATCCGTGGGTATTGGGGGCTCTGGGGGGGCTATTTTTGAGGTAGAGGCACCAAATTTTTAGTATAGCATCTAGTGCCTCTCTCCAAAATATCCCCCAAGTTCCAAAACGATTGGACCAGAGGGTCCAATTCTATGAGCCCCAAAAGATGGTGCCCCTATCCTTAATTATTTCCTATGGACGAAAGGCATTTAAAAAGGTGTGCTGTCCCTTTAAATGTGATGGCTAGAACTCCCTTGGAGTTCAATTATGCTTGTCACACCCTTGTTCCTGGCTCCATCCCCAATGTCTCCTGGCTCCACCCCCAAAGTCTCCTGGCTCCGCCCCCAAAGTCCCCAGATTTTTCTTTAATTGGACTTGGCAACCCTAGTCGGAAACGACTGGTCTTTGCACAGGGGACTACCTTTACCTTTTTACTTCACTATTCAAAGGAGTCTCAAAGCAGCTTACAATCTCCTTCCCTTCCTCTCCTCACAAGAGGCATCCTGTGAGGCAGGTGGGGTTTAGAGAGCTCTGAGAGATGTGACTAACCCAAGGTCACCCAGCTGACTGTATATATATATAAGGCGAATAATTTAATTAGGTGAATAATTTAATAAAAATTAAAATAGGTGAAATATATGTTTAAACAAGTATCTGCTGATCAAACACTATATAGCAAAGCTATATAAAATCACAGATTTGACTATTGCTACATCTGGTACATCAGCAAATATAACATATGCTACTAAGATAGATTCAGGTGGGCAGCCATGTTGGTCTGAAGCAACAGAACAAAGTTTGAGTCCAGAGCCACCTTTAAGACCAACAAAGTTTAATTCTGGATATAAGCTTTTGTATGCATGCACACTTCATCAAATGGTACTAAGGAAGAGAGCTCTGAACATAAGAGAAGCCATGTTGGACCAGGCCAGTGGCCCATCCAGTCGAAGACTCTATGTCACATAGTTGGCAAAACCCAAGTGCCATCAGAAGGTCCATCAGCAAGGCCAGAACTATTAATTACTCTGTTTTAAGCCTACTGTTCATTAATTTTCTTGAGTGCCCACCAGTTCTTATATTGTGAGAAAGGGAGAAAATTATTTCTTTCTCAACCGTCTCTATCCCTTACATAATTTTGTAAACTTCTATCATGTCACTCCTCAGTCATCATTTCTCCAAGCTAAAAAGCTCTAACTTTTTTTTACCTTTCTTCATAGGGAAGTTGTCCCACCTCCTTATCATTTTTGTTGCCCTTTTCTGCACCTTTTCCAATGCTATAATATCTTTTTTAAGGTACAGATACCAGAACAGTATTTCAGATGAGGTCATACAGCAATTCAGAAGCACAACAAATAACATCCAGTTTAGAATGGAAATCTGAAAAGGGTCACAATTTGAGAATTGGAGCTCTTTCTATGTCCAAAATTTAGTGCTTTAAAATAATTTCTAGATGAGAGTTGCAAAGAGGTCAAGAATAACTTGGATAACTCCCCCCCATTCCCTCAAAAGTTCTTCACAGTTCTTCAGAGCTCCCTTGAACACACAGGCAAGTAAAAGCCACCTGAAGTGCCATAACAATCCATGAAGCAGATCAGCCTCCAGTATATCCTGTGGTTACAACAGCAATACAGCAACAAATTAAATCAACAATCAAAGTATATCATTATCATAGGTATTATAATCACAGTATCACAAAGAAATTAGACAAACGTTCAAGGTTTTACTCAACATATGAATCTTTCAAAAACAAAGACACAAGATTCTTCCTTCCCATTAGGGTTTCCCAGTCCCCCGTGGCCTCTGGTGGGGGACTTATGTGTGTGCGGCACAATGACATCACCTTACTCTCTTGGTGTGTAGAATCACTTTTCAATCTTTGAAAAAAATTGATATCACTAAGTTGTCATTCTGCTTCTTTTAAGTAATTAGTCTTATTCATCACTACTATTGTTAGTTGGTGAGTACTTGGAGGCATTTGGTACCTTGAGGCTTTTTGCACTGAGTTTTACTATATTGTATGTATTTTATTGTCTTTACAGATTTAAAATTGCAGAATCTGCTTAGAAGAAGGTTTCTCTTCAAAACATATAAATTATCTAGGAAACACGTCAGCATCCAAAAGAGAAGATTCCTATTTGATATCAATGGACTTTCTATAGTACTCAGTGAGGGTGGCCAACGGTAGCTATCCAGATTTTTTTTGCCTACAACTCCCATCAGCCCCAGCCATTGGCCATGCTGGCTGGGGCTGATGGGAGTTGTAGGCAAAAAATATCTGAAGAGCTACCATTGGCCACCCCTGCTCTATGCAAATAGAATCTCACAAAAGCTTCAGAACTTCGAAGAATCTCAGTCCCCAAAAAAAGAGGCCCACACAAAATTAAGAGTACTTTGGTGAGGGGAAAGTCTTCATATCCATGTATGGGAGGAAGAAACACTTCTCTTCACTTCTTTTTATTGTATATCTAGTAGTTAAGTTTTGGCTGATCTGGGGACAGAAAAAAAATACTTCTGCAAACATTGGGGATCACACACACACACACACACTCACACTCTGGTTTACAAAAAAAACCTGAAAACTTTTTTAAAAATTCACTGAGGAGTTTAAATTTCTCCCTCAAACTATAATATTGTGAATTCACAGATGAGTTGCAGGGAACAAAAGAGATGCAGGGAACACTGAAAGAGGCAGGGAGAGGAAAGAAAGCAAAGGCAAGAGGAATGGAAGGGTCCCTCCCCACAAATTCCACTTGTATCTATATATCTGACATAACCAATTTACAGTACAGTCTGAATACTGATAAAGGTCCAGGCCTTTGTTCTGAAGAACCTGCTGAATTTTATACCAGCCCTGAGGTAATATGTGTCATCTTTATCCTTGGAATCTGTCTGTTGTTGGATAAATTCCCATCAATGTATTACAAAAGTCTTTAATTTGGCCATTTGTCTTATGAAAATTGTGATGCCCTCCCTTTTGATTAAAACTTCAAAGCACCTAACAAAAAGATCTTAAAGGCCCAAAGCACTAATTTAGGATACATAAAAATGGCAGGAATAGAAAGCAATACGAGGCAGAGAGAAAACAACAGAATATATGAGAACAGCAACAATTTGGATCGAGGCAGTCAAGGCATCCCCAAAACTCTTTGGAATTCAGTCACTTTAGCTTGGATTCAAAATGCTAACAGGAAACCAATTATATACTTCAGAGGGCCAGCCCAAAACTGTCTGGCACCCTAGGCAAGGCTATCTTCTGCCCGCCCCCGCCCCCTCCGCACTGATAATGTCGCCGAGTCACATGAGGGGCCCCCCAATTTGGTGTCCTCAGAAGACCAGTGCCCTAGGCAATCACCTAGTTTGCCTAGTGTTAGGGTTCACCCTAATGAGCCCCATGGCGCAGAGTGGTAAAGCTGCAGTACTGCAGTCGGAGCCCTCTGCTCACGACCTGAGTTCAATCCCAGCAGAAGCTGGTTCAGGTAGCCAGTTCCAAGTTAGGGTTAAAACAATTTTATTTGGTAACATATGGTAACAAATTATCTATTCTTTTATCTATCCCATATATTACTTTCTACCCACCCCTCCCCCCATTACTTGACCCCCGCTGGTGTTATTTACTTAAAGTACTAATATTTAAAGGTACCATTAACTAATAAAAACAAAAAGTAATATTCTTCTTTTTTCTAAGACTTAATCATTATCAAAAATTGTCCAATGTCCTTTTATTTTCCACTCTTTTTCTACATAACTTCTGAACCTTTTCCACTCCATCTTAAAAACTTCTAAATCATAGTCTCTTAAAATTCTTGTTAATTTGTCCATTTCACTCCATGTCATAACTTTTACAATTCAATCCCATTTCTCTGGTATTTTTTCTTGCTTCCACAACTGTGCATATAATGTCCTAGCAGCTGAAAGCAAGTACCAAATTATAGTTCTATCTTCTTTTGGAAATTTTTCCATTTGTAATCCCAACAGAAAAGTCTCTGCAACTTTCTTAAATTCATTTCCCAAGATCCTAGAAATTTCTTGTTGAATCATTTGCCAATATTTTTTTGCTCTTTCACAAGTCCACCACATATGGTAGAAAGAACCTTCATGTTTTTTACATTTCCAACATCTGTCTGGCATCTTATTATTCATCTTTGCCAATTTCTTAGGAGTCATATACCATCTATACATCATTTTAAAACAGTTCTCTTTAATACTATGACTAGTCGAAAGCTTCATAGAGTTCTTCCACAAATATTCCCAAATTTCCATCTGTATTTCTTTATTTACATTAATTGCCCACTTAATCATTTAAAATTTCATTACTTCATCTTCCGTAGACCATTTTAAAAGTAATTTATATAATTTTGAAATTAATTTTTCATTGTCTCCAAGCAGAAGTTTTTCCATTTCTGTTTGCCCTATTCTTATTCCTTCAGTTTTAATGGCATTCTCCACTAAGCTCTTTATTTGTTGCATTTGAAACCAATCATATTTATTATTCAGCTCTTCAGCTATTTTTAATAGTTAATAGTTGATTATATGACAACCACTTTTCTTCATCCGTCTCAGCTGTTATTTTTATCACTGTTTTCTCTCATCTCCATATTTCTTATATTTCATCCATGTATTTAGCAAGCTGTTTCTTATATAATTAAGAAGATATTGGATTTATATCCCGCCCTCCACTCCAAAGAGTCTCAGAGCGGCTCACAATCTCCTTTACCTTCCTCCCCCACAACAAACACCCTGTGAGGTGGGTGGGGCTGAGAGGGCTCTCACAGCAGCTGCCCTTTCAAGGACAACCTCTGCCAGAGCTATGGCTGACCCAAGGCCATGCCAGAAGGTGCAAGTGGAGGAGTGGGGAATCAAACCCGGTTCTCCCAGATAAGAGTCCGCACAACCACTACACCAAACTGGTGAGAGAAAAAGCCGTCTATCTTTTTTCCCCCCATAATACATATAAGCGTGCCAGCCAAATTTATTTCCATGACCTTCCAACGCTAAGAGTTTTTTGTTTAACAACATTATCCATTCTTTTATCTATACTAAGCAAACTGCTTCATAATATAATTTTAAGTCTGGTAATTGAAATCCGCCTCTCTCTTTTGCACCTGTTAAAATTTTCCTTTTAATTCTTGGTTTCTTCCCCACCCACACAAACTCTGAAATTTTTCTTTGCCATCTATTAAATTGTTTACTATCTTTCACAATCGGAATAGTTTGAAACAAATACTTTATTCTTGGTAGAATACTCATTTTAATTGCGGCTATTCTATCCAACAGTGACAAATTAAGTTTATTCCACTTTAACATATCTTCATCCATTTTACGCCATAGCTTCTCATAATTATTTTTGAACAAATCAATATTCTTAATTGTTTCTCCACACTCAAATATTTTACCTTGTAGGTAACTTCACAGCCCCTTAGTCTCTGCAATTCTTGTTGCTTATTTATTTGCATATTTTTACATAGAAGTTTTGATTTTTCTTTATTAATACAAAGTCCCGCCAACTCCCCATATTCTTGTATTTTGGCTAACAACAAAGGTGTGACTTGTATGGGGTTTTCATTTATAAACATTATATCATCTGCAAATGCTCTGTATTTGTAAGTAAATCCTTTTACTTTTAATCCTTCTATTTCTTTATCTTCTTGAATTTGCATCAGTAATATTTCAAAAGTAATTATAAACAACAGTGGGGAAAGTGGACAACCTAGTCTTGTACCTTTACTAATTATCATCAGCATTTATACATAGCCTTGCACGTTGTTCAGTATATATTGCTTTTATCATTCTTATAAAGCTTTCTCCCAGCTCCATTTTCTCCATTACTGCAAACATAAAATCCCAATTTAAATTGTCAAATGCTTTCTCTGCATCCGCAAAGAATAATGCTACTTCCTTTTCTGGATGTCTTTCATAATATTCTACAATATTTACAACAGTTCTGATATTGTCTCCTATTTGCCCTTTGGGAAGAAACCCCGCTTGATCTTCCTTTATAAAATTTATTAAATATTGTTTAAACCGTTCTGCCAAGATTCTTGTATATATTTATAGTCATTATTTAATAATGAAATTGATCTATAATTTTTTACATTTGTAACATCTCTATCTTCCTTTGGAATCAACGAAATAACAGCTTCCATGTATTTGCTTGGGCCGCGGTGCCCCGGGAAGGGAAATCCCCCTTCCAGTTTTTGACGGTGTGCTGCTGAAAGCGCCCCATAGGGTCAAGAGCTTGGGGGTTCTTCTGGAGCCTTCATTATCAATGGAGGCACAGATAGCGGCCACTGCCAAGTCCGCGTTCTTTCACCTTCGACGGGCAAAGCAGTTGGCCCCCTTCCTGGAGCACCGGGACCTAGCAACGGTGATCCACGCTACGATCACCTTGAGGCTGGACTACTGTAACGCCCTCTACATGGGGCTGCCCTTGTGCCGAACTCGGCGGCTGCAGCTGGTGCAGAACGCGGTGGCTAGGCTGCTGTTGGGACTCCCAAGGTGGGAGCACATACAGCCAGGGCTGCGCAGACTGCACTGGCTGCCAGTGGCGTACCAAATCCGTTACAAAGTGCTGGTTATCACCTTTAAAGCCCTATATGGCCGAGGACCTGCCTACTTGAGGGACCGTCTCTCCCCATATGAACCCCAGAGAGCACTGAGGTCAGCTGGAAAGAACCAGCTGAATATCCTTGGGCCAGGGGAGGCCAGATTGAAGACCACCCGGGATTGGGCCTTCTCCATTGCAGCTCCACTGCTGTGAAATCAACTCCTGGAGGAGGTACAGGCCCTGCGATGTTTAGACCAATTCCACAGGGCCTGTAAGACCTACCTCTTCAAAATAGCCTTCACCTAACACCGAGCCAAGAAAGTCTCGCTGTACATGTTTTAGCTACTGAATTTTATTAAAGACCTAAGTTATAGCACCACAATGTTAATGTTAATTTTAATCCAAGTTGTTAATGATTTAATGATGATTTTATAATTGTAATTGTAATTACTATGTATGGTTTTATTGTATATTACATTCGTATGTTGTGAGCCGCCCTGAGCCTGTCCTGGCGGGGAGGGCGGGATATAAATAAAAAGTATTATTATTATTATTATTATTATTATTATTATTATTATTATTATTATTATTATTATTTAAAAGCATCCTTTGCACCATTTGGTGTATACAGTCCCAATAACGTTTTTTTTGCATTTAATGTCTACCTGAAGGACCGTCTTTCCCCGCACGTTCCCCAGAGAGTACTGAGGTCGGGAACACAAAATCTCCTTACTATCCCTGGGCCGAAGGAAGCCCGGTTGAAGTCCACCAGAGAAAGGGCTTTCTCTGTTATGGCCCCTACATGGTGGAATCAGCTGCCGGAAGAGGTGAGGGCCCTGCGGGACCTTGTTCAGTTCCGCAGGGCCTGTAAGACGACCCTCTTCCGGCTAGCCTTTACTTAGCTTGAGAATTTTACTGTAACTTGCTGGATTCCTTTTATATATAGCTGAAATATTTATGTGTATTAATAACTAGGGTTTTATCTGTTTTATCTGTTTTATCTGTTTTAAATATGGATCCCTTTATATGTGTAATTTTGATGGATCTACTATTGGAAGCCGCCCTGAGCCACTTGTGGGAAGGGCGGGATATAAATCTTAAATAAATAAAAAAAAATAAAAAAAAAATAAATATTATTTCTACCGCTACAAATCTTTCATCTTTATCTTTAAACACTAATTTTGGCTCCAATTCTTGTTTAATATAAAAAATCCCTCCCCTTTTCTTCTGTTCAGCCAATGAATAAAATTCTAGTCCCAGTTGTTTATTCCATAAAAATTTGTAATCCTTTTGTTTGATATGCACTTCTTGTAAACAAACTATATTACAATTTTGCTTTTTAATCCAATGAAACGTTGCCTTTCTTTTTTGTGGTGAATTTAGTCCATTTACATTCCAAGATAATAATTTGTAATCCATCATGGTGCAGATTCTTTATGTTCTTCATAAAACCTACGCAGTTCCTGTGTGCTTGTAATTGTAATCCTTTTTCCTTGCAGCTCAAAGCTCAGACCTATACCATCTATACCATCTATACCTCATTTCATTGTCATATAGTTTTTCTGTCAATTTTTTGTATGCTTTTCTGTCATTTATCACTTGTCTTGGCAATTCTTTCATGATTCTTACTCTGCTGCTTCCCACTATCAATATATTTTCAAAATTTTTATTCATGATTTTTCCCACCATTTCTTTTGTCATATATCTATAACCACATCTCTTGGTAGATTATTTTTCTTGGCATATAGTGAGTTCACTCTATACATATAGTCATACATGCTTCTAGTTCCTTCAGGATCTTCCTCCAAAAATTCAGCAATTATTCTTATTATATATCCTTTCAAATCAGTTTCTTCATCCTCAGGTACTCCTCTCAGACATATCTGGGTTTCCATCAATTTGCAGTCATGAATTGCCACCTTTTCTTGCATTTTTAGCAAGGTGGAATCATGTACTTCCACTCTCTCTTCCACCTCCTGCACTTTCTTTGATGTTACCACAGGCTCATTTCTGAGATCTATATTTTTTCTTAGCTCTTCGATGTCTTTTCTAATTTCTTTTTTAGAAGCAGTTATCATGTCTCTCACCCCTTTCATCATCCTGGCTTCCATTGCTTCTAATAGCTCTTGCATTTTCTCCATTGAGGCAGTCCTTGCACGGGTTAACTTATGCTCTGACATTTAAAAAAACACCAAAAATTTTGACCTCTCCAAATTAAATTTAAACTATCAGGTTTGATAGAGTAAAGCTTGCCCTTTTCAGTAAGCCTAATTTCGCCATCCTCAGAGCCTCCTGGGCTCAGATATTAATTTTTAAAGTTTTTATTTCTTCCAAAATGGCGGTCGTGACTTTCTGCTTCCCTTAAAAAAAATTTCCTTCAAAAGGCTTCTAAAATAATTCTCAGCGATAATGTGCAATAGTATTTACCTTATAATTGTCACCTCTGTCAGCTTCACCAATTTTTAATGTCCCGAACACTTTAAAAGCTTTGTTTAAATTTTGACCTCCTAGCAATGGCCGCCGATGTTTTTCTATGATATTATAGTCCTAGAGTAGGCTAGCTGCTTCAATGATTTCCCTTTTCCATCCAACACTTCCTGCTTTTCTTGCCACCAAATTCCATTTTCATTGGTAAAAAGATCTTACGATGTTTGACGTATTTCCTGTGTTGACTGTGAGAGCTGCAAATCTGTGACGATGGGGCTTTTTCACCAAAACTGCAAGTAGACAAAACAATAAATTCCTTTCCACTTTTTAGCACTGTCCTTTAAATTCACAAAATTCAAATTTCGCCCCTTCTCCCCTTCTTCCAAACTTTCTGAATCTCTATTTCCCACCTTCTGATTTTATTTTGTTTAAATTTAAATAGTCCCGGAATGAAGATAGTCATCAGTACCTTTTTCTACAGTTATCCAGATCCAACACCGGTCTTGTATAGCTTTAGATGTTTAGCAGTCTCAAAGAAGGTTAGGATCTTGTTGAGCTTATGTCAAATAAATGGAAACTTCTGCAGATGATGAATATGCAACTCGTCTCCGGAGACCCCTCAAAGCCTCCAAGGAGCACCCCCCCCGGGACTCCCATTTAGCCAAGGTAAATCTCCTCAGAGTTTCCTGTGCATATCTTGGACTGATCTCTGACTTCCGGGGTTGGAAAATGCCAAGCTGAATTGCTTCTCAGAAGGGGAGCAGGCTGGGGCTTCTGTTCGGGGTAGTGGAGGGCAAATTAATGCCTACTGCCTACTTTTCTCAGTCAGAGATCAGTCCAAGGTAGCCGGCTCCAAGTTGACTCAGCCTTCCATCCTTCTGAGGTCAGTAAAATGAGGACCCAGCTTGCTGAGGGGAAAGCATAAATGACTGGGGAAGGCAATGGCAAATCACCCCATAAAAATTCTGCCGTGAAAACATTGTGAACGTCACCCCAGAGTCAAAAACGACTGGTGCTTGCACGGGGGACTACCTTTACCTTCTTTTAGGGCTGGCCCTGCATCCAGAACAAAAGTAGCTCTTTCCTTTGATTGTGATAGAGTAAGGCAATGGGGCAGAAATCACTTTCAGATACAGTTCACAAGAAAAAGAGGGGGGGATCAGGGTTCAACAGCAGAATTTTGCTTTTCTTGCTGTATTATAATACCCCATATTGTGACTGAGGCCTTGCTTCTGTGTCTGCCACTACCCAAGAGCTTGGTCACCACAGAGACCGTTTACTGTCTTGTGAGCCCTTGGAGGAATAGCCGCTTGCCAACTGCTGACTAGGGATGTGCAAAAAAAAAAAATTCGGAATTACGCAGATTCGGAAGTATACGGGGGGAAAAATTCGGAATCCCGTATACTACTGAATACCGTATTCGCAATAGCCACATATATTGTAGATGCACGGCTATTTCCGAATATATGGCCCCATTATACCCTATGGGCCATTGAAATCAATGGCAAATAGGGTATATTTGAAGCCGCCTGGAGGGGAAGGGGTTTGAGGGAGAGCCCCCAAATTTGCAGGGGACCTGCAGGGGACTCTTCCCTACAAACTCCCCAAGTCCCAAAAAGATTGGGCCAGAGGATCCCATTCCAGGGGCACCCAAAGAGAATGCCCCTATTCCACCATTATACCCTATGAGCCATTGAAATCAATGGCAACATAGGGCATAATTAGAGGCTACTGGGGGCAGGGGGTTTGAGGGAGAGCCCCAAAAACTGCAGGGAACCCGCAGGGGACTCTCCCCTACAAAACCCCCAAGTCCCAAAAAGATTGGGCCAGGGGGTCCCTGTCTTTGGGCTCCCCAAAAGGCCCATTGCCAACAATGATGGGGAAAGCCCAATTAGCTACTTCCTCCAGTACAATTGCTGTGGGGAAAGTGGCTCTGGCCATTGGGGGGTTTGAGGGAGAGGCCCCAAAACTGCAGGGCAGCTTCAGGGGACTCCCCAGCATGAAACCCCCCGGCCCAAAAAGACTGTACCCATCTGTGGGCACCCCAAAAGGAACACTGCTCCAAATGGTGAGAAAAAAACAATTAGAGCCACTTCCTCACTGTAATTGTCGTGGGAAAAGTGGCTCTGGGGAGCAGGAGGTTTTGAGGAGAGCCTCCCAAACTGCTGTGCAGCTTCAGGGCACTGTCCCACACAAAACCCACAAGGCCAAAAAAAAAATTGGACCAGGGGGTCCAATTCCTGGGGCACCCAAAGCCAAACCTAACTTCACACCAGATAATCTCTATAGGACCCAAATGCACTACATCCCTCTATCTACTCTATGAACCCTGCAGTGCAGGCCTGGAACCAATATAAACCCAGCTGCCAATATCACCGCCACACAAAACACAATCTGCTCAAGGTCTGCTCTGCAGACCTGGCTGCAGCAAACCCAGATGCCAGCTCTCCAGCCCTGCCCCAAACAACACAGGGAGAGCTGGCCAACCACAAGCATGCTGGCTCTGGGTCTCTCACCCAGGTGCCAGCTTCCCTGCCACTCTATAAAAACATGAAAGTGACCCAGCCCACACACACCCTCGCCAACCCCCACACCAACCAGAGGTAATTTTAAAAAACCAAAACAAAACCAGCACAATCAGAAAAGGCCAAGCAACTCAACTGTTAAAAAGTAGCCTTTTCACCAATAAGAAACCTCAGGCCAAATCAGTCAACAACACGCCCCCCCTAAAATGAGAACCAGGAAAAGGGGGACAAAAGTGGCCTTTTAAACTATGAAAATTAGGCCAAACAGCACCCCCCCCCCAAAGAACCAGAAGAGAAAAGTAACAACAGCAGCACAACACAGCAGCAACAAATCAAACACAGAATACTTTTAAAACAGTAAAAAACTTAACTTTTAACAGTACAGGAACTTTGGCAACCCCTCCCCCCCCCAAAAAAAACCCTTCACCCTAACCCCAAGAAATCCAAGCTACCCAAATCAGGAGAAGTAAAAGGACACTGCACTTTTAAAAGTCCTCTCACTAAATTAAGATATGGGCAAATTGGCAAAAAAAACCCCACCCCAGGCCCCCTCCCCAAGCAGAAACCCCTAACCCCAAATAAGCTACCCCACCACCACCACCACCACCACCACCACCACCCAAATCTGGATAAATAAAGGGACTTAAAAAGTCCTTTTACCAACTAAAATAAAAACAAGAACCCCAAGACTGTCTTACCTTGTCTTCTCTACTCCAGGGAAGTCTGGTAAGGCTGAGTGAGAGCGCAGCAGGCAGCAGCTGAAGCCAAGGGCCAGCCAGCAGCAGCACAGTCTCTCACACCAACACACAGCAACACAGCAGCAATGGAATGGGAGTCCAGCCAGGCAGACTCCTTAAAAAGGTTCTCTGGCCCTACAGAGAGCAGTTTCAAAAAATAGCACTGTTCTCTGATTGGCCAGACAACAGTGCTTACTTGGATACCCAAGTAAGCAAAAGATCAAAAGAACAACAATGTTGCTGATGGCTGGGCCATCAGCTACACAACAGCCCTGCAAAGCATGCATTTGCAATGCATTTTGCAAATGCATGCTTTGGATTGGTTGCTGGGGCTCCTCTTCCCCCTCCCCCCCCCCGATCCCAGGGAGGCTATGGGAGAGGTGGGAAAAGGCTACCAAAGGCAGGAAAGGAGGCAAACAGCTCCCCTGAGGCTGCAGAAGCCCCTTTGCCGCTTTTTGCATTGAATTCCGTATACTTCCGAATATCTATTCGGAAGAATACGGTGAGCCGTATTCGGCTGCCGCATAATGGTCCCCGATTGGAATTGGCTACAGGCGATTCCGTATACAGCCGAATCAGTGGTGATTTGGCGGCTAATTCGGTTCGGCCAAACCGAATGCACACCCCTACTGCTGATGTTCCCCCGGTGCTTATTCTAACATAACTCAATCCTAACAGTGCAATCCTAAACAAAGTTACACTCTTCTAAGCCTAGTGGCCTCCATGGATTTAAAAGAATGTAAACAGGGTTAGGATTGCATCGCAATTATCATTTGGTGCAGTGAAGAATGGTATGAAAAAATTAAAATAAAGAATGAAAAAGTTGATATTATAGAAGACACTTGTTAATTTTACAGGATGCAAAAACTTAAGCTGAACACTGCAGCCAGCCATAGTAGAGTATTCTTAGGTACCTGCGCTGCCATCCTAAATTCCTGCTTGCTACAGGATGGGAAAGCAGACGAAAAGTCCATTGCCAGAGTAATCTATTCCTACATAATTTCTTACCCTGAAGTTCTTTGAGCAATGAGCCATCACCAGGTCAGAAGTCTTACTGGAGCACCATCTCCATAGCTTTGTTCAACCCCTTCATTTGCCTTTAATAGATATCAATGTTTGTCTTTAAGCTAAGCCTCCAGACTCCGTAGGCATAGTCCATTAGCTAATGTTATCTGGTGTCCGCCATAATGGTGTGCAGGGTTTTTGTTTTTTTAGCAGGAACGCACAGGAATGAAGTTCCGACTGGCTTGGTGTCAAGAGGCATGCCCTAATATGCAAATGAGTCCCTGCTGGGCTTTTTCTACAAAAAAGCCCTGTGTGAAACAATGGTGATGTCAGGAGGTGTGGCCTAATATGCAAATGAGTTCCTGCTGGGCTTTTTCTACCAAAAAAGCCCTGATTGTGTATATGGGTGTATGACTGTATGATTCCCCCATGATTGTCTGTGTAATCATTCTGGCCCACTGGCACTTTTGCCCTCCCTTCCTCCCTGTCTCAACTGGTTAAAAGCAGCTGTTTCATGTCTTTTGAGAAGGCTTTTTCAGTAGATGTCACCAGCTGCATTTCCCCCCTTAAGAAGGAACTTAAAAAGGCATGCTGTGGTATGACCAACAAAGCAAGCCTATGCTTTCTGTACAAACAGGATGTATACATAAAAATTAGTTTCATGACTGCCAAAGAACACTATTCTACTCACGCTCAGCAGGGACTAATTTACATATTAGGCCACACCCCCTAATACTAAGCCAGCCGGAACTGCATTCCTGTGTGTTCCTGCTCAAAAAAAAGCCCTGGTACTCACTAAACGAGAAGAGAGGGTGACCACGCTGGTAAAATTGACCACATTATCTGCTCCCTATTTTGCCTGATAGTGCATCCAGGGAAGCCATTTCAATGACTCCAACCCCACCTTTTTCTCCTTCCTGTTTCCACCATTCAGATTTAAACAGCACCTCTGAGAATGCAAAGTCAGTTTCACCAAAGCTCACAACAAAGTCCTTAGTTTAGAGGCAAATCACTTTCTACCATCTTTTGAGTAAGTGATTATCAGCCATGAAAAGATAATCCGGCCCTTTCCCGCCAGCGCCGCCATTCGGCGGCATAGGGTGGGGGCTGCGTTTGCCGACCCGGATGGAGCCGAGGCAAACGGACCTCAGCCCATCCAGGGATGTCTGGGGGGCATGGACTGGGGCTTTATTAGCCCAGCCACGCCTCCTGTTGCGCAGTTGCGTGGGCGTTTTCGGCAGTAAAGGGAGCGTTTTTCGGACGCTCCCAGTCTGAGTTACCTTGTTTGCTGCGTCGGCCCGTGTTTGGGGGGGAGAAGCTTGGCTGCAGGGAGGAGAGGCATGCTGTCGCCGGCTTCTTCTCTCTTCTACTGAAGGCTCTGTCAAGGGCGGTGGTGGTCTGTTCACGCTGCGGCGCGACCTCGGCTCAGTCCCCCCCTCCCCTTCCTTAGGGGGGAGTCTTGGCTCTTTCCTCCCTCCTTGTTGGAGGGTCGTGGTAAGGTCCGCGCAGCAGCATGGCCTTGGCCTGGTGTCATCCTCGTGTGCGGGGGGGGGGGAAACTCCCTCCCTCCCTTACTCCTGGTTCGTTTGGGCCGGTTGGACTATTTAGGGAGGGTAGAGGTGGTTGGTGGGTGCTGTAGTCTTTCCACCCCACTCCTACCCCTCCTCCCCACCCTCCCCTTGGGCTGGGTTATTTGAGGGGACTCTTTTGCCCCCCACCCCACTGTTAGCTGTTGTTACGCCCCTTCCGCTCGTGGGTTTTTGTGCTAAGTGGTACAGGTTGTGTTATGGCTTCCAAGAAGGGTCAGGGGACCTCTAAGGGCAAGGAGCCCATTAAGCAGCCCACTGAATCCCCTGGGGGGGAGGAGGAGGCACGTACCAGGAGTGCCATAATTGAACAGCTGGCGGCTTTGGAGCGGCAGCAGGGTTTGGTCCCTGGGTCAACTGGGCTCGTGAGGGGGCGTAAAGCAGCTAGGACTTCTACCAGGGCCTTCGAGCAGGAGGTCCTGGCCCGTTTTTCTACTTTGCAGGACATGGCAGCGTGTGCAGGTCCTTCCAGTGTGCCGACTTGGGATCCACCAGACAACAATCGGAGGAGGATGCCAATGCTCCAGATGGGGCAAGTCTTTCTGGCAGTTCGGCTCTGGTTGTTTTGGTGGTTAATGTTCATGACTCGGATGGTAAGTATGTCGATCCAGGTAACAGCGGGTGGCCATGGGGGGTTGGGGGCCCCTCAGCACACCGGGAGCAGCTGGCTCCACGGCTATGCTCGGTCACGGTGTTGTCGGGGGGTCACCTAACTTGCCCGGTGTATCGGGGGCTTGGATCCCTGGTCCTATTGGGCAGGCTTTACCTTGTGGATCTAATCAAGTTGCTGCAGCTGTGGCTGTTCCATCTACCTCGCAAGGGGCTGCGTTGCAGTAGTCATCGGTTGGGTCCTTACCTTGGGGGCATCAGCTAGGTGGTTATTGGCCAGCTGGTTGGCCGGCAACCCAGTGGGGAGGTTGGGGCTGGGCCCCGACTCCTTACGGAGCGGTTCCTTTTCAGTGTCGTCCTTTTGGTGATACCGCCATGCCCCTAGGGGATCATTTGATGGTTGCTACCAGAGAAAAGATTCTGCGGGGAGAGTATGTGGATACTTTTAGCCTTCTTTACAGGGATCTTGAGAAGAAGGACAAGGACGAACTTGAGGATAAGGATGAGGAGAAACTCAAGCGTAGAAAGGTTGAGAGGAATTGGGCTAACTGGTTACTGGGGTTTTTGATTTATGCGGGGGTAATAGCGCGGGCACAGCCTTTACGGGCGGCTCGGCTGTTTCAATACTGCGACATTATTTATAAAGCTTATATGGACTTCGCGGGTGCAGTGTGGTTGCAGTATGACGAGGAGTTCTGTATGAGGGCAGCATTGAACCCCGCAATCCCTTGGGACCAGATTAACCAGCAGCTCTGGCTGCAGTTTATGTCCCCAGCTAAGCCCAATACTGGTGACAGGTCTGACAATGGTCACCTCGTGAGTAAACAGGCGAGTGTATCAGGTCCCCACGCGGCAGCGGGGCAGTTGTTCAACCCCGGCTGCTGTGTTGGGAGTACATGTCGCAGGGGGTTTGCAA
The DNA here is from genome assembly GCF_032191835.1 of Heteronotia binoei. NCBI lineage: Eukaryota > Metazoa > Chordata > Lepidosauria > Squamata > Gekkonidae > Heteronotia > Heteronotia binoei. The sequence goes on from NC_083237.1 coordinate 23,158,643, forward strand.
TAGAAAAACCTGCAAGTATAAGCATGAGTGCCCGCTGTGTGGGGGTTCACATGCATTGTCAGCATGCAATAAATCCAAGCCCAGACCGGTTGGTAAGCGGTCAGCCAGTGGCGGGAATACCCAGTCAGCTAACAAAGGGTCCCAGCCCCATCAAACTGACGGTACTTAAGGACCTTTTGGCTAAGTATCAAAGGCTGGGGACAGGGAGTATTTGTGGGAAGGATTTCTTTTTGGGTTTCGGATCCCTTTTCAGGGTCCTAGAGGACCCTGTATGGCAAGGAATTTACGCTCAACCCAAGGAATGGAGCACGTGGTGATGGAGAAGATCGGGAAGGAGTGCAAGGAGGGCCGTGTTTTAGGCCCTTTTGATGCACCCCCTGTTTCAAATTTGCGTGTATCCCCTTTGGTTGTGGTGCCCAAGAAGGCACCGGACGAGTTTCGACTTATTCAACACTTGTCCTACCCAAAAGGGGGGTCGGTTAATGATGCTATTCCAGACTTCCTATGTACAGTTAGGTATACCTCTTTTGACCAGGCGGTCAAAGTGTACGGAGCTGCGGGATTGGGGCGGAGATGGCAAAATGCAACATTAAGTCGTCATTTTGCCTTCTGCCGGTGCACTCAGATGATTTTGAACTGTTGGGTTTTATGTTTGATGGTAAGTATTATATGGACAGGGCCCCGCCAATGGGCTGCTCCATTTCCTGTTCAGCTTTTGAACGTTTTAGCACTTTTTTGGAATGGGTCCTGCGTGAACGGGCAGGATCTGCTAATTCAGTTCATTATCTGGATGATTTTTTGTTTGTGGGCCCTCGAGGGTCGGGCCAGTGCGCCAGGCTGTTCCTGTCCTTTTTACGGTTGGCTGAGGACCTTGGGGTCCCGCTGGCACACGAAAAGACTGAGGGCCCTTCCTTAGTTATTACGTTTCTGGGTATTGAGCTGGACACTGTGTGGCAGGCTATACGGCTGCCGGCTGAAAAAATCAGGGGGTTATGGCTGAAACTGGCATCTTTGAAAGGTAAGTGGAAGATTTCGCTACAGGAGCTTCAGCAGATTGTGGGTCATCTCAACTTTGCATGCAAAGTTGTGGCCCCAGGGAGGGCATTTTTAAGGCGACTATGTGATGCCATGGGAGCATTACGAATGCCCCATCACTGTATCAGAAGTAGCAGCGGAATGCGACAGGACCTTGAGGTATGGGACCAGTTTTTGTCTTCATTTAATGGTGTTTCCTTTTGGTACGAGGACATGAGAATTGAGGCTAATCTTTAGATTACCTCGGACACCGCAGGGTCCATTGGTTTTGGGGTTTACTTCCATGGGCATTGGTGCGCGGAAAGTTGGCCCAGCCAATGGTTGGGCGGCGAACTTTGTCGCAATTTAACCTTTCTTGAGTTTTTTCCAATAGTTGTAGCTGTTCAGTTGTGGGGCGAGGAGTTGGCCAATCATGTCGTGCATTTTTGGTGCGACAACATGGCTGTAGTTCATGTTATCAGTACGTCGACTTCTAAATCTGTTCTGGTTATGAGCCTCGTTAGGGCATTTATTTTACACTGTTTACGTCTGAACATTTTATTTCTTGCCAAGCATGTGCCAGGTGTGTGCAACGGTGTGGCGGATGCTCTGTCTCGCCGACAGATGGAGCGATTTTGACTGCTCGCACCGGAAAGCGACCTCCTGCCGACACGGATGCCCCCAGAGATGTGGTGGCTTGGAGAATTGAGGCTAACCGGGCAATGATGCTGGCTTTTGCACCCAGTACCAGGAGGGCCTATAATCGCTCTGTTAAGCAGTTCCATACATTTAGGGAACAGGTAGGGTTGGGCAGGCTTTGGCCCATTCCAGCGTCTCACCTCATGCAGTTCTGCGTCCATTTGAAAGATAAGGGGCTGGTAGTCAAGTCCATAAGGGCCAAGTTGGCAGCACTAGCCTTTACAAGTAAAATAAACGGATTGGTGGACGCTTCTGGCGATTTTAGGCTTCGCAAGAAGTTGGAGCAGGGCCCCCGACCCGACACCCGGCAACCCTTCTCGCCGCCTGTTTTAAGGGGATTGCGGGCTGTTTGGCCGGGAGTTTGTTCTTCGAGGTTTGAGGCTTTATTATTCCACGCTGCAGCTATGACAGCCTTTTTCGGAGCGCTCAGGGCTAGTGAGCTGGTGGTTAGCGCGCCATTACTCTTCTGGCCGTTCCCTTCAGTTTGGTGATTTAAAAATTGAGGGTGACAGTGTGTCTATCAGGATATGACGGTCCAAGACTGATCAGAAGCAGAGAGGTACTGTTCTCACCTTGGGCCCGTGTCTTGATCTGGGAATTTGCCCCATGCTCGCTCTGAAGAGGTACATTGCTGCAAGGGGAGATGAGGCAGGTCCCTTATTTTGCCATGAAGACAGGTCACCATTGACCAAGTTTCAGTTTTGGACCATCACCAGCAGGGCCTTGGATAGGCTAGGGCTGGGTGGGGTCAGATTCGGGACTCGCTCCTTTTGCATCGGGGTGGCATCTACTGCAGCCGCCATGGGTTACCCTGGACCGGCCATTCAGCAGGTGGGCCGTTGGCGGTCCTCGGCATATAAAGTTTATGTTCGCCCTTTGGATACAAAACAGGCTAAGGTTTGATAGGTTTGTTTCTGGCTTGGTGTGTTTCACTTTGTTCATTTCTATTTTTTAGGTGCTGTGGCATAGTGTGAGAGGCAGAGGATTTTGATTGCTGGCCATAGCATGGTGTTTTGGGCGGCCCACCAGACCCGGCGTTCACCAATTGGATTGCAATTGGGGCTCAGTGAGTGGGCTGTGGTTGAGTGGCAGGGGCGTCGGTGCCTTTGGTGGGCCGGGCTCCTGCCTCTCCTTTTCCAGGGGAGGAATGGTCCTCCGCCTCATGTTTTAGTTATCCACCTTGGTGGTAACAATCTTGGCTTGTTGAAAGGGAAGGCCCTTTCACTGCAGGCGATCGAAGACCTCAGGGTGATTCGGAACAGGTGGCCCGAGGTGTTGATTTTATGGTCCGCCATCCTTCCTCGCAGGGTTTGGCGGTCAGCCTGCGACCCTGCTGGGATCGAAAGGGCTAGGCGTAAGGCCAATAAGGCGATCAAGAAAGCTCTGGGTGGAGGCTTGGGTATTTACCTGCCTCACCCTGCTATTAGGTCTGAATTGGCGGACCTGTATCGGCAGGACAGCGTCCACCTGTTCATAAATGGCAACAGGGCATTCTTGTTTGAACTGGGGCTGGGGCCAAGTGCCTAAGCTGAGGCTTGGCATTATGGTGGCAGGAGTTTGATTTGGGCTATGTAGGTAACCGGTGAGCACCCTCGGTTTTCCCTGTTTCAGGGGAAGTAGCAGGATTGGATGGCAGCTGGGCTGTACGGCTCTCTGCTGTGGTGCCCGCTATACGGTTCCCTCCTCTGGCGGGCCACTCCTGGGTGGGTGGCATTGCCATTTGGGGGTTTTCCCGGCCTCGCTGGCCTGGCAATAGCCAGTATAAACTGGCTGATGCTGGGGGCTGGGTGGCTCGCTCATCCGGACAGGGATGGGTCAGGGGTTTCCCTTGGCCTGTCCGGTAGTGTTAGGTTGCCCCATGCCGTGTTTCGTTCAATAAAGTTGCCCTGTTTGTTTACCCAATATACCATGTTGACTCGTTCTTCCAACTGGGGGGGGGCAACAAGATACTTCACACTTGAGTTTCTATAAAAAGAAGCAATTTATTCTAAAGTCACAAATTACTCAAACTTTTATTACTGTTATTTGGATCATCTCATTAAATTAAATTACATGTTTCTCTGCCTTGCCACTCAAATTCAAGATGAAATAAAATAGATTTCAGTGGACCAAATATTAAACTGTTCATTTCAGGAGAGTAGACATGTTGGTCAACAGTAGAAGAACTAGACGCAACTCCAATGGCAGTTGGGAGACCAACAACATTTTTGGGATAGGAGCTTGTGGCGGAATGGGCGTGCTCTGGCCTGCAGGCCTTATTCTGCCCTGCCCTTAGGGCTGCCTAACTCCTGCTGGGGGCAGGCTTCCCCCCCAGTTTGGAGCCCCCCAACCTGCCAGCGTGGAGCAGGCCACGGGGGCGGGGGGCGGAATCCCTGCCCCAAAGAACTCCATCATCACATGATGTGCCCAGTGTGATGACATCCCCCGGAAGCAGGCCTGTAGCCACAGGGGGGCCTGTGGGGGCACTGCCTGCTGACTTCCAGGCTGGGCCCCCTGCATTCCAAGGAACCCTCCACGTGCAGCCAAGTTGGGGTTTTTTGTCATGAGCAGCAGCCAGAGGTGGGAGAGCTGAGTAGAGTACAGTGCACTGAAGCAGCAGAAGCAGCAGGCGAAGAGGAGGGAGGAGGAGAAGCGGGAGGCAGAGGAAGCTGTGTGGAATGGGCTGGGGAAGAGGGAGATGGAAGGAACCTCCCTTCTGGCACACAAGGTGCAGTCCCTCTTTGACTCCAAAGTTTTAGGGTTGGCTGCCTCGACTTGGCCAGTTTCAGAGCATCCAGCTTCTGCCCCTGCCCCAGAAAGTTTCTTAGAAGTGGCAAACCCCACAGTGGATGTGAAATGGTGTCCCCTCCATTTTTAAAAGGCCCCCTCACTTTTAAAATCCTGGCTACGGCTCTGCCTGGAAGTGTCATCATCATGCCGGGCAATTTGCTCCAGGGATGTTCTAATACTTGGGATTTACCCCAAATGCTAGAACATCCCCGATGCAACATGCACAGTGCAATGATTTCACTTCCGGGCAATGTCATCGCACTACACACTCAAAGCGCGCAAGATTCATCCCCCACCGTATCAGGTTCAAGGTTCTGGTATTGACCTTATAAGGCCTCCAATGGCCAGGGAGGTACGTACCTTCTGGACTGCCTTTCCTGGTATACCCCCAGAAGATCATTGTACTCTGCAGACCCACCAGCCCGAGAGAGATCTGATTGTCCAAGGCCAGGGCTTTTTCCGCTCTGGCTCCAACCTGTTGGAACTTTCTGCCAAATAACATTTGTGCCCTTGAGACTTATTTCAGTTCGGCAGGGCTTGCAAGGCAGGGATGTTTCACCAGGTGTTTGGTTGAGGACAGTGATGGTTCCATCCTGGCAATCCCACCCCCTCCCGGTGAGACAGCAGTGCTATCGTTTCATACATACTGGATCTTGGGGCACCCAACTTTGGACTAATTAGCAGAAGAAATGGGCTTTGGACCAGGAAATCCCATATTCCAGTTGTTTATTCAGATGTTCTCTATAATACAGGCTTCTCAGGGCCAACCCAAATAGAAACATGTGGTGCCAGAACCAGTCCAGGCACCACTCTATGTCCTCTTGCAGGGGACAGCCTCCAGTTGGTGGAGCTATGTCATTTGGGGTGGCCCAAATATTGTTTTGGGGCGCAGCCTGGCCCTAATGTCTGCCTGGGAGCACCCCACTTTGGAGCAGCTGGCACAAGAACTGTACTATGGACCAGGAAACAGTATATGTTCTTGCGGATAGGAGAGCTCCCTGAATGTGGGGTTGTATGACATGTGGTCATGGAATGCTAATTTCAGCACACAGAGGGTGTGAAGTCGTTCCAGCTCCTTATTCAAATCTTCTTTGCAATACAGGCCTCTTGGTGACAGCGGCCCCATGACTGCAGTACTGTGATCTGAACTCTCGGCTCACAACCTGAGTTCGATCCCAGCGAAAGCTGGTTCAGGTAGCCAGCCCAAGGTTGACTCAGCCTTCTGAGGTCAGTAAAATGAGTACCCAGCTTGCTGGGGGGAAAGTGTAAAAGACTGGGGAAGGCAATGGCAAACCACCCCGTAAAAAGTCTGCCGTGAAAACGTTGTGAAAGCAATGTCACCCCAGAGTCAGAAACGACAGTCCCTTGAATGTGGGAGTATGTGATTTATGGTGCCGCAAACCATATTTTGGGGTTCAGAGCTTACAAACTCTCCTCAATGTTTTTGGCTGGATTCATGAATATTAATAAGGAATGAATAAGAAACTGAGAACCAACTTCAAACCTCCTGGACTACATCATACTATTGAGGCTACAAAACCCCCACATAATTCTAAGAGAGGAAAAGGATGAAGCTGATTGCTTTCAAGCATTCCACATCCCGCTGATGGCTCTCTCAAGCAGCTGGTACTTAAGGCTCAGTTATGCAAATGTTTTTAACAAGCAGAGAATAATCAGATGGTCATCTCACTCCTTGGCAGGAACACCTTGGAGAAGAAGAAGAACTGCAGATTTATACCCCGCTCTTCTCTCTGTATCAGAGACTCAGAGCGGCTTACAATCTCCTATATCTTCTCCCCCCACAACAGACACCCTGTGAGGTGGGTGGGGCAGAGAGGGCTCTCACAGCAGCTGCCCTTTCAAGGACAACTTCTGCCAGAGCTATGGCTGACCGAAGGCCATTCCAGCAGGTGCAAGTGGAGGAGTGGGGAATCAAACCCGGTTCTCCCAGATAAGAGTCCACACACTTAACCACTACACCAAACTGGCTTGGGGATGCCAATTGCTAGGTTGTATCTCTTCCTGTGAAGGACAGGAAGAGAAGAAGTGACCCACAGTAGAAGGGACAAAGAGAGATAATACATTCCCTGGACACAAGGGGAATGGAGGCCATTTTTCGTGGGTTCTTTTTACAAGGTCCATCTTGGCCAAATCCTTCTAGATGTCTGCCATTATCAAGTAGCACTAACAAAAGGCAGGCAGCCCGGACACAAGGTAATGGATGACCGATAGAACATTGTAACCCCTAGCAAGAGTAAAGAGATTAACCGTTTGATGTAGTGATTAACAGTGTGGACTCTAATCTAAGAGACCCGGGTTTTGTTTCCCACTCCATGCAGCTGCTGGGTCACCTTGGGCAAGCCACAGTTCTCTCAGAGATCTCTCAGCCCCACCTACCTCACAGGGTGTCTGTTGCGGGGAGATGAAGGGAAGGAGATTGTAAGCCACTCTGGAACTCCGAGTGATGGACAAGGTATAAATCCAGTCTCCTCCTCCTCTTCTACCCTAGAATAACAACAGTCAGGGCATGTTTCGCTAAAGGACAGAAGATTACATGTATGTACCTCTACTTTGTAATCTTGCTTGATCCATTGTTGTGCGGACATATGTGGACATGTTCCTTTTGATAAATTTCTCATTATTATGAATGCTGGGAGTTTGTTCTCTGTAATCACAATAAGTCGCACTCAAACATGTTACTAAAAAAGAGTGCCAAAGGAAGGAAGATGGTTGGTCAAATGGACTGATACATCACCTCTGGGAGTGTAGAAGTGCAGTAAGCCATTCCTACAAAGGCTAGTCAGAGGGAAAGCAGGAGACACAAGCACTAAACAGAGCCTGTAAATACTGATGTGGACAGAGCACTAGGAGCTCAGGCACTCTTAGTGGGAAATATTCTAATTGACCAGGTGGCAGTATGGATACCCAGAAGTAACACCCCTTTGGGTGTCAGGTGGGCTTGGGAGAGCCATCTGCTGCTGGGTGGAGGCCTAGGACAGCTACCCAGTGTCTCGACCTCTGAAAGGACCCAAAGCAGAATGCTTGTGGGTCAGCAAGGCATTCTGCAAAACACCAAATCAGCAGAGGAGACCCCTCTTCCCAGAAAGCCCAAATATGACATATACTGAGCTCCTTCACACAAGGGGAAGCTATCGAATGAACAAGGGAACAAAACAAAACAAAAAGCCCTCTACATCTTACAAATGTCATCATTCCACAGACATCTCTCCTCCCAAATTTTTCATAAAGATCAATTGTTCACAGTAAAGTAAAAGCAGTTTGGTAATAATTGTCATATTTTCAGTAATAGAAAGTTTTGTCACAATAGCTGCCAAGCAATGTTCCTTCTAAGCTGCAGTCTTGTAAGCAAAATTTGTGAGCTACTGGCATCAAACTTTGTGAGCTACTGGCATCAAAGTTGTGAGCTACTGCATAAATTTTAGCGTGCTCTGGGGTCATCCTTCCTGAGCTAAGACAAAAATGTGTGAACTGGAGGCTAAACACACAGCTCACGCTAACTCAGCTTAGAGGGAACACTGTTGCCAAGGCTTATGAGTTTCCTGGTCAGCCATGAGGAATGCTGACTGACAGGAAACAGAGTCTGTGACTGACAAATCTAATTGATCCACTCTTGGTACTGGCTCAAGAACTTGGCACGATGACCCAGGACTAGGTTAGTGAGATTTGCTGATTCCGCCTTCAGTTCATAGGCAGCAAGTTTTCAAAAATATTAACGTAGACGGATAATTTACTTTCAAAATGACTGACCTTCAATTCACAACAGCCTCAGATACTGGACACGTCCTAATTGCTAAAATCAGCCATTTGACAAGAAGTAGCAAACATTAAAGAGCCCCATAGCGCAGAGTGGTAAAGTGCAGTACTGCAGTCGGAGCCCTCTGCTCACAACCTGAGTTCGATCCCAGAGGAAGCTGGTTCAGGTAGCTGGCTCCAGGTTGACTCAGCCTTCTATCCTTCCGAGGTCGGTAAAATGAGTACCCAGCTTGCTGGGGGGGAAAGTGTAGATGACTGGGGAAGGCAATGGCAAACCACCCTGTAAAAAGCCTGCCATGAAAACATTGTGAAAGCAACGTCACCCCAGAGTCGAAAACGACTGGTGCTTGCACAGGGGACTACCTTTACCTTTTTTTTAGCAAACGTTAACACCAACTTTCTGGAAGGAATCCTGGTGAATCCATGAAAAGGGTAGAATTATTGAACTCTAATTAAGAATGAGAAGATGGACAATGTATGGCTTGGTAAGACACCTTCCTCAACAAAATAATCTATCAGGGAAAGGAGTCCAAGAAAACATGTTTTGGGGCAAAACTCTTTGGGCATCTAACATCAGCACAGCAAACTGAAATTCAGCTGGTTAAACTCTGCCATCATTGCCTAGACCCTGGAACTGGGGGGGCGGGGGATGTACCTGCTGAACATCTTCTGATAAAGATACACGATTCATGGTGGGGGAGGAGAGGGGAGAAAGGATCAGCTGCACTAACGCAGAGAGACAGGGTTTAGGGGAAAGACAAGCAGGAAGGACAAATAGAGAAACAGGAGCTCTTTCATTATAGCCAGGGATTGTTTTGTAGAAAAATAGGTGGTGGAGCTCAGCCAGGGATTGTTACGCAGCTGCACCTACTATTCAATGGACAAGGTGGGAAGGAGGTGGAACTCTCAGAAAGGTTCAGGAGCTGTGCTCCTGTGAGCTCCTGCTGAATCCAAGGCCTAGTTATAGCTACCTCCTACAATGTGTGCCTTTAAAGGTACCTTCTGAGAACTGTCCCAGGCCTGAGGAAGGATGGTTCCTTCTAAATCAGCTGCAGCTCAAAACTTCGGTCTATAGATGGAGACGTTTGGCCGCAAGAAGCAAACTGCATTGCAGGGGAACACTTTTTAATATCAACTCAAATGTAAACCTCTCAAAAGCAGGGGTGGGGGAGCAAATTGTATGGAAGGAAGCAGAGCTGAAAAGAAAAAGTGAAGGCACAACTAAGAGATATGGAAAGGCAGCCTAGGCCTACCAGGAAAGAAAGATGGAGGAGTCTTGGGAACATGAGGAGAAATCTGGAAACAACAAAAATCTCACTGTGGGCTGGGTAGGGTGGGACGTGAGGTAGGTGTTTGGGGGCATCCGGAACAGGGCTGAGGTCTAGTGGTTGGAGAGGGCTTAGAAACTCACATTCCGAGCATTTAGGTTATTAAAGGGACCGGCTAGTATGCTGCATGCCCATTTTTAATTACAGCAAAGGCTCTCCCATGGTGGCAACATTCTTTTGCTAGCGCTTCATTAAGCTCAATACCCCAGGATTCTCTTAATCTCTCACTGATGACAGCAAAGCAACGCATACATAAAGCCAACGACATCCTGGGGCACCAGCCTGTTAGTCAGCATCTCTGCTGAGCAGTATGGCTTTGAGGGGCGGTGGCTCAGAGATTGTTGAAAGGGGGGGTAATATAGAGCCTATCCCCCCCCCCCATCAAGTCAAAGCCAATTTATGGCAACCCTGTAAGGCAAGAGATGATTACAGGTGGTTTGCCATGACCTACCTCTGTGTAGCAACCCTGGTGTTCCTTGGTGGTCTCCCATCCAAGTGCTGGGGGCTGACCCTGCTTAGCTTCTGAGAACTGATTAAATCAGACTAGCCTGGTCAGGGCAATACAGAGCCTAAAACACACAGTTTTAATTTTTTTTTTTTTAAATGCTTGTGTGTGTCTATGTGCCTGGAAGTCATGGCTGACTTCTGGCGACCCCTAGTGAGCTGGAGAGGTAAGGACATTTAGAGAGGTGGCTTGCTGCCTGCCTTGGCATCCCGGTCCTGGTATTCCTTGGAGGTCTCTGATCCAAGTATGTGTCAAGGTTGACCCTGTAGCTTCTGAGATCTGACGAGATCGGGCTTGCCTGGGTTATCCAGGTCAGGGCAACACACCAAGTTTTAACAAGTGAGAGGCTGTATTTGTAGCATCAACAGGGCCTGCTGACCAGTGAACATCTGCAGTTTGGATGTGACTCAACCCAGTAACAGCTGTGAAGCCCACCCTGCTGAGGTGCCCACCAAGAAAGCAAAGAATGCAAGTGTAGCTGTTTTGACTACGACAAGCATGCAGGGTCATCATATGACAAAGCTTTGGGGGCAAGACAAGAGTGGAACAGGGCATCATGTGGGTGCCCTACATACTCCTTCCTACATTAGGTGCTACTTTCCCCTCCAAAGACACCATCCCAGGGGCATTAACTGTTATAATTTCAGAGGAGAGAGGAGGAGAGACTTTATATTGGGGGCTCTTTAAATCTCTAGTTCAGGGGCAGCCAAACTGTGGTTCCTGAAGCCCCCACTGCCCCATCGGCCAGCTTGGAGAAGGCATCATGTTGTGATCCGCCCTGAGCCCATTATGGGAAACTGCAGAATATAAGCTTACTTAAGGAAAGGTCCCCTCTGCAAGCACCAGTTGCTTCCGACTCTGGAGCGACGTTGCTTTCACAACGTTTTCATGGCAGACTTTTTACGGGGTGGTTTGCCATTGCCTTCCCCAGTCATCTACACTTTCCCCCTAGCAAGCTGGGTACTCATTTGAGCGACCTCGGAAGGATGGAAGGCTGAGTCAACCTCGAGCCGGCTACCTGAAAACCCAGCTATCACCAGGGATCAAACTCGGGTCATGAGCAGAGCTTAGGACTGCAGTACTGCAGCTTTAACACTGCACCTCAGGGCTCTTTAGTCTACTAAATAAATACATAAATTTGCCTCTTTAAATCACTTCTCCAAGCCAAGTCAGCAGCTTGGAGAATGCACTTAAAGTTAAAACAACTCTTTCCATCTCTCCCTCTCCATCCATCTTCCTCCTACCCTCCCTGTCTTGTAGCTCTCAAACATCTGACATTTAATCTATGTGGCTCTCACATTAAGCAACTTTGGCCACCCCTTTCACATTCATTTCTTTATGAAATCTAGGGCAGCACACATGGCTCTAATTTTGTCCTCACAATAACTTTGTGAGGCAGGTTAGGCTAAGAAGAGCGATTAGACTGAGTCAGACACTGAGCTTCGTAGCTGTGTGGGGATTGACATTCAGCATTGACAAGAGTCACCTGCATCCCAAGCAGCATCAGAATTCCATGACATCACAGCAGCTCAGTCAATGATTGAGGGAGGGAGGCTCATAGGAAATGGACAAGGACTATCCTAAAATTTATAGTAAGTATGCCTGTACCCACTTCGAAGCGACTTGGATCCTGGGACTCAGGCAGTCTCTGAATATAAATGAAGAAATCACATCACACTAATATGCCCTTGCGTCCAATTTTGCTTTTTGTTCTCCTGTTACTAGTATGATCCCGAGATTCTTGTTCCAGTTAAGAGGAGTATGGCTTGGCTTGGGAATACCACTCACATTCCTAAAGTGCTCAGTGTAAGCCTACCACTGGTCTGCACATTTGGGAGAATCCTTCAAATTTAATTATTGCATTAGTATTCACCAGAGAGTATCCACCACAGATGCCACTGTGGGGTTGTGACAGAGTAGGACCTTGGAGACTTGAATTCAAATCCCCACTCAAAGATCAGTGTCTGACTCAGTCTCTCTTAGCCTAACCTGCTTCACAAGGTTATTGTGAGAGCAAAATTAGAGCCATGTGTGCTGCCCTAGATTTCATAATAAATGAATGTGAAAGAATGACATATTTGAAAGCTCCCCACGCAAAACTCCTTACATGCAAAAAGCTAGTAGAATGCAAAGAAGCTCAGATTAGAATCCTCTCACTTATTAGTACACTTTATCCCTCTTTTCCTTCAATGAGGTCAGGGTGATAATATATATTATTTTTCTCATCTTTCCCAAACCTACCTTGTTACAATCTTCTTTGAAAGAATACAATCCAAGTATGTTGCATGCCATCTGGATGAGGTGTGCTTCTTTAGAAGGCCTCACTGCATTAATGTCACCTGCCTTTCACCCATCAAGTAGCTATTTCCCTTCCCAAACTACAGGGCCGGATCTAGGAGGTGAACATATGAACATATGAAGCTGCCTTATACTGAATCAGACACTTGGTCCATCAAAGTCAGTATTGTCTTCTCAGACTGGCAGAGGCTCTCCAGGGTCTCAAGCTGAGGTTTTTCACACCTATTTGCCTGAACCCTTTTTTGGAGATGCCGGGGATTGAACCTGGGACCTTCTGCTTCCCAAGCAGATGCTCTACCACTGAGCCACCGTCCCTCCCGTGGGGGCAGGTGGGGTGCTTGCCCCGGGCGCCAACGGGGGAGAGGTGCCAAATTGGATATGGAGTCTATTGTATTCTATGGGACCATAAGACAGAATGGCCCATAAGGGGGAGTCATTTTTTTTAATTTTGCCTCCCCTCAAAAAACATGTAGATCCAGTCCTGCCAAACCACCAGGAGATTTAAGACAACCAGTAATGGCTACTTGATAACTCCACTGCAGGGGTGGCCAATGGTAGCTCTCCAGATGGTTTTTGCCTACAACTCCCATCAGCCCCAGCCAGCATGCCAATGGCTGGGGCTGATGGGAGTCGTAGGCAAAAAACATCTGGAGAGCTACCATTGGCCACCCCTGCACTAGAGCATTATACTGCTCTTTTGCTATGATCTGTTAGTTCCTCTGAATTTAGGCTTGCCAATCCCCAGGCCTCAGCGGAGGTTCTCCCACTTTCCCAGGCTCCTTCCTGCTCCCAGTCAGCTGGCCTCCGGGGGGGGGAGCCCCGCCCCCACAGCCACCATGTGTCTTTCCACCTCAGGAGGCTTCAGACTCCACTTGGGATGGTGTGCCTGTGTCTTTAAGGTTGAGGGAGCAGCCAGAACAACATGGCTGCTCCCAGTGGCTGTGAAAGAAGTCCAGACCCTCTGTTGATTGCACAAGCTTTTCAAAGGTTGTTTGCATAGGAAAGGTAAACTTGAACATTTGGTTGCTCTGTGTTACTTTGAAGTTGGAATTCAGCAACTCATGAGTAGAGATGCCAGTCCCCAGGAGGGAGCAGGCCTTCCCCCACTTCAGAGTTGGTAGAGACAGGGGAAGGGGGGGAATGTCTGCTGGGCACTTCATTATTCCCTATGGAAGTCGATTCCCATAGGGTATAATGGAGAATTGATCTGGGAGTATCTGAGGCTCTGTAGGGGTTGTATTTTGAGGTAGAGGCACCATAGTTTCAGCATAGCATCTGGTGACTCTCCTCAAAATGCTCTCCAAGTTTCAAAAAGATTGGACCAGGGGGTCCAATTCTATGAGCCCCGAAAGAAGGTCCCCTATCCTTCATTATTTCTAATGTAGGGAAGGCATTTAAAAGGTGTGTGGTTCCTTTAAATGTGATGGCCAGAACTCCCTTTGGAGTTCAATTGTGCTTATCACAACTTTGCTTATGGCTCCACCCCCAAAGTCCCCAGATATTTCTTGAATTGGACTTGGCAACCCTATCTGAACTTCCAGCTTTCATTTAAAAAAAAACCCATTCTGTGGCCCTTTTCATTACAGAGATATAAAGAGAAAGGTGCAGGAACTTTTTCATAATTGTTTGGAAGGGAAAGGCGAGGGATGGGAAGCTGCTGGACAACAGCAAGACAGGAATCCACTGGTCAACCAGTTGTACAGATGCCCTGTTGCGCTATAAATGCTACTGAGAATAATTGCTATATGGATGCAGTCAAGAGTCATAGCAGGCCACAAGAGAGGCCTCAGTCTTGGAACATGAGATTGCTGTTTCCATCCCTGAGCTGCTGACAATTAACAGACGTAAGCTCTGACTCACAAAAGCTTCTGCTGCAACACATTCATTTATCTTTAAGGTGTCACAACATTCGTTCTTATTTTGGCTGCACAAAACTAACATGGTGACCCCATACGAGCAAAGCTGTCTTTCAAAGGATGGTAGCTAAATTAATAACAATAAATAGCAAGTTAATTCTGCAACAGAGATATAACAGGCAAATTCTTCAAGCTTTTGGACTCATCCTCCTTTTCCTAGAATTCCCCTGTGGTACAGTAGCCTGAGCCACAACCTGTGCAGGAGCCTCCATTCCTTCCACAGTGAGCAAAAGATGCATGCAGCATCCCTCTACTCTGGTGAGCAGAATGCACCTGCATCAACTAGCTCATTATGGACCATATTTTCATTTCCTTGGGATATATTCTTATACAGCCATCCCCATGGCTTTAATTTCAATTCCTCCCCACCCCATTGAGGCAACATCAGTGGGGCAGTCCCCTCATTATGCCATAAAGTTTATGGCATAACGAGGGCACCATAAAGGGCAAAAAGGTGTGGACTTTTACTGGCACTGCGGCCCCTCAAGTTCTGAGAACTGTGGCTACGTCAGAGATCTGGGAACACAGCAGGCCAATAACTCTCCGTTCTCAAAACATAAACCCAGTAAAAACAACACATCTTTGCTCTAAAGCCGGGGTGGCCAAACTTGCTTAATGTGAGAGTCAAAGTCAGAGGCAGGGTGGCAGACACCACTACAAAATGGCTGTCACTAGAGGCGGAGCCATCACACAAACATACACAAGAGGCTGGGAACATAAACACCATAGACAAAAGAAGGTCAGGGGAATAACACACACTCAGAAATTGCTGACCAGTTTGGGCAAGGGAGGATAAAACACAGAGAAAAGACTGAAGTGGAAAGGCGTGCTCCTCTGCTCTGCTGTTCCCTAGTCCTCAGCACTTCACAACTGATCTGGCGTTCCTGATTATGGGATCCTGGATCCCACTCCAATGAGCACTGGGGAGGAAACAAGTGAAAAGCCCCGTTAGTTGCATGAAGAGCACTGCTTTTGCCTTCAGCCCTGCCTACATTCCTGAAACACATGGTGGGCATCTGGGAAAGTGCCTGAGTGCCATGGAGGGAGGGGGGGAGGAACCCTAGTCCACAGCAACTGTGCTGACATTCTCCAATCATGGACCAGCATGCTGTTGATGCCCCCTTGAGTAGCACCCAGTAATGCGGCCAACCACTTTCCAGTAATGCAGCACAGCCCCTTGATATACAACTTCCAACCCCCAAATTTCCCTAGCCAGAGCTGGCAACCCTACCTTGATAGCATAAAGATGCTGCCCAAATGAGGAGTTCTAGAAGACAAAAGAAAAGACTAATTGGCCCCTTTTCTCATATTCATGCGGCAATGTCTTCTTTAATACTGTATGGAATATCCTTTAAGTTTTATTTTCCTCTGTTATCGAGCTCTGAGGTCAAATTTAAGGTTTTTATCGACTGTTCCCATCAATTCTTTCTTTAACATATAAATTTCAAGATTCTACTTTTCTGTTTCACGATATAGTTCTTTTTGTTCTGTCCTTCAACCAACAATTTAGTCTGCTCCAATTTCTGTCTTCTACAATCTTTTATCATGTTTCAGAAGTCCTTTTTTATTGTTAGTCTTTTTATTCAACTTCATCTCATTTTCCCCTTATTTTTTTCTACATTTCTTTATGAAAGAAACTGAATTCCTTCTTTTAAGAGTTCCATCTCCTCTGGTAACTAGGTCTCATGAGATCCTCAGACTTCAGACTTGTTATTAGATTCTTAGTCTTTTAAAAAAAAATCCAATACCCTATTCTAAAAAGTTTTTTTTAAATTATGTCACAATTTCCCTCCTGGCAGCCTATCACATTGTTCTCCCCTTGTCTATTTTGTCCGAACAAACCTGTGAGGTGGGTTAGGCCCAAGATCAGCTAGCAAAGTCGCAAGGCATAGCAGGGATTCAAACTCGGGTCTCTCAGACACTACTCCAAAATTCTATGTCATGCCAGTGTAATCTAACCTAAAAGATACCAATCTTTTTGCTGAATACAATCTATTGAAAAATTCTTCATCTTTCCATCATAAACATTACATTAGATGGATCTTCCTGATGTTATAAAAACTCAAGAACAAATTTATCTCTTACTGTCCACAGGCAGAGCCAAACAAAAAAACAATTTTTGTGGTTGATAAGAGCAACTACTTTCATTTTTGGTCCAGCCCAGACCGCAAACATCTCTCCTTGTTCTAGCATGGCACCAGCCCTAATAGCAAATGATTCTTAGCACTGATAATACCGTAGCACCTGCTTTAACTTTCAATATCGTGCCAGCCAAAACTGCAAATAATTCTTGCCCTAATTTTGCTCCAGGCCAAAGTGACAGAGTTCTTAGTGCTGATACCAGCTTTAATACTTTTAATATTGCTCCAACCAAACCAACAGAGGGTTTCTTATTGTCCATAAATATGCTTTATATTTTTAATTTTGCATCAGCTTAGGTGGCGAAAGAGAGCCATACTGGAGGTTGAACTTAACCAGCCGAAAAAATTCATCCAAACAGAAGAGACAGAAAAGAAACAAAATAAAACAAAAAGTTCACACCAGCTCTTAACTGCCTTCAAAGGATGCCTCTAAGAGTGCCCTTAGCTATGTACTAGATGGGATATCAAGGCACTGAGAGGCTCCTTAGATGTTTATCAGAAGAGGAGGTGCGGGCCCTGCGGAACCTTGAGCAGTTCCG
Source organism: Heteronotia binoei (assembly GCF_032191835.1). NCBI lineage: Eukaryota > Metazoa > Chordata > Lepidosauria > Squamata > Gekkonidae > Heteronotia > Heteronotia binoei. The sequence goes on from NC_083237.1 coordinate 23,175,626, forward strand.
CAGGGCCTGCAAGACCGTCCTTTTTAAATTTGCACACCCGGACTGTTAGGAAGATCAGAAATTAAGGAGCCGCCAATGCGGTTGAAGAACTATACCGCAGAATAACTGTATTTATTGAACTGGTTTTTAATGTTATTAAGTTTATTGTTGATGTTTTATATTGTTAAACTTAAAGGTTTTATTATTATCATTGTATGTTTTTATAAAATGTTGTTAGCCGCCCTGAGCCTGCTGAGGTGGGGAGGGCGGGATAGAAATAAAATTAAAAAAAAGAAAGAAAGAAAGAAAAGATTGGATTTATACCCTGCCCTTCACTAAATGAAGGAATTTCAGAGCGGCTTACAATCTCCTATGGAGAGGGACCTGGAAGTACCCACCTTACAGCTATCGTGATGGTTCCCAATACCCTACCAATTCTGCGAGGGCTGAGCACTCATTCTCATTAATCCTGTGGGCATAGGGCTGGCAATGGCCTAGGGTGCCAGAGGTGAACAGGCCACAGCCAGTCCTGCAGTATTGTGGTCTGCTACAGTAAACAGAAGTGCCCCGTGGCGCAGAGTGGTAAAGCTACAGTACTGAAGTCCTAAACTCTGCTCATGACCTGAGTTTGATCCCGGCAGAATCTGGGTTCAGGTAGCCAGCTCGAGGTGGACTCAGCCTTCCATCCTTCCGAGGTCGGTAAAATGAGGACCCAGCTTGCTGGGGGGAAAGTGTAGATGACTGGGGAAGGCAATGGCAAACCACCCCATTAAAAAGTCTGCCGTGAAAACGTTGTGAAAGCAATATCACCCCAGAGTCGGAAATGACTGGTGCTTGCACAGGGGACTACTTTTTTTGTACTACAGTAAACGGCAATGCTTCAGTGGATCCTATGGCATCCCATCTCTGCTAAGCCCCCTTCCTAAACTACGCCTTCGCTAGGCTGAGCCCCAAATTTTCAGGAATTTCCCAACTCAGGCTTGGCAATCCTAGGATGTGGGAGGGGAGGTATCCCTGATTATCCAGCTGCCTTCCCCTTCGCCTGTAATCTCTCAATGTGGGTACGTGATCTAGAAGAAATATGGAGAAAATCCCTCATGGGAGAAGTATCTGAAGGACTAAGGAGCCAAGGCTAAGAGAACTGCGCACTTTAAAACCACAATAACGATTACTATAGCCGCTCAGGAAATTAAAAACAATCCTCAAGGTTATATACATGTATAAGAGGATTTCTGAAGACAAAAGAAAGCTCATCTGATGCAATGTTGTTCTCAGAAACAAAAATCTATTTTTTTTTTTTTGTTTCCCTTCTAGTCCCTTGAAAATATGAATGGCAGATGCTTGTTTTAAATAGGACAAAGGAAAAACGAGATTGGGGAGGGGGAGGCTCGGGGCTCTGCCTTGTAGTTGCTGGATATGTGTGGGCCACAAGAGGCCAAATCAAGAACTGAAGCTGGGGAGAGGTGGTAACAGCCAGCAAGCCTGATGTTTACACGCCTGGTCTTATAGTTTTTATAGTCCTGAATTACGGGAACTGAGCCAGAGACATCTACGAGAAAGCGTATTCTAGCCTTGAGTCAACTCCACTTCTTAATCAAAAACCTACTTCCTAGGAACCCACCGAGGTGTAAAATTTAACTGAGGGGTTCCAAAATAAATACAGATCTCTTGACACTTGTCCTATTTTATGGCTTTGGGTTGAAAAAAAGAAAGTGGATGGATCTAGGAGTGGGGGAGGAATCAGAATCCAGCCCTAATCTTGGAGCAGTCGGGGAGGGGTATATCTGGATTTCCTATTGACCTGTCAAAGAATACACACCTCAGAGGAGTTCTGAGGCATCAGACCCAAGCTCCATCCAGTCCATTCTCCTGTTTCCTACAGCAGCCAACCAGCAGAGAACGAATACTAAAGCCTTCCCTCAATATTACCCTTCAGCAACTGGTGCTATGCACTAGTATGGTACAGTAGTTAGAGCAGAAGGGGGCCCCACCTTTGGGTTTCTGACACAGGGGCACAACCACAAAATGGCTGCTGTGGGAGGAAGAGACAATCATAAAATGGCTGCCGCAGGAGGCAGAGTTAACCACAATCTATCAGGAAGTGCAGTTATGCATAACTCTAACAGTAACATTTCAAGCAGAAGCTCTATTTAACAGGATGCCTTTTAAAACAAGCATGTTGTTTCAAAATATTTTCTTGCATACAGAGCTAACTTTCACTAACACAGTGATGGCCCATGTACTGTGATGGTCTCTCTCGGCTTGGCTTCGCGAACGAAGATTTAAGAAGGGTGCAATAGTCCACGTCTGCTGCAGGCTCGCTGGTGGCTGACAAGACCAATGCGGGACAGGCAGGTCCGGCCACAGTGGCTGCAGGGAAAAGTCTGATTTAGGGTTGGTGCTGTAGCAGTGCGATTCTTCCTCAATCTCCTTTTGTCCTCAAGACCAGCTATGCGTGCGTTCTCAAAAGAAGAGACAGCCTGGTGGATGGTGTGCCTCCATGCTTTGCGATCTGAGGCTAGGTCAGACCACTGGTGATGGTTGATGCGACAGGTACCAAGGGATTTCTTCAAGGAGTCCTTGTACCTCTTCTTTGGTGCCCCTCTATTTCGATGGCCGGTGGAGAGTTCGCCATACAGGGCAATCTTGGGAAGGCGGTGGTTTTCCATCCTAGAAATATGCCCTGCCCAGCGCAGCTGCGTCTTCAACAGCAGTGCCTCGATGCTGGTAACCTCCGCCCGCTTGAGAACTTCAGTGTTGGTCACAAAGTCACTCCAGTGGATGTTGAGGATGGTGCGAAGGCAGCGCTGATGAAAGCGCTCAAAGAGTCGCAGGTGATGACGGTATAAAACCCACGATTCGGAGCCGTAGATGAGGGTTGTCATCACAACCGCTTTGTAAACATTGATCTTTGTGCCTTTTTTCAGATGTTTGTTGCTCCACACTCTTTTGTGCAGTCGGCCAAAGGCACGGTTTGCCTTTGCCAGCCTGTTGTCGATCTCCTTGTCGATCTTAGCATCTGAGGAGATGATGCACCCCAGGTAGCTGAACTGCTGGACTGTCTTCAGAACTGATTCACCCACAGTGATGCAGGGAGGGTGATAATCTTCCTGGGGTGCAGGCTGGTGGAGAACTTCTGTCTTCTTCAGACTAACTTCTAGGCCGAATAGCTTGGCAGCCTCTGCAAAGCAGGACGTCATATGCTGCAGAGCTGATACCGAGTGGGAGACGAGTGCAGCATCATCAGCAAACAGTAGCTCTCGGATGAGTTTTTCCATTGTCTTGGAGTGGGCCTTTAGTCACCTCAGGTTGAACAGGCTGCCATCGGTGCGATAGCGGATGTAGACACCATCGTCATCATCTAGATCTACTGCGGCTCTTTGAAGCATCATGCTAAAGAAGATCATAAAGAGAGTTGGCACGAGAACGCAGCCTTGCTTTACACCTGTGCCTATTGGGAAGGTCTCCGAGAGGTCGTTGCAGTGTCTGACTTGGCCTCATTGGTCTTCGTGTAGCTGGATGATCATGCTGAGGAACCTTGGGGGACATCCTAAACGTTCCAAGATTTGCCACAGGCCTTTCCTGCTAACGGTATCGAAAGCTTTGGTAAGGTCGACAAAAGTCACATACAGAGCCTTGTTTTGTTCCCTGCATTTCTCTTGGAGCTGCCTGAGAACAAATACCATGTCGGTGGTGCTCCTGTTAGCTCTGAAGCCGCACTGGCTCTCTGGGAGGAGTTCTTCTGCAATGGCGGGCACCAGTCTGTTCAGGAGTATTCTGGCAAGGATTTTGCCTGCGATGGAGAGTAGGGTTATCCCCCGGTAGTTGGAGCAGTCTGACTTTTCCCCTTTGTTCTTGTATAGGGCGATGATGATTGCATCGTGAAAGTCCTGTGGTAATTTGCCTTGTTCCCAGCAGGTGACAAGTACTTTGTGAAGTGAGCTATGTAGTACTGTGCCCCCATGCTTCCAGATCTCTGGTGGAATTCCATCAACTCCTGCTGCCTTGCCACTTTTCAGTTGCTTGATGGCTTTAACAGTCTCTTCTAGAGTGGGGATCTCATCCAACTCTGTTTTCACTGGTTGAAGTGGGGTGAGGTGAATTGCTGAATCTTGAGCTACGCGGTTGGCACTGAAGAGAACCTGAAAATACTCCGACCACCGGTTCAATATGGATGCCTTGTCTGTGAGGAGCACTTGGCCGTCTGCACTACGCAAGGAGCTCTGAGTCTGATATGATGGACCATATACTGCCTTCAGGGCTTCGTAGAACCCTCTTAAATCACCAGTGTCTGCACACAGCTGGGTTCTCTCAGCAAGCTTGGTCCACCACTCGTTCTGAATGTCTCGAAGCTTGCACTGGAGGTTGCTACGTACAGCGCGAAAGGTTGCTTTTTTCCCAGGACAGGAGGGCTGAGCAAGATGTGCTTGGTAGGCAGATCTCTTCTTCGCCAGTAAATCTTGGATCTCTTGATTGTTCTCATCAAACCAGTCCTTGTTCTTCCTTGTGGAGAACCCGAGGACTTCTTCAGAGATCTGCAGGACGGTAGTTTTTAGGTGTTCCCAGAGTGCTTCTGGAGAAGGGTCTGTGGGGCAACTGGGGTCCTCAATTCTTGACTGGAGTTTTGCCTGGAAGGCAGCTTTAACTTCGGCTGACTGGAGACTGCCAACCTGAAACTTCCTCCGAGGGATACCTCCTCTCCTGGGTGTGGGTTTAAAGTGAAGACGGAGATTGCAGCGTACAAGACGATGATCCGTATGACATTCTGCACTGGGCATTACTCGGGTGTGTAAGACATCTCGAAGGTCTCTCTGGCGCACCAGAATGTAGTCGATAAGGTGCCAGTGCTTGGACCGTGGGTGCATCCAGGTTGTCTTCAGACTGTTCTTCTGCTGGAAGATAGTGTTGGTGATGGTGAGCTGGTTCTCCATGCAGAATTCTAGCAGGAGGCGCCCGTTGTCATTGCAGTTGCCAATGCCGTGTTTGCCAAGTACTCCTTTCCAGGCTTCCGAGTCTTTACCTACTCTGGCATTGAAGTCGCCAAGGATGATCACCTTGTCCTCTGTAGGGGTCTTCCATACGAGGTTGTGTAGATCAGCATAGAACCTGTTCTTTTCTGCAGGATCTGCTTGAAGGGTTGGGGCATACACACTGAAGAGTGTTGCATGCTGCTTGTTTTGAAGTGGGAGGCGCATGGACATGATGCGATCTGAGTGACCTGTTGGCAGGTTTTCGAGTTTGGAAGCAATGGAGTTCCTGACCATGAAGCCAACGCCAGAAAGGCGGCTCTCAGCCTCTGACTTACCTGACCAGTAGAGGGTATAGCCAGCACCGTGTTCTTGAAGACTACCTTCCTCAGGGAAACGGACCTCACTGAGAGCTGCTATGTCGATATTCAACCTGAGAAGTTCGTGGGCAACTAGAGCAGAGCGTCGTTCAGGGCGACCACTGTCTACTGTGTCAAGCATGGTTCTGATGTTCCAACACGCAAGCTTTAGTCTTGTTACTGTGATGGTTACTGTGATGGTAACTGCTGTCAAAGGAACTTAAAAAAAAATGCACCGCCAATCAGATCAGATCCAACGGCCAATCAGAAGCCCTGCAAAAACCCTACCTGGCTGTACCCACTTTCTAAAAACTTAGTGGGTACCAGGAATGGTATTGTGTTAGAATGTCAGACTAGGTGTGGAAACATTCCTGAAACCTGCTGGGTGACCTTAGTCCAGTCACTCTCCATCTGCCTAATCCTTGTCACAAAACTGTTGTGAGGATGAAGTGGAGGATAGAAAAGCCATATGCACCCTGAGCTCCTCCTTGGAGGACGAGTGGGATAAATGTGATAGAAAGAAGGGTGCTCAGAGATATAGAATCATTTCCATACACCCCCATTTGCCATAGCAGCCTGCTAGGTGACCTTAGTCCAGTCACTCTCCATCTGCCTAATCCTTGTCACAAAACTGTTGTGAGGATGAAGTGGAGGATAGAAAAGCCATATGCACCCTGAGCTCCTCCTTGGAGGACAAGTGGGATAAATGTGATAGAAAGAAGGGTGCTCAGAGATATAGAATCATTTCCATACACCCCCATTTGCCATAGCAGCCTGCTAGGTGACCTTAGTCCAGTCACTCTCCATCTGCCTAATCCTTGTCACAAAACTGTTGTGAGGATGAAGTGGAGGATAAGAAAGCCATGTACACCCTGAGCTCCCCCAAAGCAGCCAGAGATGTAAGCAGGGCAAGGCAAATGAGGTTACTTGCCTCAGGCACACAAACCTGAGGGACGCAGAAAAAGTATATCATAACTAAAATAAACACTATTATAACTCTTGTACTTCACATATTTATATGTTTTAACTGTTTGTGTTTTATCTTTTGTTGAAAGCTACCCTGAGCCCTGTGTGCAGGGAAGGGTGGGATACAAATCTAACAAAATAAATAAATAAAATAATTTTACCAATATAATTACTAGGAAAATATAGGGGGGCATAATGTTATATTCTTGCCTTGGCTGCAAAATCGGATTCTATGACTCTGATAGTGGCTATGGGTATACTATCCACATCTAAATTTACTTTGTTTATCCCTCACTTTAACCTTCTTCCTCACTTTATCACTCACTTTAACCTTCACAAGAACTCTACGAAGTCGTTTTAGCATGTGGTTGGCCCAAGGTCACCCAGTAATCTTCCATGGCTCTGTGAGGATTCAAACCCGGGCTCCCAGCTCCTAGTCCAGCACTTGAACCTCTACAACACACTTGGCTGTCAAAAGTTTCTCCTCTGAGCCAAATAAAAGATTTTTGTTTTTCTCTAGCCAAAAGGTCGAAATTGGGCACCACACTGGGGCACACCATCATCTGGATGCTCACTTCCTGCTGCCCATTGTGTGTGTATGGGGGGGGGAATTCCCCCTCTTGTGGGTGCAGCCATCCATAGCTGTTCCACACGTCCTGACTTGAGTAAGGATGACCCAAATCACTTTCCTGTGAATGGCCTGAGACCTGTCTTTGACTCATCCCTCTCCGTCTCTCCTCACCTCCCTGTCTTTTGTCATGTCCTCCCTGTAGTTTATTTGTGTGGGTGGGGATATCTTTTTGCTTTCTTTGTGTAAGTGGATCCCTGTTCTGCCACATACAGGTTTGGAGTGTAGTGAAATTATTCCCTGCTCATAGTAATCCTTGCAAAAAATACGTCTTAATACTGTTGTTAACATTCTTAATTTGTACTCGGCTCAGGCTCGGTTAGCCTAAAACCACCTCTCAAGGTGCAACTTGCGCTGTGAGAGGGGCCCAATACAGGACAGGCATCTGTTGATATGCAGATTCCCTGGCCTATGGTTATTCAGTGACTCCATTTTGGCAGGGACATGGACTGGATTACCTGTAAGAAAGGAAGAAAAAGGCTGTTAAAGGGTTCAAAGGTGAAGTTATTTTTTCTGTTGGGGGCAGAGTTTATCTCATAGTAGAAAAAGAAGGGTAGGGTTGCCAACCTCTAGGTGGAGTCTGGAGTTTTCCCAGAATGACAACTAAACTCCAGGGTACAAAGTTCCCATGGAGAAAATGGCAGGTTTGGAGGGTGGCCTCTATATGGTATTACACCCCACCCCCCGAGTTCCCTCCACTTCCCATACCCTGCCCTCCCTGGAAGCTACCCCCAAATTGCCAGGAATTTCCCAACCTAAAGTAATCATCAATATGGGGAACAAGGTGGGATCGAGATTTGCTAGGCCTGGTTAGCTTTCCAGAAACCCATGAAGGACATTTTCTTGTTGGAAGTCTAGTATCATGGTACTTAGACCTGTTTGCTGCTTTCCTCACAGGTAGAGCAAATACTGTTCCACCACACTGATCAGGGGGATTAATTTTATCTTTGGTTCCATGAACAAACGTATAGAATTTACCCAACACTGCCCACAGATCCATACAGCCACTACCAGCTTCTCTCAAACCTGTTCAAAGGGCTGTGTATGATTCAGTCTTTTAAAAATAACAACTCCACATTAAGGTAACCAGGTTTCTATGTCCCAAAAGGCTGAGTAATATCACCCTGTATTAAAGTAAACAAATACATTTATTTTGAAGGGGATAATTTATCCTGATTTTGACAGTTGCAGGGAGAAGTGATCAGGAAGCGCCTTCGCCTTCCTTGACAGCTTACCAAGAAAATGATTCTTTTTGGAAACTTTAAAAGGTTATTGTAGTGTGCAGACCGCGTACCTGCTCTGCACATGATCAGAGGGAGTTATCTGTATTTACGGCATGCCTTGGATTTAGGATTGCCAGTGCTGGGTTGGGAAATTCCTGGAGATTTGAGGGTGAAAGAGTGAAAATTGAGGAAGGGAGAAAGCTCAACAGCCGTGTAATGCCAGAGCCCACCCTCTCCAAGGGAATCAAACTCTGAAGTCTGGAATATATGGCATACAATGTTCCCTCTGAGCTGAGTTAGCGTGAACTAGCTCACAGATTTTTAGCCTCCAGCTCACACATTTTTGTCTTATCTCAGGAAAAATGGCCCCAGAGCACAATAATTTATGCAGTAGCTCACAACTTGCCAATAGCTCACAAAGTAGAAGTTTTGCTCACAAGACTCTGCAGCTTAGAGGGAACGTTGATGGTATGTTGGCAACCCTGACTGCAAAGTTCCAGCAACGGGAATGCATTGCACTTTTATTGGGTCCCTATACATGCAATACATTTCAACTGTTGGGACTTTGCAATCAGGGTTGCCAGCATGCCATACATTTCAGTCCCTGGGACCTTGCAGAGCTGGCATTAGGGCTGCCAACTTCCAGGTCTCAGATACACAGACAACACACATTACTCACAACCCACCCTGGAGCTCTTAAGGTCGGTTGCCAGCCTCCAGTGAGGCCTGGAGATCTCCTGCTTTTACAGCTGCTCTCCAGCTGGCAGAGATCAGCTCTCCTGGAGAAAATGGCTGCTTTGAGGGGTGGCCTCTATGGCACTACACCAAGCTGAGGCCCCTCCCCAAACCCCGCCCTCTCCTGGCTCCACCACCAAAGCCTCCAGGTATTTTACAACACAGACCTGGCAACCCTATCTTAAGGGGTAGCGCCTCGTTTCTTTGGGGCTTTTTTTAAACACAAGAATTAAATCAAGCGTTTTCTCAGGACGGCGCCTTCGGTGCCCAGGCAGGGCTAAACTGCGAACAGCTTTCTACATCTGGGCAGTCGGCAAATACCACCCAGCCGCCCTGTGGATGGCCTGGGACATCACTGCAAGCATCGACGGGAAGCGAGTACCGAAGGTGCCCGTCGCTTCTCACTCCTACTCGCTGGTGGCCCTCGCCATCTGCTGCCAGTAATGCCTCAGCGCACACCCTCCCCCCCACACCGCCGCTGCATGCTGCGTTGTTGTGCTTCGCCTGACCTCCCCGAAGGCTGAGCCGCGGCGCTCCCGCCCACACCTCCCTGCCGCAGGGCAGTAAACTTGCTGCGTGCAACAAGCTGTGCAGTCGGTGACAAACGCGTGTCCTTTGCTACCCTCTAGACTCGAGGAAAGGAAAGCCCCCGGATCTCCTCCAGAGGAAAGGAATTCTCCCTCTCTCCCCCCCCCACCCCCATCCCGCGCCTTTTGTTCCAGTTGTCCCTCTTAACTGGGAAAAGCCTCAACTTTTCTGGAGTAATCCTGTTTAGTCCCTAATAACGCCTTGGGGGGGACAGTCTTGCTAAAATTTTGTGCGTTACAGGGATTGCCTTCCTGCAAAGTTCAGCCTTCCCCAGGCTCCAAATTTCAGTGTTTTATTATAGGCTTGCCAACTTCCAGGTGGAATCTGGAGATCTCCCCGAATTACAGCTGCTCTCCAAATGGTTGAGACAGCATCCACTGGAGTAAATGGCATCTTTGGAGGGTGGACTTATAGTATTATACCCTGCTGAGGCCCTCCCCAAAGCCCTTCACTCTTGGCTCCACCCTCAAATCAACAGGAATTTCCGAATCTGGAACTGACAGCCCTCACAAGGTTGTTGTGAGGATGAAAAATATGCCTGGCAATGTTTTTACATTTGGCTGTAAGCAGTCTTGGAATCCTTGATTCAGGTGGGACAGAGAGACAGTGGGGTAGCAGTTAGACTGTCAGACTAAGATCTCAGTAATCCAGATCTGGAATATGAACATGTGCAGAGCGCATTTCCTGTCATCACCAGGCCCACTGCAACCTGATGCCAAGTCTTAGCGGTAGTATGTGTGAAAAGGATTTCGGGGCCTTAGTGGACCATTCACTAAACATGAGTCAACAGTGTGATGTGGTAGCTAAAAAGGCAAATGCAATTTTGGGTTGTATTAACAGAAGTATAGTGTCCGGATCACGTGAAGTGATGGTATCGCTTTACTCTGCTCCGGTAAAACGTCATGTGGAGTATTGTATTCAGTTTAGGGCACCACATTTTAAGAAAGATATAGACAAGCTGGAACGGGTCCAGAGGAGGGCAACAAAGATGGTGAGGGGTCTAGAGACCAAGTCCCAGGGCTTTTTTTGGTAGAAAAAGCCCAGCAGGAACTCATTTGCATATTGGGCCACACCCCCTGATATCGCCATTGTTTCACACAGGGCTTTTATGTAGAAAAAGCCCAGCATGGACTTATTTGCATATTAGGCCACACCCCCTGATGCCAAGCCAGCCAGAACTGCATTCCTATGTGTTCCTGCTAAAAAAAAAAAAAAAACCCTTACCAAGTCCTATGAAGAATGGTTGAAGGAGTTGGGCATGTTTAGCGTGGAGAGGAAGTGGCTGAGAGCTGGTATGATCACCATCTTCAAGCCTGTCATATAGAGGATGGTATAGAATTGTTTTCTGTGGCCCTAGAAAGTAGGACCAATGGGTTGAAATTAAATCAAAAGTTTCCGGCTCAACATTAGGAAGAACTTCCTGACCGTTAGAGCAGTTCCTCAGTGGAACAGGCTTCTGCGGGAGGTAATGGGCTCTCCTTCCTCGGAGGTTTTTAAACAGAGGCTAGATGGTCATCTGATAGCAATGAAGATTCTGTGAATTTAGGGGGCAGTATTTGTGAGTTTCCTGCATTGTGCAGGGGGTTGGATTAGATGACCCTAGAGGTCTCTTCCAACTCTATGATTCTATGAGAGGGTGCCAAGTTCAGAAAAGGGCAACTAGAATGATTAAAGGGCTGGAACACCTTCCTTATGAAGAAAGGTTGAAACGCTTAGGGCTCTTTAGCTTGGAGAAACGTCGACTGAGGGGTGACATGATAGAGGTTTACAAGATAATGCATGGGATGGAGAAAGTAGAGAAAGAAGTACTTTTCTCCCTTTCTCACAATACGAGAACTTGTGGGCATTCGATGAAATTGCTGAGCAGACAGGTTAAAACGGATAAAAGGAAGTACTTCTTCACCCAAAGGGTGATTAACATGTGGAATTCACTGCCACAGGAGGTGGTGGCGGCCACAAGCATGGCCACCTTCAAGAGGGGGTTAGATAAAAATATGGAGCAGAGGTCCATCAGTGGCTATTAGCCACAGTGTGTATGTGTGTGTGTATATATATATATATATATTTTTTTTTTTTTTTTTGGCCGCTGTGTGACACAGAATGTTGGACTGGATGGGCCATTGGCCTGATCTAACATGGCTTCTCTTATGTTCTTATATGCTGAGAATTAAAGAGCAGGATTCAACGGTTCTGTTGAATCTTAAAACTCTGCATGGAGAGGGTGCCAAGAATAATATCTTCCATCTCAGTAGCAGGTGTTGGGAAAGACCCTTCTCTGTGCAAGTCTTTGGACAAGATCCGCCACTTGGCATAAGGCGGGCTTCCAATGTCCTCTCTTTGGAGAAAATAAATATGGTTTTCTCCTCACTTCACAGTATTCTGAGAAAACAAAACGTGTTTTTTTTTAATCAGAAATGTTTAATTGTGTACATTCTTGTGGAGGAAAACATACTCTGCACATGCTCCAAGGCATTCCCTTCATTCATGCTTTGATTTTCAAAATAAGCCTCTCTGGCTCAAATATAACTTTGCAGTCCCTCAAGGTTTGCCCATATAGCTCCTTTTTAAAAAGTGTGTTAAAGTACATTGTGAAAGTGTAGACTTACAACAGCTTGAACACTGAAACAAGAAACTGTGCTCTCCTGGATGCTTCCTCAAAAGAAGGCATCAACAAAGAAACACTTTGTCCTTCTAGATCAGGGGTCCTCAAACTATGGCCCGCGGGCCAGATGCGGCCCGCTGGGTTATGGCAAAATCAGACCGGAAGTGACGTTCGACCTAAACTCGCGTTAGCAACGCACACTTCCGGCACTGGGCTGAAGCGGTGGAGACAGAGTATGAGGCGATACCGAGGTGAGGTGAGTTCCCAGGCCGGGGTGTGTGGTGTGGGGAAGGGAGAGAGATGCAGAAGATGGAGAACTGACAGCCCGCGGCCTTGTACAGTAATGGCAGCCACCACAACAGACAGGCGCGGGGGATGTACAGTGCATGCCGCGCATGTCACGGCCGCTGCAGGGGGAATAGATGGGCTGTGTCTGGTGCGCGGGTATAGTAACAGTTAGTACTACAAATCCCAGCTTGACTCTATCATTGTCATTATGCTGTAATGACAATGTAACGGCTTCCTCTCTAGCGCATGTTGCAGTACTGACTGCTATTGTCGCCCAGAGTGAGGCTCCTGGTACCAGGCTGTGGCCCTGTATCCATAGTGACCTCATGTCTGGCTGTTGTGGTCATCAGTTTTATCATTGTGTGTGCGTTCTGTAGTTTCATAAAGAGATGGAATATTGCTAACATATGTCATCACCTTATATTCACTGGGGGTCTGACCTTAGTGCCCCCCACTTATCCTGAGTATGAAGCGGTGCAGAGCTGGTGTACTGCTTCATCCCCCTCCAGATTCTTAAGGTCCCCATACACTTGTGCAGCTTCAAGTCACATGATGACCTCCCCCGGAAGCCCCAATGTACGATTTGTCACTGAAGCTCATTCTGCACATACAATATATCGCGCAGTTATATACATATATGCACAGTCTTGCCTGCGATTATGATAAATTACGAGTGCAGCACGTACGATCATGCAGCACTGGATCATGAGAATTGATCCGAGTATTCAGAGGAAGCCAGGGCACTTGGGAGGGCCACCTGAGCGGTGACTTGTGTGCAGTGAAGGTCGGAAGCGGGAGCGCGAAGAGCGGGAGAGAGAGTGCGGGAAACAGAGGCATCACAGCGCAGAGGCAGCTTGGAGGAAGTTGGGCATTGCAGTCTGTATGTCTCATATATGAACATATGAAGCTGCCTTCTACTGAACCAGACCCTGGGTCCATCAAAGTCAGTATTGTTGTAATGTACTGGGAGACGAGTCGTGGTGGAAGCTTATTCTTTATTCGCTGGTACATTACAGAGCTGAACAGACGCGGCCGGGTCCGCTAATTTATACATGCATCCCGGAACATCCCCTTCGCTGGCCAGCCCAATCCTGGCCAGTTAAACTTCCCGCCCTTGGTCTGGATTGGCGGGGCTTTCCCGCGCAGCGCACGGCGACCTGAGTGCGCCCTCAGGTCGCGCGGCGCTTGCGCTGAGTCCGATACTCTACACTCCTCCCCTCCTAGTTTAAACGACATAGTCCTTTAGGTACCCTGGTGTTCGGCGCTCCCGTGTTGATCTCCTCGGGGTTGCCGTCGGTGGGGGGCCCGATCCCGATGTGGGAGGCGCCGTTTCTGGCTGTTGCCCGCCCGCGTCGGGTACTGGCTCCGGTTCTGGTTCCGCGGCTCCGGGGGCATCATGCGTTGGTAGCTCCTGTATTGGCGGCGCCTCTTCTGGCGGTACCGTGACCGGCGGTTCCCTGCTTTCTCCCTCTGCTGACTCCTCGGGTGGGGTGCGGCGGCGCAGCTGGTCGATGTGCCGTCTCAGCACCTGGCCTCCGGCGGTGGTTACCTCGTAGGACCGGGAGCCTGTCACCCTCAAAACCCTTCCCGCTAACCACTCGGGGCCGCTTGAAAAGTTTTTCGCATACACTGGATCGCCCGGGAAGAACCCTCTCACTGCCTCCCTGACCTCGGGGGTCCCGCGGACCTCTGGCGCCCTGTCCGGGTGTAGCCTATCTAAACGAGTGGTCAGTTTCCTCCCCATGAGCAGTTCTGCGGGGCTGAAACCGGTTATGGGGTTTGGGGTGATCCTGTTGTGGAACAGGAAGGCTGAGAGGCGGTAGTCCCATTCCCCTTGTACTATACGGCCCAGGGCTTCCTTGGTGGTCCGCACCATCCTCTCCGCCTGGCCGTTGGTGGCTGGATGGAATGGGGCGGACCTTATGTGCCTTATAAGGTATCTGTCGGTGAACTCCCGGAATTCCCGGGAGGTGAATGCCGTGCCATTGTCCGTTACTAGTGTGTCGGGGATCCCGTGTGTGCAGAGGACCCTTCTGAGCGCCCGGACTGCTGCTGCGGTGGAGGTCGAGGCCACCGGGATTACCTCCAACCATTTCGTGTATGCGTCCACCAGTATAAAGAAGATCTGGCCCTGATGCGGCCCCGCGAAATCCACATGGAGGCGGGAGCATGGCCGCCCGTTCGATTCCCACCTGTGGGTCGGGGCGGACGGCGGGTTGGGTCTGGACTCCTGGCATGGTTGGCACCTTCTTACCCACCCTTCTATTTCCTCATCCATGCCTGGCCACCACACGTAGCTCCGTGCCAGGGCTTTCATTCTCACGATGCCCGGGTGGGTCTCGTGGAGATCCTCTAATACCTGCCTGCGCAAGGGGGGGGGACCACCACCCTGCTACCCCAGAGTATGCACCCCTTGTGTGTCGATAGCTCGTCCTTCCTGGCCGCGAACGGCCGGAAGGCTTCTTCCGCTTTGCCCGAGGGCCACCCCCTTCCCACCCAGTCCCTGACCCGTGCGAGGACGCGGTCTCTCCCGGTCGCCCGAGCCACCTCGCTCGCGTGCAGGGGGCGCTCGGGGAGCGACTCTATGAGCATCACTCCGTGTGCCGGGGCGGGATCTGGGTCCGTCGCGGGTAGCGGAAGGCGGCTGAGGGCGTCAGCGTGACCCATCGCTTTACCGGGGCGGTGTATCAGCGTATACGTGTAAGAATTCAGGAACAGGTTCCACCTTAAAACCCTTTGAAACAGAATTTGGGGGGTCTGACGATCGGGGGCTAGGAGGCCGAGGAGCGGCTTGTGGTCAGTAGCGATGGTGAAGCGCCTACCGTAGAGGTAGTCGTTGAACTTATGCACCCCCGCCACGATCGCCAGGGCCTCCTTATCGATCTGGGCGTAGTTCCTCTCTGCCGGGGACAGAGTCCTGGAGTAGTAAGCGATTGGCACCTCCCTCCCGCCCGGGAGTTGGTGCCCTAAGACCGCTCCCACACCGTAGGGAGAGGCGTCGCAAGCCAGGATCAGGGGTAAGTTTTCATCGTAGTGATGAAGTACCGCGTTAGAGACCAGGAGGTCTTTCACCGCCTGGAACGCCGCTGCTTGGTGTTTACCCCAGACCCACGGGGCTTGTTTATCTAACAAACGGTGTAACGGCTCCGCCACGGCGGCCTTGTGGGGCAAGAATGCGTGGTAAAAGTTCAATAAACTTAAAAAACTCTGTAGTTCTGCTTTGCATTTGGGGGCAGGGGCTTGAACTATGGCCCTAGTCTTGTCGGCCGTTGGGTGAATTCCAGCCGCGTCCACGGCGAACCCCAGGAACTCCACCCGCGGAACTCCCAACAAACATTTCTCCTTTTTGACTTTCAGCCCCGCCGCTTGGAACCGTCTGAGGACCTCTCGCAGGCGGCAGCCGAACTCTCCATCGGTGGGGGCGGCGATTAAAACGTCGTCAAAGAAGGGTTGAACTCCGGGGATCCCTTTGAGAAGAGAGTCCATTATGCTCTGGAATATCCCCGGAGCTACGCTAACCCCGAACTGCAGCCGTTTAACCCTGAACGCACCCCTGTGGGTCACTATCGTCTGTGCCTCCGCTGTCTTAGCGTCGACCGGCAGTTGCTGGTATGCTTGTGCTAAGTCCAGCTTCCCAAAAACCCTCGCCCCGGCTAGTGCTGCCAGGACATGGCTGACTACCGGGACTGGATAGGGGTTGTCTTGCAGTGCCTTATTTATCGTGCACTTGTAGTCAGCGCAGATCCTTACTTCCCCGTTGGGCTTGACCGGCGTTACTATGGGGGTCTCCCATTCTGCATACGTTACCAGCTCTAGGACGCCCTGGGCTGTGAGGCGGTCCAGCTCTGCCTCTATTTTTTGTTTGAGGGCGAACGGAACGCGCCTCGCTTTGAGCCTTATGGGCCTGACCATAGGGTCGATCGGTAGGGTGATGGGCGGGCCCTTGTAGCTCCCCAAGGACCCGTCGAAAACCTCTGGGAACTCCCGGCAGACCCCGTCGAAATGGCTGGTCTGCACGTGGTCCACCCCCACCAGCTGGATCCCCAGTGGTTTGAACCAAGCCAACCCGAGGAGTGTGGTCAGTTGGCGCTTGACCACTAGGATGTCTAGGGGCCCCTTAAAACCCCCTCTTTCTACATGCACCCGGGCCCACCCCACGATGTGTACTGGGTTCTTCTGAAAATCCCTCAGTACGAAGTCCACTGGCCTCGTTTGGAGGCGGCGGCTGGGACATAGTCTCTTGAGGGTTTCCTCCGAAATGATAGAGATGGAGGACCCCGAGTCTACTTCCATGATGCAGGGGGCGCCCTCGATTAGGACTGACATTTTGACCTTGTCTGGGGCCGAGAGGGGCAAGCTCAATACCTGCAGACTGGTGGATGCCGTCGTGTGTGTGTCCATGGAGTCGTGATGCGCTGACGGTTGGCGGCGGCTGTTCTTGGCCCGGCAAGCCCGGGCGATGTGGCCTGTCTTTCCGCAGCTGCGGCAGTCCAGGTTTCGGTACGGGCAGTCCCTCCGCTCGTGGGGGTCGCCGCAGCTGGCGCACCGGGAACCGGTGGTGGCGGTGGCCCTCTCCGTCGCTCGTTGTCTCGCGGGGGCCCGTGTGTCCGCTCTTTGAGGCCGCCGGAGCTGGAACGCTTCTTCCTCTACTCGGTCCTCCGGCTCCGTTTCTCCCTGGTGGACTGCCTCCCCACGTGGCTGGCCGTACGCCTTGGTGGCCCTTTCGAACGCCGTCGCCTCATTGAAGGCTTGTTGTAGGGTGAGCTCCTCTTTTGCGAAGAGCTTCTGCTGCAGTCGCTCGTCCCGGAGGCCCCAGACAAATCGGTCCCTCAGGGCTTCGTCCCTCTTGTCGAAACTGCAGTTTCCGGCGATCTGCCGAAGGGCCGCCAGGTAGACCGCCGCTGTCTCCCCCGCCTTCTGGTCCCTCTTGTGGAAGAGGAACCGGCGGGCGACGATGGACGGTTGGGGCGAAAAGTGGCCCGTGAGGAGCCTCACGACCTCTCCGTAGGTCCTCTCGGTCAGCTTCGCCGGAGCGGAGAGACCGCGTGCGATCTCGAAAGTTTCTTCTCCACAGACGCTCAGCAGGACGTCTCTCTTTCGGTCGTCGTCGTCGATCAGGTTCGCCCGCAGGTAGCACGCGACTCGTTCCGTATAGGTCTCCCATCTCTCGGGGTGCTCCGGGTTGAACTCCGCAAGATGGCCCGTCGTTACACTCGGGTTCGCCATGGTGGCGGCGGGCTGTGCGGTCCTGCGGTCCCCACCTTCCTCGTCTCCGGCCAGGTCTGGTTCCCCTCGGGCGGCCTGACCTAGCTAGATCCCATCCTCGTCGCCAGTGTAATGTACTGGGAGACGAGTCGTGGTGGAAGCTTATTCTTTATTCGCTGGTACATTACAGAGCTGAACAGACGCGGCCGGGTCCGCTAATTTATACATGCATCCCGGAACATCCCCTTCGCTGGCCAGCCCAATCCTGGCCAGTTAAACTTCCCGCCCTTGGTCTGGATTGGCGGGGCTTTCCCGCGCAGCGCACGGCGACCTGAGTGCGCCCTCAGGTCGCGCGGCGCTTGCGCTGAGTCCGATACTCTACAATTGTCTTCTCAGACTGGCAGCGGCTCTCCAGGGTCTCCAGCTGAGGCTTTTCACACCTATTTGCCTGGACCCTTTTTAGTTGGAGATGCCGGGGATTGAACCTGGGACCTTCTGCTTACCAAGCAGATGCTCTACCATTGAGCCACTGTCCCTCTGTGTGGGCAAAGTTATTGCTGGTATATTGTTTTTGTAGCGCTGTATATATATATATATTGGTATTTTACTAATATCAATTTGGAATCCCTAGGAAATAATGATGTCAAGAAAAAGAAAAATTGACTCGGAGTGTAGGATATTCAAAGAACAGTGGACTTATGATTACTTTTTCATGCAGTACAAGGAAAGAGCTGTATGTCTGATATGCCAGAATATAATGTCTGTGTTCAAAGAATATAATTTGCGTCGACACTATGAAACTCAACATAAAGATAAATATGATTGTTTGGTTGGAGAAGTGAGAAAAGATAAAATATTAAAACTGAAAAATACATTGACAACTCAGCAAAATATTTTTGTGAAGCAGAAGCAGCTAAATATTTCATCACTGCGAGCAAGTTTTCAAGTTGCCAAGCTAATAGCACGCACTGGCAGACCATTCGTGGAGGGAGACTTTGTTAAAGAATGCCTTCTTTCTGTTGCCAAAGAGGTGTGTCCAGAGAAGGTCGATTTATTTAGTACAATGAGTCTTTCAGGACCTACAATTACATGGAGGATTGAAGAAATGGGAGACAATCTGCATCAGCATTTGCAAAACTCCACAAAAATTTTTTTATATTTTTCCTTGGCACTCGACGAAAGCAATGATGTTCGTGATTCTGCACAACTTCTAATTTTTATTCGTGGGACGAATGATTATTTTGAAGTCATAGAAAAGCTTGCTGCACTGCAAAGCATCAAAGGAACAACTACAGGAGAGGATATCTATGAAAAGGTTTGCCAAACTATGAATGGTTTGGAGCTGGACTGGGCTAAACTAGCCAGCGTGACAACTGATGGTGCTCCTAGCATGGTGGGGTCTAAGAAAGGAGTAATTGCTCGCATTAACCAAGAGATGGACAAACATAACCATTCTCATCCAATAGCCATACACTGCCTCATCCACCAACAAGTGCTGTGTAGTAAATCACTGAAGTGGGACTCTGTTATGAAAATTATGGTATCTTGTGTTAACTTCATTAGAGCTAATGCACTAAATCACAGACAAATTCAGGAATTTCTGTCTGAGCTAAATGTTGAGTATGAAGATGTTCTATATCACACAGAAGTCCGTTGACTGAGTTGAGGGAGTTTTGAAACGTTTCTATGACTTACTTCCACAGATTACAACTTTTCTGCTTTCAAAAAACAAAGAAGTACCAGAGCTCAATGATGCAGAATGGAAATGGCACCTTGCCTTTCTGACAGATGTAACAGAGCTACTCAACAATTTCAATATGCAACCAAGGAAAGGGGAAGTTCATCTGTGATATGCAATCACATGTCAAAGCATTTGAAGTAAAATTAGGCCTCCTCATCAAACAAGTGAAGGAGGAAAACTTCTGCCATCTCCCCACAACTCAAAATCTGTTAACGGAAAAACCGCCAATTGCATTCCCAAACAAAACATGTGTGGATTCACTGGAAAAATTGCAAAAGGAGTTCCAATTTAGATTTAAAGAGCTTCATCTCCATGAACAGGACATACAGCTTTTCCGTAACCCATTTTCTATTGACATTGAAAATGTGGATACAATTTACCAAATGGAACTGGCTGAACTGCAGAATTGTGACTCCCTGAAAGACGCATTCAAGTCAAGCAGCCTTCATAATTTCTATGCATCTCTCCCCTCTGAGACATATCCTCATTTCAGGAACCATGCACTCAAAATGGCAACCATCTTTGGCAGCACTTATGTCTGTGAACAGACTTTTTCTAGAATGAAACATTTGAAATCTCCAACCAGATCAAGACTAACGGATGCACACTTGCATTGCTTGTTACGACTAGCAGTGACAAATATGGAACCAGACATTGACCATCTCATTAGCCAAAAGCAGGCCCATAGTTCCCATTGAAATACTGGTAAGTTTGTTGATTTAACTTTATTTCATTTTAAATATTGTATTTGTTTCCATTTTGTTTCTTCACTTCAAAATAAGATATATGCAGTGTGCATAGGAATTTGTTCATTGTTTTTGTTTTTACTATAGTCCGGCCCTCCAACAGTCTGAGGGACAGTGAACTGGCCCCCTATTTAAAAAGTCTGAGGACTCCTGTTCTAGATAGATCCAAGTGGGCAGCTGTGTTGGTCTGAAGTTCAACTTTGTCCTTCTGTTTGTGACTTGCCAATACTGTGCCCTGAAGCAAAAAATAGAAAAATAGGTGGTGGAGCTCATCCAGGGATTGTTATGCAGCTGCACCTACTATTCAATGGACAGGGTGGGAAGGAGGAGGTGGAACTTTCAGAAAGGTGCTCCTGTGAGCTCCCGCTGAATCCGAGGCCTGCATCAAACCACTGAGTCGCTAGCTCTGTAGCATCCAGTATGATTGGCAGCAGAACTGTGGGTGTGGCCCAGTTTTTCTTGGAGGAAGGGTGGAATAAAAACAAAGAGAAAGAAAGAAGGTCCCAGAAATGTTAACAGGAAAGATGCTTCAGAGCTTGTGCAGAGGCATTTTCCCCTTCATGAGTCATCAAAGCGGAAAGGAGAGGCAGAATTCTGGGGACTCTTCTTTATCCCTATGAAGTTCGTAACCATGTTCTCACACGGAGACCCCCAAACCCAGCAGTACCCCCAAGAATCCTGTCTGCCAGCTGCGTCTACCTTAAAACAATAAAACATACTTTACTCTGGCTTTTTTTTTTTGCCCAGAGGTTGTTTTTAGACAGAACTCTTTGTTTCTGTGAACAGAACTCTTTGCTTCTGCCAAAATTCTATTGTCCTTAAGGGAATTCACCTTTTTATATATGCGCCACTCATCCGAGATCAATAAATGGGTGTTTTGATAGATGGCTGAGGGATGAGGAGACCCGGCGAAGAAGCAGGCACAGGCTTTACTATTAGAGTCCCCAAAATACCTGTGAATGTCTTCCCACTGGCAGTTTACTAAGGACTTAATGGTCTATTGCTATGGAGATGTACTCCCTTGACCAGTGGGCCTCTGGCACTCAGTTATTTCTGAGTGCCAGCCATGGTAGCTGACCACCATGGTGATTGGAGAAGACCCAGTGAAAATAGCTTCGGAGCACAGAGTAGAAACCATTGGGTAGAATCATAGCTGGAAGCAATGTTTCCTCTAAGCTGTGGGGTCTTGTGAGCAAAAATTCTACTTTGTGAGCTACTGGCATTAAAACTGTGAGCTACTGCATATATTAGTGTGCTCTAGGGCCATTTTTCCTAAGCTGAGACCAAAATGTGTGAGGTGGAGGCTAAAAAATTGTGAGCTAGCTCACACTAACTCAGAGCGAAAACTGGCTGGAAGCAACCTCCAGGATCATCAAGTCCAACCCTCTGCACAATGCAAGGAATTCACAAATACCTCCCCCTACACACACACACACACACAGTGATTCCTGCTTCAAGCCCAGAAGATGGCAAAAAAAATTGAAAAAGTGTCACAGCCTTTTCATCAGCAGCCTCTGCACTAGTTCATGTGATCATGAGATAGCCATTGACTCCACCACTTCCTCCTTAGCATGGGGTTAAAACTAGGGTTACCAACCTCCAGGTAGGGCCTAGAGATCTCCCAGAATTACAACTGATTTCCAGAGCTTGGTTCCTGGGTAAAATCGCTGCTGTGGAGGGTGGGCTCCAGGGCATTATATTTTGCAAGTCACAGTGCTCCAGTCTGTGAAATGGGAGAAGTATCAAACTTTCCTTCACGGATTGCTTAGGTATTAATAAATATTAGGTATCAAGCGGCTTGTTTCAAATGTGCTGTGAAATGCTACAGCCTCACAGAGAGATCCCATCCATATTTAAATCCAAGCACATTAGCTCCGGCCACACGCACATGCAGATTCCTAGGGGAGTGGAGTCATCTCCCTGCATAGAAATATAATTGCAAGCACACAGTGAAATCCTCACTACAGAAAGATGTGGCTTTGCATCAAAAAGCTATCCACCACCCTCTAAAACCCAGCATTCACAAAGATGCAGCACTCTCAACACACACACACACACACTACTAAATATTATACCTGAAGCCTCACATCTAGAGACTGTCATCCAAAGCATAAGCCACAATAATTGCTTTGCTAGATCAAAATCTTTACATCCAGACCTCCCCCCACAGAGGAAAGGAGGCATAGATGCACCCAGCCAAACCACGAAAGAGAGAGAGAAGTTATATAACACACCCAGCAATCTCTCTCTCTCTCTCTCTCTCTCTCCTCTCTCTGACACACACACAAACACGATCCTCATAGCTACACATCCTTGGAAACTGCTTAGCATACAAAGAACACACAGAAAAGAATTAAAAGAATGAATAGACACTCAGATACGATCACATGCAAACTTCACATATCCTCACCAAGATACGTTAACAAGGATACAGAGAAAGGGAGAACGCATTAATATGTATGTTTAGGGAGATGATAGATAGATAGATAGATTAGATAGATAGATAGATAGATAGATAGATAGATAGATAGATAGATAGATAGATAGATAGATAGATAGATAGATAGATAGATAGATAGATAGATAGATAGAGTGAGCAAGGAACACATAGGCAGGATGTGGGGGTGTGAAGGCCACGGGGGAGACACAAGGAGAGAGAAAGAGGACTTATAATTAAAGTCAGAGAATAAAAGGCATTTCAGGTAGAGACTCGAGCAGCCAGACAAAGAGATGGGAAAGGTTAGAGACGGAGGTGTCTGCAGCTTGGCGCTGACGGAGGGATTCCTGTACAAAGCATTACCTCCACCCCCAGCTGCGGCTGCACTGCAGCACCAGGTGAGGGATCTCCATCCTTGTATGAACCCTCGCCCCCTCCTGCCTTGTAGTTGGCTGCTCCCCATAGCTCCAGGTGAGGAATTCTTGACAATACAGACAGCTCCCACCCAGCCCAGAAGTACCACAGTTTGGGATGAAGAATCCTTTGTGAAAAGATTCATTCAGAGACATCTGAGCTCCCCAAAGGGAATTTCTACCCAGAAAACCACCTCATATCAAGCATATTTCCCACAAACCCCCTTTTCTCCAGGGCCCCGGGGGACTTTCAGGCTAGCACAAGCTTTCTAGTTGCACGGCATTCCTCATCAGTCAGCAAAAGTATTTGGAAAGTGTCCGTACGGTGGATTTATCCCAAGGTAACCCGTATACGTTTAAATCTCCAGACTCGAAGTGCTGCCATAATGAGGCAAAAAGGTTTTGTCAGCAGGCTGACAATGGTCACAACAAGGTTTTTTATAAGGAAGTAATGGAGTTTCGGTCAGGTTGTCGTTGATCGAAGAAAAAGGTCGAGACCGGGAAGGAAACACAAGGCGCGGGAGAGGCTAATTGGGCCAATGTGAAGCTAACAAACAAGACTATGGATTTAAAGGTTAGAGAATCTCCAGAGCGCCCAATAAAATTCCCCCACTGCTTGTCAAACAGCCACCCCCGTAGGGATATAATTAAGAAACAGGGCCCAGCTGGCGAGGTGAGAAGGAAATGACAGGTGTCACTCCAAAGAATGAGGCCCCTCCACAGGAGAAGGATGAGAACAATTGGCGAAGGGGGGAAGAGGGCCTGAGGGAAGAGTCTTTCCCCTTTGAGGAGGGCCCTGGTCTGGAAGTGGCCGGCAGGGGGGTAGGCAGCCTGCGTCAGCCTCAGAGGAGCAGGGAGGGTTAACAAAGAGATGCTTTAGGATCTCATTAGCACAGTGTGACTTGCTGCCTCACCAAGGAACCTGCCACTTAATTAGGTCTCCACTGGGACATAGACAACCAGATGCGTCAGTCATTACTTCCCTGTCTTTGCTTTCTGACAGGGCTCCTGGGCTTTGTGGGAGGAGAGAGAGAGGTCTCATGGGACACAAGAAAGGGACAGGAGCCAGGATTCCTGAGGGGACAATGGTTAGAAGTCAGAAGTGTTGAGAGCCAGGCATAAGCTCCGAGAGATCTGAAAGCTCTGACGGGTGGAGAGTAGGTCCTCTTTGGAAACGTGAGGCAAATCTTTGCTCAGCCACTTCAAATAGTCAAGTTGCTATCTCTCAGTCACTGCAATCTGTAAAAGGAGTACATTAGTGACCTATCTCAATACAGAAGTATTGTCAGAATGAACCCTTGAGCTATTCTGTTTATGTCAGGAACATCCTAGGTACCTTTAACCTAAACTTCTGAACTCCCTGTGCTGGATGGAACTCTCTAAATGCCATTTTTTCCCCCCTGGACTGTTTTCTGGATGCAAGTCTATGCATCTTCATGATGCATTTTCCAGGCAAAGCAGAGCCGTGTTCTTGGTTATCTCTTGGATCCACTTTCAGGCTCTATCCTGTTTTTGTAGTATTCAGGATTAACACAACCATCCCTTCCCATTCTAGCTCCTTCCTGGACCCACCTGAGTCTGGACGCTTTACCAACCTCATTGCAGATGTTGTTCTAAGTGAGGGGTCCCCAACCAGGTTTCCATGGCTACCACCTTTAAATCCATAGTCTTGTTTGTTAGCTTCACATTGGCCTTTCCTGGCACCCACCAAGTGTTTTAGAAACTGGGTGGAGCTTGGTGGGGTTTCTGCAAGGCTTCTGATTAGCCACTGGATTAGTCACATGGGTGATTGTGCAGATTTTTAAAAACATTGCTTTGGAAGAAGCTGCCACCACAGCACAAAGATCTCCCCTGTGTGATTGAAATAAGCTGTGGCAGCCATTTTGGGGCTGCCTCCACTTCCTGTGGCAGCCATTTTGGGGCTGTGCCCACAACAGTTCATTAGAATTCCAAAGGTGCTTCCAGGATGAAAAAGGTTGGGGATCCCTGTTCTACATCCTCTCCCAAAAACAATTCCAGACCCTTCCCTAGATTGTGGCCAAAATCCTGTCACTTGAGGCTTATATTGTCGCCAGATGACAGATGCATTGTAATGCCAAGACTGTATTTTCTAAACGAGGAGGAAAAAAAGTCCAGCCTTTCCCATTACCAGCGGACACATCTACCCTTCTGCTAATAACTTGTCCTGTCATAAAGACAGCCCATTCACGTTATAAATCAGCCCCGGAGATCAAAACTGTCTGTTTCAAATAAGGCTGCAGATGAACAAGAGGGCCAAGATTAAACCCACTGGAGGTCTGCAACAAATCACATGCCAAGTGTCCTATTTACCTGTAACCCACACATCATATTTTCTCTCCTGTCAGCATTCACACTTTTGATGAGCCCAGGCAAATGCAGACAGGTATACTTAAATGCATGCGCAATCACACACCCCAGATAAATGCAGATGGGTACATGTGCACTCATACCCTATCCAGGCTATCCCCAAAACCTTCTGCAGTGTTGAGAGCATTTCTGCTCTTAATGTGATCCAATGGACAGAGATCCAGTAGAAAGATCACTGGTAGCAGGACTGCTAGACAACTACACACATTTTTCTGGGCACAGGATATTCACAGACTCCTTCATCACTAGAGTTGCCATTCCCCAGCGAGGGGGCAGGGGATCCCCCAGTTTGGAGGCCCTCATCCTACTTCAGGATTATCAGAAAGCGGAGGAAGGAAGGAAAATGTCTGCTGGGCACTCCATTATACCCTATGGAGATTGATTTTCATGGGATATAATGGAGAATTGATCTGTGGGTATCTGGGGCTCCAGAGCGGCTATTTTTTGAGAGACAGGCACCAAAATTTCAGCATAGCATCTGGCACCTCTCTTCAAAACACGCCCCCCCCAAGTTTCAAAAGATTGGATCTGGGGGTCCAATTCTATGAGCCCTCAAAGAAGGTGCCCTTATCCATTATTTCCTATGGAAGGAAGGTATTTAAAAGCAGCATGGTCTCTTTAAATAGATCCAGGTGGGCAGCCGTGTTGGTCTGAAGCAGTAGAACAAAGCAGGAGTCAAGTAGCACCTTTAAGACCAACAAAGTTTTATTTAGAACGTAAGCTTACGTTCTGAATAAAACTTTGTTGGTCTTAAAGGTGCTACTTGGTCCCTTTAAATGTGATTGCCAGAATTCCTTTTGGAGTTCAATCAGGTTTGTCCCACCATTGCTCCTGGCTTTACCCCCAAAGTCCCCAGATATTTCTTGAGTTAGACTTGGCAACCCTATCCATCACAGCTCCTTTCTCCCCATCTCTCACTCCAACTGCAAACTTTCTCCCCTCATCTTCTGCCCCCAGACACACTGTAGCTACTTAGGATCATCTGAGTACAACCTTCTCACTTTCTTTTGAGACCCTTCAATGCTGATGGATCCTAAAAGTATAGAAAATAGTCACTCACCACCATATTTCCTCCAGCACTCCCCTCTCATTAGGGAATGGGAGATTTTTCCAGAAGCCTCTGCAATGTTGCAGGGGGGACCCAGAACCAATTCAAAGGGTCTCCTGGAAATGGCAGTAGAACGTGTGTTTTGTGCTGTGTGTCCTCCATTGCCACTAGGCAAATAGGAGGTCAACCCAGCATCTCTAGCTAAGGGAGGTCCCTCTGCCAGGTCATTGCAGCAGATGTTCTGCCATGCCAATCCCCAACACTGGCCCTGAGGCACTACTAGTCAGAATTGGCAGATTCCAATTAGACAGAGGCCTGGCATGGAATAACCTCACCACCTCATATGCTTTATGTTTCCCCCCGACTGGGAATGTTGCTATCAAGCGGTCAGTGATGAGAAAAATTAAGGACAGACGGCAAACAGGAGGTTGACCCAGAATTTCCAGCCAAGGGAGGCTGGACACAGGAGACACAGGAGTTGGACATGGGAAACGCAGTTGGACACAGGAATGGGACACAGGAGACTCCAGTATCCTGCTTGGTCATGAAACTTATTGGAATGTCCTTAGGCAATCCCTTAAGGCCAGATTACATGAAGAAGAAGAATTGCAGATTTACACCCTGCCCTTCTCTCTGAATCAGAGACTAAGAGCGGCTTACAATCTCCTTTATCTTCTTCCCCCACAACAGACACCCTATGAGGTGGGTGGGGCTGAGAGAGCTTTCACAGAAGCTGCCCTTTCAAGGACAACTCCTATGAGAGCTATGGCTAACCCAAGGTCATTCCAGCAGCTGCAAGTGGAGGAGTGGGGAATCAAACCCAGTTCTCCCAGATAAGGGTCCACGCACTTAACCACTACACCAAACTGGTGCTGCCCAGTAGGAAACAGAGGAAATTCTGCATGGAGATTCTTATAAATTATGATCTTTCTTTGGGCAGGAATATGCTACAAAGCCACAATTAGCCAGTGCTCTCCCCCCCCCCCAACAATTACTCGTACAGCGGTCCTGTTCTATAGCATCCTTGGTATAATGGTTCTTTTGGCCCCAGTAATCTTGATCATAGAGCCCCGTGGCGCAGAGTGGTAAAGCTGCAGTACTGCAGTCTGAGCTCCCTACTCACTACCTGAGTTCGATCCCAGCGGAAGCTGGGTTCAGTTAGTCGGCTCCAGGTTGACTCAGCCTTCCATCCTTCCGAGGTCGGTAAAATGAGTACCCAGCTTGCTGGGCGGAAAGTGTAGATGACTGGGAAAGGCAGTGGCAAACCACCCCGTAAAAAAGTCTGCCATGAAAACGTTGTGATGCGACATCACCCCAGAGTCGGAAACAATTGGTGGTTACCTTTACCTTTAATCTTGATCACAGAGCCAAAATCCAGCTCCTTGAAGCAAAGCAGAGGCACCTGCTCACTACCCTCCACCACTGCTGTCCCTACTGTTAACTTCCATAAGAGCACGGGCACACCTAGCTATAATAAAACATTGGGGGAAAAGTAAATCCTCTCATCATACTTCCCTTAATTACCATTCATTTAATTTTCTACTGTCAAAAGATCACGGGTGTTTTAGATACCTCAACAACATTATCCAGAGATATTCTATCCCTGATGATCTCCTAGGGACCCAAAATGTCAATTCTCAACTTAGGGATTGGATATTTTTTTCAGATGCGTTGCTAGATCGCTCTCTAATCCTAAAATCTAAAGTAGCCCCCTGGTTCAGACTAATCAAATCTGATCATCTGAGATCCCCATACCTGGTTAATATCTCCAGATTCAACATAAGAACACCCTTCACAACTCTCCGCTTTCAGACTATGCAAACAACTCTGTTAACTGGTCGATATTCCCACATCCCAACAGAACAATATTTTTGCGCTTGTGGTTCACCTATGATAGAGGACCTCTCCCATTATATTCTATCCTGTCCACTTTACAGTGCCCCCAGAATTAAATTTCTGTCTGGAGTACTAACCTCCTTCAAAGCACATTCAGAAACTGAAAAGATTGTATTTCTGTTATCTGACAATGATGCTCATGTGTCCTATAGAGTCTCTCTATTTGCCCTCACAGTTAAGAAGATAAGAGCAAGAGTAATTTCAAATGCTGTAACTTCTTGAGCTTGGCCTTTCTGGGGAACTTTTAAGGTGTTAATTTGAAACTTTATTGTTTGGGTTCTGTTTTGTCTTGTAACAGCCAATGGCTATATACAATAAATTTTTGACTGACTGACTGACTGACTACAGTCAACTTTACAGAAACAATTTACCAACAAAGGGAGCTCGGAAGCATATACACCCAAATTTTTGTCAGTATCTAAGGTGCTCCTGGACTGCAAAGTTGCTCTCCTACGGCAAGCCAACATTGGCTGCCCTCCTGAAGGTATAACTCATAATCTGTGCAATAGAGAAGTCTCACAGGAGCACAGGAAAAGGAAAGGTCCCCTGTGGAAGCATCAGTTGTTTTCGACTCTGGGGTGACGTTGCTTTCACAGTGTTTTCACGGCAGACTTTTTTACGGGGTGGTTTGCTATTGCCTTCCCCAGTCATCTACACTTTCTCCCCAGCAAGCTGGGTACTCATTTTACTGACCTCAGAAGGATGGAAGGCTGAGTCAACCTTGGGCTGGCTACCTGAATCCAGCTTCCGCTGGAATTGAACTCAGGTCATGAGCAGAGAGATCAGACCACTGCAGTACTGTTGCTTTACCACTCTGCGCCATGGGGCCACTCTTCACAGGAGCACAGGAGAATCCCAAATATGGGAGCAAAGGGTGAGGAATGAGAATCCAACAAGAGAAAAGGTACCTCCAGGACTCGGGGCACAGTCACACATGGGGCAGGGGGGTGGAACCAGGTGCTGCATGTCAAAGTGAGATTTTGGAAGACGAGTCAGAGGAGAATTACAGTGCAGTCCCAGAACATGTCACACCCTTCTAAATCCACTGAAGTCAATGGGCCCAGAAGGGTGTTAACTCCACTTAGGATGGCGCTGTAAAACTTCCAACTCTCGCCTTTCTCAGTTCCCTTCGACGCCTCCAGAGACAGGTGTCAGTGCCCAGATCCTCAAACCAAAATATCACACACACAAACATGCAAGCTTCTGTGCAAGATGCTCCTTTATCCCACCACCATAACCACCACTGCCATGTCTCCCCCCCCAGTAAACAGCCCTGTAGGCGGGTGTGAAAATGTTTCCAGGAATAGCAGCTGAAGGCAGAAACGTGCCAAACGAAATCTGGACAGGCTGTGCTAGGATTATCAAAGGGCCAAGGGGGGGGGGGATGTAGGACTGAGTCAGGGGCTGCCAGTAGAATTGGCAGTTTTGAGAGGTTGCTCTCTCTCTTTCTCTCACACATACACACACATATATCCACAGTCCAGATTTCCAAATGCCAGGTATGTTATGTTCATCGGCTGGGACAAGTAACAAAATGTCAGCCACTGTTCCTGCTGCTCCTGCATTCTAATCAGGCAGCCAATTAATAAGAAGGAATATCAAAACTATTAAGATTCCTTCCTCCTTTCCCATTCCATCCCCCCCCCCCCCACCCCAAGTTTGGGATTGAAGGCAACTGGCAAAAACCGGCTCATCCCCACCCACCCCTGCTGTTTATCTGCCTAATTAAACCCGCTCTCTTTCCCAGCCCCCCCCCCTCCAGCCCCAACTCCCTCTTGCTTCAGAACTTGACAGATAGCGGAGAAAATTAATGGCTGGGAAGGGAATTAAATTGATCCTTCTTCTCACTGCGGCGGGAGAGAAAGACAAGCCATAGAGGCCGGACTCAGGTCCCTGGGATGTTAACACAGTCGCAACCAAACCATCACCCGGCAGACAGAAGGAGGTCTAGGGAAGAAATCCAGTGCCCCCTAGAGGGGAAAGACCCCCCAAATCCTTGTTGCTGCAGGCATTTTCACACATGATCCTTTACACCCTAGTTGTGTGCATGTGTGAATGTACGTCATACAAAAGAGTCACCAAATGCACATTCAAACCAATGTGTCTTTTTAACATGCGTATTTCATAGGCAAGATGCATAAACACGATGTACGATCATGTAAAAATGCCTCGCTTCAGTCACATTTTCAAAATGTAGAAATAATGTGCCCCTTATTTTTGGGTCGAGGTCTTTTAGCTAATTAACCGTTTAGCCCCCTCCCAGCCTTAAATCAATGGAACAATGACTTGACTGAGAAATCAGTCATATCTATGAATTCTTCTTAAGCCTTCTGAATGAGGATGACAGGTTTTTTTCTCAATATGATTTGATTTTTTTTAAAAAAGAAAAAGCTGCCACTCACTTTTGGAGACGAAAAAGCTGTCTCTATTATTTAACAGCTTTCCAAAGGCAGGCACTGTTCTAATGTGTTTTTGAATTCAACTGGTGACTTTTGAGATAACAAAAGCTGGCGATGCTGGATTCTCCTAATAAGCCAGAGGTTTTCAGCTGTGATTTTTAAACACCCACAGAATCAAGAGATATATGCTACAGATATGCCTGGCTGTGATCCACTGGGCCAAAACTAAACACCCTTCAAAAGCCCCAGAAGGTTAAGGTAGACAGCTTCCTTAGTATGGGCATCATATCCCTTTGTGTAAGACAAAAAAAGCACAAAAAAGAGTTTATTTGTTTATCTCCAGGCTGAATGGGATGCTTTTCTTTAAAAATCTGTGCCTAAAAAGCTTAAGCTGATTAATTGCCCTGGTTAACTGATTAAAGCTTGCAGCCATACTCAGAACAAACATGGGATGCTATAATGAGACCCAGAATTTTAATCACCTCAGCAGCTCTCCTAGGAACCCCACCTCTCTCCGAGAAGCCTGAAGCGCCGCGGCTCTCTTCCCTTTAGCTCCAATGCTCTCAATCGACGAGACGCCACTTGCCTTACAAGGAATCCAGGAATTCTAATGCCTCTCTCTCACCCCTCCAGGAGTCGTGCCCTCTACCATCCCTGTGCTCTACAAAGCTATAGTGTTTAACTGCGGAAATGTGAGAGGGCAATACTCAAGGGGTGGGTCATGGTTCAATGGTGGAGCATCCGCTTGGCAGGCAGAGAAGTACCAGGTTCAATCCTTGGCATCTCCTGTTAACAGAGTCAAGGACCAGGTGATGTGAAAGACTTCTGAGACCTTAGAAAGCCACTGCTGGTCAGAACATGCAGTCGCAACCATGATAGACAAGTGGTACGATTCAGTATAAGACAGCTGTTTGCCCTCAGTGTGGGAAACCAGACTGAACTGGAAGTCCTTTCCTCCCCCAGCTGTTTGTGGCTACCCAGTATTAAGGACAAGGCATTTTGCACAGGCACAGAAGGATTTTCATCTTTATTTTTAACTTCACATATTCCCAGAGCCAAGCCCTGACACAGAACACAGCTTTCTGGAGCTAAAACCCTTGTAAGCTCTAACTGGGATTAAGCCTCATTACCAGAGGACTCGGATTTCTTGGCTCCTGGTTCCTTTGCCTGGTCCAAACCCAGGTTTATCTATTTGACTAACACTTAAAATGTCACTCAACAGCATATGCGGCATCACAAATATTTCCTGGTCTGGAGCAGGTCCAGGACAGGGTTGCCATAGTAACTGGGGGAGGGGGAGAGCGAGAAACTTCAGATCCCAAACTCAAGGGATGAAATACGGCCTTGTAGGATAAAATACTTCAGCTGTCTTTGAGGTCACATTCTGAAACTCAGTAAACAGCTCAGAATAAAACAAAGATGGGGTGGCACGAAGGTTAAGAGGAAGTGGCTTGAGGTGTTGGGGAGCCCTGGGGTGGATAACCAGTCAGCCTTAAATTAAGCCTGAGGGGCAGTAGACTAGGAATAAATGCTTGGAGCCTGCTCTCTTGTTCGGGGAATTCGTATACTCGATTAGAAAATGTTTCTTTGGGTGAATTTGTTTTCTCTTGTCCCTGGTCCCATCTCTGTCTTGTTCACACAACCTTCTTGCCTCCTGCCTGGGGCTAGGGCTTGATCCTTGGCCTCATTTTCAAAGCCAGGATTCAGAGCCTGTACAAAATGAACTGCGTCACCATAAAGTCCCCGCACACCAGGGATTAGGGCAGAGGAGAGTCTTCAGGCCAGCTGGTGTTCTTTTCGACCAAGCTGGAGTCCCAGAATCTTTAAGTAATATTTTCTCATCCCTCCCCCATTACTTCCCCACCCCATTTCTTATCCTATCATCTTTGTACATGTTCTAATAAACCATCTCTAACACACCTTTTTTTCCTTTTAATATTTCCCCCAATAAAGTCTCTTTCAGGGTGCTTTTTAAAAAACATGTCTCTACACTACTGACAATTCTCATCTTTCTCTCCTATTCACACACACACACAAACACATACACAATCTCCTCTTACCTAACCAGTGACCAATAAGAGACCCTTTTCCTACTGATAGTCCACCCCTCCCCCTTGTACTTTTTAAACTGCATTTTAGTGTGTTTTCACTCCCCTCCCCATTTTAACAATGGATGGCCCCTTCTTGCTCCTGGAACTCAGGGACAGAAAGGGCTCAAAGTTCTGAGAAGATTTGTAGCTTCTCACTCTTTGCTTTTCAACTCCTCTTTGGCTCCCTGCACAGAGGGAAAGAGAGCCAAAGATGAGATCTCTCTCTCCTTTCTGATACTGCGGACCAGATCTCACTCACCCTTCCTTATATCTGATGCTATCAACTGCAGTATCAGGTGGCCCCTTCCTCCTCTCCCTGAAGTACAAATGCAAGCAAAACATGCGCTCCTAGGGATGCTATCTATCTCAATCTAATCTAATCTCTGTGTTGCATATCAGATCGCAGCTTCTCTGCACCCTCCGCCTCCCTTTCCTCTCTTTCTCTATTGTCTCCACCTCCCTGCCTGCAACCCCCCCCTCCTCCCCCCCTCCCGCTCGCTCTCTGGCTCTCTCTGGCTCTCTCTCTATCTCTCGAAGTCTGTGGGATCCCCCAATCGACCGTCTCTCACTCGCCGTGCCATCCCCCTCCCCAACGTTACCTGTTGACAGGAGCACAGCTCAGGTAGGATGGGGGAGAAGAGCTGGGTTCCCAGGGGCAAGGATGGCAGCCCTGGGCAGGAACCTCAGGTGGAGACTCTGGGGAGCCTGGAGATATGTCAAGAAGACCCCTGTGGGGAATAAGTTGGGGGGAGTGAGGAAAAATGTATGTGGGGGCAGTTTCTGGAAGAGTTTGGGAAGAAGAGGGGGGAGTTGGGAGACTTGCTTGAGAGATCTGTGTGGGGAGAGGCTGGGGGACAACTGGGGGGCAGGAATGGGAAAGGTAGTTTACTGGGATGTGGGACTGATCTGGGAGTAAAGACAAGGAAATGACCAGGGGGCAATTCAGATTTGCCTCTTAAAATGATGAGCACAAAAAGATGTATTTGGAAGGTGTTCAATAAATAACGGAGAAGCGACAGGACCACTTTCTCCGAATTGGGATATTTAAGGGGGAGAAGTTGGGTGGGGAGCCAGCAGGTGTTAAGAAATTGTGGGAGATTATTTACATTTATTCAGATGTGTGGGGCAGACGTTGGGGTAGTGTTTATGATCTCGGGCAGATCTGGATAGAGGATAAAAATCCATTGAAAATTGACCCACTGAAGCGACATTAAAAAAAAAAAAAACACCTTCCCACAGACTTCAAAAAAAGGACAGAGAAGGGAGGGGGAGACAACTCAATTTAGCAAACTCATTCTATTAATATCTTTTAAATAATCCAGTTCTAATTAATTAACAATAACCCTCTCAAGAATGTTGGGCATTAAAGAAACTGTCAAACTAAAATGCCATTCGATCCCAGCAATTAAATTCCTTATTCAATTATAATTTTCTCTCCCAGCCCCCCCCCCCCCCCCACACTTGCCTCCAAAAAAAATAGCGTAGTAAATGAATTCTACATGTGTAGAGTTAGGAATCTTGTTATCTGGCCCATTGATGTTCCATCTGAGCATTAAATCGATTTGTTAACACTTCATTTAATGCTACTATCATTACTAATAACTAACACATCAGGATTTTTTTTGTAATTTAAGTCACTTGGGGATTTAAGCACCTGTGAATATGTCAGTTATGTTTTTTTGAAGATGGAATCAGGTTTTTTCCTTAATCTATAACTTTTGACCTGCTACCTATTCATGGAAAAACATGTTTTGAAAAGACAGTCAAGGGAAAGAAGAAGCCAGATTTTCCGTTTTAACCTGGGTGGGTGCAATGAAAAGATCTGTGTGTTTTCCCAGCGGAGCAATGGGACACAGAGAGAAATTCACCATTCAAGTTCACATTTAACTGTAATATAGGATCCAGGGTGGCACCTTTGGACTCGAGCCTTGTAGCCCATGATGTGGCAATCAGACACTGAGCCAAATCTCTGTAACATACTGGCATCCACTCGCTCTCAGTGAGCCTGGCTGCTAGCAAACCAACATTTTCACCTGCAGTAACTGTGGGGTCTTTGACACTTCGGCCTGATCTAACCATTCCATAAAAATGGTTTCATGGGGGAAAGTTTCTTTACTTAAGAGTGCAGGGAAGAAGAGAGAAAAGGGTTACTGCTGCAAATCTTTATGTCTCTCAGAGCCTATTCATGTGGCAACTTGTGAATACCTGTAATGTGTAAAGAAAAGGTTAGAATGTCTATGCAACAGTCTGAAAACCTGTGGCAATGATGGCTTTATAGCATATGCCCATGGCCTGAAGTCAGGGCTGGCCCTACACTGCCTGGCACCCAAGGCAAGGCTAACTTCTGGTGCCCCCTCCTCCTACACTGATAACATACTGAGTCACATGGGGGAAGGGGGTTGACCAATTTGGCACCCCCAGAAGGCTGGCACCTTAAGCAATCACCTAGTTTGCCTAGTGGCATGGCCAGCCCTTCCTGAAGTTCCAGAAAGTGGCAAGGAACGGTGTATGCCAAGGCCTCAAAGGACCCAGTGCCTTGGTAGTGTAGGGCTGCCAGCCTCCATTTGTGGGGCTGGAGTTCTACCAGAATTACAGCTGATCTGCAGACCATAGAGATCAGTCTCCCAGAAGAAAATGGCAACGTCAGATTGTGGATTCTATGGCATCTATGTCCCCGGTGAGTGAGCTTCACTCCCCACACTCTGCCATTCCTGGGACCCACCCCCAAACCTCCAGGAATTTCCCAACCCAGATAGTAGCACCCCCTATCTGTGGATGGGACACCCAAGAAGATCTGAGAGTTTGTACATACCAGTTCTTTAAGGGATTCTTCTGATGGCAACACCTCAAAACCATATGGAGCCACCACTGACATGACCCTGCACATTCAAGTACACAGGAGTCTTCTTCAGACATTACACTATTCACCAAGAGAGAGGCAAAAATGAAGAAGTTCACATGCCAGATGTATGAATGTGTGAAATTGCCTTATAAACTGAGTCCTATTATTGCTTTATCAAGCCCTGTAGATGGCTTCTCTGCCTGGCAACATCTCACCAATATCTCAGGCATCTGGAGATGATGGGAACTGAACCTGGAAACTTGAGCATGCAAAGCGCATGCTCCACCACTGAGCTATGGATGCCCCCACAAAGCATGAATGAGAAATGTGAATTCTCAGATGTGTTTCTAACCATTTGGACACTAACATAATGTGTCTCAGCAGCCATTTTATCTGCGTATTTTGTCAGTGCAGTTGGATAATGCCGGAAGAGGCCAGTGTTTTTATGAAGTGGAATATTTGCCCCAACAGACCACTCTCAGATCAATACAGTTCTGCACAAGGGTGGGACATGTTCCCCAAGAAAAAGACTAGTTGTTCTGCCAAAGCAATTATATTTTTATGCAATCTGGATGAGGTTTTCTGCCAAAATATATATATATGAAATTTTCAGCCAAAAGATCTGACTTAATGTCTCACACCAAAACAGACTCTTTTGCCCAATGAAGGTTGCATTTTACCACTTGAAATAAACAATATTTTTTTCTGAATCAAGGGATTTCCCCCCCCCCCCCCGATTAAATAGGGTGGATAATTTCCAACCAGATTTACACGTTTTCTGCCAACTACTTGCTAGGAGCTAGCAAAAATGAAGTTCTAAGGAACCCTGGGGTTTCTGTTTGTTAAAGATTTGAAGGTGGTGTGGTCAAAGTTCAGTGTTTCAGCCAAAACATTAGATCAGCCTACGACTGAGGGAGGGGGGGGGGGAACACACAAGTGAATCACAAGAAAACCCTCTTTTCATCTTCCAGAACTGACTCCTCTGCCCTTCTGATGACAGTCCGCCGGGGAGAACGTGCTCCAGTCCCTATCCGGGAACATATGGCCATTGATGTGTCCCCGGGACCAATCCGACCTATTGCCCAGATTTCGGCTTATTTCCCACACCCTGGGCTGGAGGGAGCACTGTCCACCCGGGACAGAATAAGGGGCCCAGGGGTAGCTAATGTGGCCCCCGGAACCGGAGAAGGGGAAGCAGCTGATGGAGACGATTCTGATGAGAACAGTGAGTGTTATCTCCACCCCATGAGTGGCAAAGGGGACCCTGGGCCAAATTTTTAATTTTTCCAATAAGGGTTCATTTATCTTTAGGCACATTTCATGCACGTGTGTTCACACCAGCAGATTCTCTTTCCACAGACCAGGATTCTTTTCCTGTATATATATTTTACGCGTGGACTTTGCTATTTATTTATTTATATTTTATTGGATTTATATCGCGCCCACCCCACTGAGGTTCAGGGTGCCGAAGCAAGCTCAGGGCGGCCGCTATGCAATGTTGAGACACAGGCAGCAACGACAACAGAAATCCTGGATGTTGTCTCCACATCCTTGGTTTCACATATACATAACACAGAGACATACACCCCAAACATATACACGCAAACACATTTCTTCCCTCACATGCAATCAAAATGCTCACCCAAATGCCACACAGAGACTCATGCACCAAAAACAGTCCTTGCCTTGCATACAGAGGTTTATACACAGACACATACTGTATTTTATACACACATGCCATCCCCCAAGCACTCACTCATACTCTCGACATCCAACTCTTTGTATAATGTTTGATGCTGCAGTTGTGTTGAAATATGGACACCCTGAGTCCTGCAAACTTCTCAGGCCTCTCACATGGACACAGAAGAATTGCCTCTCTACTGTGCTATCCTAAGTAGAGGTGCACCTTTTCTAAGTTCATTGACTTGAGTGGACTTAGAAAGGTGTATCTTTGATTAGGACTGCACTTTCAGAGAGACCCACCCCATCATGTGGAGAAGCTCACACACAGATATTGTGCACAGTATCAGCAGTCTGATCATCCTGCACCAAAGCTACCTTCCTTACACTTTTCTTAATGTTTGTGTGTGTGTGCATATGTGCTTGCATGCCTGGAAGTCAGGTGACATGGTGACCCCTAGTGAAACTTGGACATTTCAGAGAGGTGGCTTGATATTGCCTACCTCTGCATCCCAGCCCTGGTATTCTTTGGATGTTTCCCTTCCAAATACTTGCAATGGTCAACTCTGTTTACCTTCCAAGATCTGATGAGATCAGGCTTGCCTTGGCTGCCAGATCAACCGCTCCTCATATTCCCCCTTCCAAAGTCACCACACCAGAGTCTTGAAGAATTTCCTAAGCAAGAGTAAGTCACTCTGTTTACTGCCTCCTGAAAACTGGCACTCAAAAGGGTTCTGCCTCCAAACAAGCAGGTCCTATTTAATTTACTTTAGAATAAACCTATTTAGGGCTTTTTCTACAGCAGGGACTCATTTGCATATTAGGCCACACCCCCAATGTTCATTGTTTTGCACAGGACTTTTTATTTAAAAAGCCTAGTAGGGCCTGATTTGCATATTAGGCCACACCCCCAACACCAAGCCAGCCGGAACTGTGTTCCTGTGTGTTCCTACTAAAAAAAAAGCCCTGAATCTATTTAAGATTAAGGATTAAATTGCATTTCTCACCTATGCTTACCAGTGAGTAAGGCCCATTGAACACAGGGGGACTTCCTTCCAAGAAAACATACACTGCATCAGGTTGTAAGACCCTTTTCTATACACTGCACCTTACACAAAATGTGCACTGAACATCCTGCTTCATTGCTGTTCTTTCTCTATATACACATTGAATCTTGAACATATAGACGGCTCACCAAGGCTGCAGGGAAATCAACAAGGCTCATAAGAACATAAGAAGGGTCCTGCTAGATCAGACCAATGGTCAGTCTTGTCCGTTATCTCCTCTTCCACAGTGGAAGATCATCGCAGAGGACAGAGGACAAGTTTCACCCATATTAACTAGGGTTGCCAGCCTCCAGGTGGGCCCTGGGCTTCTCCCAGAATTACAACTGACCACCAAACTACAGAGATCCATTCCCCTAAAGAAAATGGCAGCTTCAGAGGGCAAACTCTATAGTATACCATAGATCAGGGGTGGCCAAACCTGCTGAACGTAAGAGCCATATAGAATAAATGTTAGATGCTTGAGAGCCACAAGACATGAATGTCAGATGTCTGAAAGCCACAAGTCATGAATGTCAGATGTCTGAGAGCCACAAGACAAGGAAGGAAGGAAAATAGATGGGAAGGGAGAAGTAGAAAGAAAGCAACTTTAACTTCAAATGCATTCTTGAAGCCACCAGCTAGCTTGGCTTCAACAAGTGATTTAAAGAGAGAAATGCCTCCTCCAAGCTGGCTGATGGGGCTCTGGGGACTTCAAGAGCCACACAATATGTGTGAAAGAGCCACATGTGGCTCATGAGCCACAGTTTGGCCATCCCTGCCATAGATTCTAGGTGAAACTGCTCCTCAAATCCCCCCCCCCCGACAGGCACCACACCAGTGTCTCCAGGAATTTCCCAGGCAAGAGTAGGCCACCCTGTTTACTGCCTCCTGAAAACTGGCATTCAGAAGTGTTCTGCCTCCAAACAAGCAGGTCCTATTTAGTTTGCTTTCAAATAAACCTATTTAAGATTAGGGATTAAACTGCATTCTGCACCCATGCTTACCAGTGAGTAAGGCTCATTGAACAGAAGAGGACTTACTTCCAAGAAAACATGCACTGGATCGGGCTGTAAGACCTTTTGTTATGCACATATAAACTCTCTCTCAGCCAGATGTGCACTTTTCCTTCTAATATGCGTGCACACCCATACCAGCTGCTCCTAAATAGTTCTTCTTCGCTGTGCTGGTTCACACACGGGCAAAGTCAGTTGCGACAGGACCCAAACACAACAGCAAGCCTTCCGCTGCTGCCCCCACAATCTGCTGTGATCCTGCTGCCCCCACCCATCTGCAGCCCTGTCAATACACAGAGGGGGGTACACTTACTCCCAGATACAGAAACAAACACTCACAGCAGCCCTCCCCCACAAGCCCAGACACAACACAGCTGGGGCTTGACAATCTTTGCTCCCAGTCCTTATGCCTGCCACAAGCTTTTGACACAAACCAGAATCTTGTCCACAGACTGTCAACAGACTAACAGGAAAGTCAGCCTGGCCCCTTGTCCTGGATCTCCACAGACAAAAATCACGACACTGATACTTAACGCAGTTGACCAGCCGTCACGTATGCCCCAAAACATATGAACATGTGCCACTTCATACACACAGCACCAAGTAATACACTTGGAATTGTACAAAAGATTTTTCTCACATACAGAGCCAATTCAGTGAGTAAGAGAAACACACAAATACAAGAACACACTTCTGGGGACAAAATCACACATACAAATGCTCACTCAGCCTCTCGAGCAGAAACAAACCCACACAAGCTCACACCCTCACCAACACAACAGCCTGTTGCAAGGGACACAAATTCATACCCGCTCGCTCACTCACAAACTCATAGATTTGTGCAGCCACAGAAAGGTGGGGGGAGGGAAGAAGGAAAGAAAGAGGCAGAAGAATGGATGAATGAATGGGAGGAGAGACAGGCAGAGAGAAGGAGACAAAGACAGATAGAAGCAAGAGGGCTGGATGAATGAACGAGTAGGGCTAGACAAACTGATAGATGATGTCTCTGCAGGTGGACTGGTGTATAGCGGATGGTCAGAGAGCAGTTTGGAAACTAGATGGAAGGAGACACAGACAAATTAAGCTTCTGTGAATGGTCTGAAATGGGATTATAGATTGATGCTTGTGTCGATAGGCCTACCAGGGCTTGTAAGATTGAGCCCCAGACCCTCTGTTCCAGGGGTGTCAAACTCATTTGTTATCTGACATAAATCAGACTTTCTTGGGCCAGGCCATGTCAGCTTGGGCCGAGCCATGTTGGGCCGGACCATGTGTGTGCCTATTTAAGATTAGGTAGCAGAGATATAAACTTTATAAAGGACACAAACACAATTAAATATAGGGTATATATTTTTAAAAACTTAAAAAATGCTTAAAACGTTAGCACTCATTGGTCTTAAAGGTGCTTTCTTTGTATTTCTCCCATGGGATCCAGGGAAATGGGCAAAGGAAGCTGCGGCGCTTTCCTTCTTTTTCCAGTGGACTGGGGGGAGCCTCAGCCAATAGAAGGAAGAGATGATTGGCTCAGTAGCTGTGCTGTGCGATCGAGAGAGCCTGGGAAAACCAGCTCTGCCTCCCCCCACCCTCCTCCCCAAGGGAGGAGCCTCAACCAATGTAGAAAATAGAGGTTTTGCTGTGTAGCTCCTGTGCAATTGAGCAAACCTTGCAAAGCAAGCTGTTATGCAGAAGGAAGCAAGAGAGAGGGAGAAAGAAGCAGATGACAGCCAGTTGCTCAGGGGCCTAATAGGAGCCCTCTGGGGGCCTGATTTGGCCTTTGGATAGCATGTTTGACACCCCTGCTCTATGCCATAACAGGGCTCAGGTTGCCAACCTCCAGGTGAACTGGGGATCAAAGCTATAAAAGCCTTTGCAAAATCCAGCTTCAAACCAATACAAAAATGCAAAAGTCGAGGAAAATACAAATTTTCTCATAAGAATAACAAATTAGGTTATAGAATCAACCATAGACTCAACATATAGCAAGAACATCTGCTCCACCCATTCCCAAAGTCTTTCAAATCTCAATAAATGCAAACTTCTTCAATAGAAGGGTCCAGGCTGTTTTTTCAAGACGTAAATGTTCTCACAAGAGTCCAACACTCCAAGCTGAAGAATTTCCAACACAGCTTGGCAAAAATTTTATGTGCTACAAGGTCATACTTGAACCCTTGTTTCACTCACTCCAGCTTCGATGAGCTTCCAATCAATTTCTCTAACACATTTCAGATAAGAGACTAATGCTTCAAAATTCATCCAACTTTGAAGCATTAGTCTCTTATCTGAAATGTGTTAGAGAAATTGATTGGAAGCTCCTCAAAGCTGGAGTTAAACGAGGGTTCAAGTACAACCTGGTAGCACGTATAATTTTTGCCAAGCTGCATTGGAAATTCTTCAACTTGGAGCACTGGACTCTTGTGAGAACATTTACATCTTGAAAAAATAGCCCAGACCCTTCTATTGGAAAAGTTTACATTTATTGAGATTTGAGACTTTGGGAATGGGTGGAACAGATGTTCTTGCTATATGTTGAGTCTATGGTTGATTCTAAACATCTGTTAGTCTTATAAGAAAATTTGAATTTTCATAGACTTTTGCATTTTTGTATTTGTTTGAGGCTGGATTTCGTAGAGGCTTTTATAGCTTTGATCCCCAGTTCTACTTTCCGTGTTTCTCCGCATTTGGTTGCTCAGCCTCCAGGTGAGGGCTGAATATTTCCTGGAATTATAGCTGATCTCCACACAACAGATCTCAGTTCCCTGGGATTTTTTTTTTTTTTTTGCTGTTTTGGAGGGTATGGTTGTAGGGTTGCCAAGTCCAATTCAAGAAATATCTGGGGACTTTGGGGGTGGAGCCAGGAGACTTTGGGGGTGGAGCCAGGAGACATTGGGGCAGAGCCAGGAGCAAGGGTGTGACAAGCATAATTGAACTCCAAGGGAGTTCTGGCCATCACATTTAAAGGGACAGCACACCTTTTTAAATGCCTTCCCTCCATAGGAAATAATGAAGGATAGGGGCACCTTCTTTGGGGGCTCATAGAATTGGACCCCCTGGTCCAATCGTTTTGAAACTTAGTGGGTATTTTAGGGAGAGGCACTAGATGCTATACTGAAAATTTGGTGCCTCTACCTCAAAAAACAGTCCCCCAGAGCTCGCGATACCTCTAGATCAATTCCCTATTATACCCTATGAGAATCGATCTTCATACAGGGAATAATGAAATGCACAGCAGACATTTCTCTTCCCCCCGCCCCTCCGTTTCTGGTGATTCTGAAGTGAGGGATTGGCGTATCTACTCACGAGTTGCTGCCAACTTCTTCAAAGTATCACAGACACACCATCCCAAGAGGAAGCCTTTCAGTCGGGGACTGAAGCCTCCGGAGGTGGAAAGTCA
This sequence comes from Heteronotia binoei, assembly GCF_032191835.1. Lineage (NCBI taxonomy): Eukaryota > Metazoa > Chordata > Lepidosauria > Squamata > Gekkonidae > Heteronotia > Heteronotia binoei. The sequence continues at coordinate 23,218,296 of NC_083237.1, forward strand.
CATAGTGGCTGTGGGGGCGGGGCTTTCCCCCGCCGGCCAGTTGACTGGGGGCAGGAAGGAGCCTGGGAAACCGGGATAACCACCGCTGGAGATTGGTAAGCCTATATGGTTGCCATCCTCCAGGTTGGACATAGAGATCTTCTGGAATTGCAACTGAACTCCAGAAAAGAGATCAGTTCCCCTGGAGAAAATGGCTGCTTTGAAGGGTGGATTATGTCTTTCTACCTCTCTGAGGTCCTTCTTCTTCCTAAACCTTTTCATATCCAGGAATTTCCCGACCTGGAGCTGGCAACCCTAAAAGAGAGTGGGCTATATGGCATTATACTCCACCAAGGTCCCTCTCCTCTCCTCCCCAAACCCCATCCTCTCCACATTCCACCCTCAAATCTCCAGGGATTTTGCAACTTGGCATTGGCAATCCATATAGGAAAACATGCTTTGAGCATGTTCTGAGTACAGAAAGCTTTTCTTCTCGCCATCAAGTAACTTCAACAGTGCATGAGGCTTGCAGAAGGAAGCCACTTCTCTGAAAGCTCTGAGAGCTTTTTGTCTGTTCATTTGTCCTGAGATAGAAGACGCAAAGTTAGTTTGGAAGGCAACAGAGGATCCGCCTTTGGAAACTGAAGATGGTCGGAACGCTTCTGGTTCTGCAGTGATAGACAGCCCAGATGTGCATTCATTGCCCAATGAATGAAAAGCCAACTAAAAATGCTCTACTTGATATATTTCTTGCCATTGCAAAAAACAAGAGAAAAAACAATGGGCTGATGACCGCCATTCATTTCCCTATGTTTTGCCTTTCCTTAGCTATAATAAAACTGGGTACTTGCATATGTGAAAAAAGCCTCCAAAAAAAAGGGAGAGTGGAGTATGGAGAGAGTCCCTTGCGTTGGGGGTAACAAGCCTTGAAAACACTGTCCAAATTGGACAGAAGAAGTTACAGCCCAAAATGTTTCCCGCTGAAACCAGCAGCAAGGAACAGAATTTAATAATGAGACCAAATGTGCGTGATAATGAATACAATAAAAATGAATGAAGGTGTTGGAACAAAACTGAACGTCCCTAATAAACAGAGGCAGAACCTCAAGCGGAGGAAAACCTCCCACAGAAGTGTGGTTCTGGCACAAAATTCAGCATCTTGAGTTTTCATTAGAAAGGAAACAAGTAGAAAAATCACCAAGTTTCTATCCCACAGGGCCATTAAGGACCAGAAGCAGAGGCATATGACTCATGCCTGATGAAATCTCCAAAATCAGAGGGAAGTTCAGAGGGATTTCTAGCAGTCAATGTGTGGTGCAGCCAGGGCCGGATCTGGGGGGCAGGCAGAGGGGAGTGCTTGCCCTGGGTGCCAATGGAGGAGGGGCCACCAAATTGAGTATGGAGTCCACTGTATTCTATGGGACCATAAGACAGAATGGCCCATAAGGGGGCGCCATTTTTTAATTTTGCCCCCCCCCCCTCAAAAAACACGTAGATCCAGTCCTGGGTGTAGCATTCAGCTGTGTCTCTTAATCTCGTAAAGGCAGAACAAGCTACGGTAAGTCATACTAGCCTATAAAAGCAAATGAGCCTATGATCAGACAAATGCGTAGAGGCCACTGAATTCAGATGTACTGGCACCAAATACTGGTACTGGCACTTGTACTGGAGGGCAGGATTTTGATTAACAGGTTTTGTTTTGTTAAGCGCAGGCTACACGGCTCTGTGCATATATCACTGGGTGGCAGGCAATACCGATGTAGCGTGACAGATAAGTTTTTAAAAAGGCCCAGGCAGGTGTATACGCAGACGGATGCAGCCAGATATGTCAACAGAGAAAAAAAGAATATAACTTAGTAAAAGCGAGGGACAGGATCTACTGCTGCAACTGACACGTTGTTCCTTTTCTTCATTCTGCTGGTTACCTGGCCTCTTTCTAGCTTCCCTGGGGACTCTGGAATTTGATGTCCTTTATGATCCTGAGAACTGCACTCTGAACTGCACCATCCTACGGGCCAAGGTAACAATCCCAAAAAGCACCCTAAAAAACATCCAGGCAGACTGTCCCAGCACCACAGCCGCCCTTTTCTCTGGCAGACTTTTTTTAGCATTGCATGTGCAGCTCACATAAGTAAAGGGACATGATTTAATAAAAAGAGGCCACACGGGGATGGGAAAATCTCATTATGGAACCGGCGCTGCTCATCTCAGTCTGCTTCTCTTCTGCATTCAGCCTTTCCCTTTCTTCTGTCCTTTTCTGTGTGTGTTTGTGTTTGTGTGGCAAGCCCCTGAGATACAGCTAGACTCGCTCAAAGACCCCTACACTCTTATGCACCCCCTCATGGCCTTCAGCTGTCTATGTTTGCGTAACCCCTACCCTCACATACATGCCAACAAACACAAACCCCTTCTTCCTTCCCAGCTGGTGGGCTTGCAGCATCTTCAAGCACCTCGGCGACGCGCCAGGCAACCGGGTATCCGCAGGCATCTGGGGTTGCTAAGGCAACAGAGGAGGGAGGGGGGGAGCCAGGGAAACAATGCGGCAGCTCAGAACCACAGCAAAAGTAAGACTGGCCCTCCACAGAAGCCAATGCTCCCCGTTACCTCTTGGCTCTTTTTTCCACTTTCTGACCCACTCATCCCAACCTGTAGATGGCCCTCTGGGGCTTCCCAGCAAACCATGCCAGCTCTGTTCACATAAAAGTTTCAGGGCTGTGTTTTTTTGGAGAGGGTTTTTTTTTCCCTTTGTAAATGCTGGAAGTGTCTTTTCCCCCCTGGCAATTCTGCAATGATTCCAATCTAGCTAGATGTTTTGGCAGCCGTTCCAAACATCCCAAGAGGACCAGCATTAAAGAGCATAGCACAAACAGTACCAGGATTCGGAATAACTTATTTTTGCTTGGAGTGATGTATGACATTTATTCCCATCAAAGACAAACAGCGTAGACTAGAGGAATTTTTGGAAGAGTTATTGAAGAGGGCATCCTTTCATAGACTGTTTAGGGGGCAAGCTGTTTGCAAGGAAACCCATATCCCGCTAAACTATTTGCAAAGAGTCTCCTCTGTTTTCTCAGTACTGGCACCTAATGGTGGGCAATAGGCTCAGAACGGATAAAAGGAATTACTCATCCATCCCATTAGCTTGTGGAACTCACTGCCCCTGGACGGCCACCAGTTTAATTTACTTCAAAACAAGATCAGACAAATTCATGGAGGAGATGTCTATGAATGGCTATGAAGGGACAGACTTGTAGGCAGGGGTGGAATTCTAGCAGGAGCTCCTTTGCATATTAGGCCACACACCCTGATATAGCCAATCCTCCAAAAGCTTACAAGGCTCTTTTTAATAAACTCTTGGAGGACTGGCTACATCAGGGTGTGTGGCCTAATATGCAAAGGAGCTCCTGCTAGAATTCCACCCCTAGGCTGTTCAGAAAAAAATCCCATGGCCATCCCAAGTCTTCCCTTGGCAATGATGCTACTTCCAATCCCACCCCAAGGGTGCAAAAAACAACTGGATACTCACTGCCATCAAAGACTCTGAGAGTATCTCCAGGTAAATGGAATCTTATGTCTAGTGTTCTACACTTGCATTGCCATTTAAAGGTTCTGTCTAGTTGTTGCACCTTCCATTACTCTTAGAATCAACTGCAGGGATGGTTTACTGCAACTCTGAATATTCAAGCTATTGTGCTCCAGGGACAGCCAGCTGATGTTCTTACCCCCTTCATTACCATGCTCTAGATAGAAAGAATGAATACAGACAATGTTTCTAGAGATCAGACTCAACACATTCAAATTATAAGAACACTCAGTAAATTAATAAAAGAATACAAATGTTCTTTACAGGCAGTTGGGCTGAGTGAGGGAACAAAGAAAAGGTGAAAACATGCAGTCCTCCAAGGTGCTTCCTAAATGATGCTCATAAAGGACAGGCTAGCTTTATTTGAAATTGCAGTAATTTAAAATTCACTTTTACCTTAAGAACTCTTGGTTGGGGCTTCTCCGCATGAACTGCATGAACAAGATGGAGTCCCTAGGTCAAAGGTATTTTTAAAATGTATTTATTTATGTTATATTTATATCCCACCCATATTTATATCCCAAAGTATTATTATTATTCTATGCCGACTCAAGGCGGCACAGCATAAAATACACAGCATAAAAAGTAGGGGAGGTGGCTCAGTGGCAGAGCATCTGCTTGGGAAGCAGAAGGTCCCAGGTTCAATCCCTGGCATCTCCACTAAAAAAGGGTCCAGGCAAATAGGCGTGAAAAACCTCAGCTTGAGACCCTGGAGAGCCGCTGCCAGTCTGAGTAGACAATACTGACTTTGATGGACCCAGGGTCTGATTCAGTAGAAGGCAGCTTCAGATGTTCAGATGTTCACACAATAAATAGTAAGCAATATTAAAACAATCAAATAAATTGCAATGGTGCTTACCCAAGGAGCTGGAAGCTAAACCAGCTTCTTCTTTGAGTCCTGAGTTTACATATCCTCTGCCTATCTCCCTCTCCCTTACTGTCCCTGCTTGTCCCAAAGGAAGAGTTTTCCTTCTCTTCCAGGTTCATGGCTCTAGGTGTGACATGCTAGCAGGGCATGAGGCAGCAAACGATTGCCTTGCTTCAGCCAGTGCTAAGAGCTTAAGTGTTCTGCACTTGGAATTCGATGGTTCCCTTTTTCAACTCCACCCTCTGCATCAGTTACTAGTCTGCAGTTGTGCTTCTTTCCATAGACAGTCACAATAATTGAAACACTGGGTGAATTCTTGGATGGTGGGCATCGCTCCACAATGGCCATTAGCCACAATGTTTACATTACCTCTCCATGTTCAGAGATGCAAATGCCAATATTAGGGGAGCAGGGGAGGCTTTGGCCGCCGTGTCTTGTTTGTAGACCTTTGAGGGGCCTCAGGATGGCCACTGTGAGAAACAGGATGCTAGACTAGATGGATCCTTGGCAGAATCCCACCTAGACGCTCCCCTGTTTTCATGCTATGTTCACTCAAATAAGAACAATAAAATAACAACAAAAAAGGAAAGAAATTAAAATACCAGTTAGCAATATTACAACAAACTGGAAAATAATAAAGCTGCCAATGAGTGCTACAAACTATAAAACCAGCCAGAATCAAACAGTAAAGAATCAGATAATCAACTCCCAGCCAAGTCAAAATGATTCTGGGACAGGGGTGGCCAAACTGTGGCTCAGGAGCCACATGTGGCTCTTTCACGCATATTGTGTGGCTCTCAAAACCACCACCCCCCACTCCATCAGCTGGCTTGGAGAAGGCATTTAAAGTTAAAGTCACTTTCTTTCTACCTCCACCTCCCTCTCTCTCCTCATATATTGGTTTTCCTTCCTTCCTTCCTTCCTTCCTTCCTTCCTTCCTTCCTTCCTTCCTTCCTTCCTTCCTTCCTTCCTTCCTTCCTTCCTTCCTTCCTTCCTTCCTTCTTTCCTTCCTTCCTTCCTTCCTTCCTGTCGTTCTCAAGTATCCAATGTTCATATCTTGTGACTCTCAGACATCTGATGTTTATTCTATGTGGCACCTACATTAAGCAAGTTTGGCCACCTCTGCTCTGGGACATTAGCTTTAGAATATCTGGTCAAGGAGGCAAGTAAGGGGAGGTACATGCCGTACTGAGAATTCTGGAGACTGTGTGTCACTGCCAAGAAGACCCTACCTGGGTCATGAACACATGCAGAATCTCAAATAGGAATGAGACACAGATCAGGATCTTCACAGAGATTCTGAGCACCCAGGTAGGTTGCATGGGTCCTTGAAAATAGGAGACTACTGGTACAATTGACAAATTGATTCCTTTTCTTCGTTCTGCTTGACAGGACATGTTCTCTGACATTTCACAAACAAAAGAAAAGACATGCTGCTTACAAGAATCGCTGCCCAAGCTCTCGTCAAATATGACAAATATGCCTGTGGAAGGCTCTACTCCCTGTACTATCAATATATTTAATTTTCAACCTGGCCAGATCTGTGGATACTTAGTAAGCAAACAAGACAGATATTTCTACAAACTTGGAAAACACCCCAGGTTTGTAAAAAAATCTGAAATGAAAATACATTGGAGGGGTTTTATACTCCCCAGCAATAGAAACAGCACCTGCAGCTTTAAGAAATGAATGCCCTCAGTGTCTGTAGCTAGGCAACCACATAGTATCATCAGCCTTCAGGCCTTGGTTTCTGTCAGTAAATGGATAGGGGAAGGGCCCTTTTTCAGGGTTATTTTGGCCTTTGAGGAAGGATTCACTGGGGCCTTCCCACCACTGGACAGCTTACTACCACCAGACTTGCATGACTCACCCAGGCCTGGCTGCTTGCTACTGTCCAAGAGCAGCCACCCCACAAAAGCCAGTGAGATGTGCTGGTTAGAGTTTCAGATTTGAATCACCACTTTGATGTGTCACTTGCTCTGTGACCTTGGCCCAGTTATACATTTTCAGCCTAACTTACCTCACAGGACTGTTGTGAGAATAAAATGCACGAGAGTAGAATGATGTATGCTGCTTTGGGTCTCTATTGTGGAGAAAGGCACAGTTTATGTGTCATAAGTATATTTGAAGATTGGGAGCAGGTAAAAGGGAGGTTGATTGGTGGGTGGGAAGGACACAACAAAGCAGGGGAAAGTGAGGACATTGGGGTTGTCAGGAGGAGAAAAAGAGGACATAGCATGGGGACAGGAATACAAGGGAGAGAAATGAGGTGCCCCCACAAGTCCTTACAGGTTTCCCACTGTGCAACTGGGCCACCCCAACACCCACTACTATGCAACTGTACCATAATATTCCTAGATAGAGGCTGCTGGGGGAAGCTGAAGACAGGAGGGCACATCAAGGTTTGCTGGGGGTGGAAAGCAAGAGATCAAAGCAAGAAAGACCATGAGGGTTTTCAGGGAAGGGGAAAGAGTAAAGTATGGGACAGTGGAAAATTAGACATCCTCCCCGCAAGTCCATGCAGGTCCTAAACTTGCATATCATATTCATCTATCCAGCAATCTATCATCCTCCAGTTATTTAATAGTCGGAAGAGTTATTCTTATTGGAGATTCATAAACAAATAGTTATCCTAAAAGGCTAAGCCAGGCTTCTAAGTACCTTAATATTTGCAGCGTGTGAAATTCCACTGGTGTGACCATGTTAGTCTATTTGCAAGACAGAATTTACCCCACAGGTGCTTAGTGTTCATGCGCCTGCATGTATGGGAAATGCACTGTAGAGAGACATTGCTTACTCAGAAACTGAACTTCTCAAGACTTTGGGGAGGGAAATTAAGAATGACAACTCTAACTAAAAAGGAAGAAGGCATTCCCCCAAATGGAAAAAAAATAGCTATAGTGATTTTCCAGGGAGGGAGTAACAGAAAATATAGAAACTGTCTTTAGTAAAAGTTGAGGAGTATGCTTGGGATGTAAACTGCCACATCTCACACAGAAACACTGCCAGAAAGTCCAACAAGACATTCTAATTCATACACGGTTCTCATGCTGATTCCTACCTCTGTGTAGGAAATTTGTAATGCCCTTCAGACAGAGAGTCACAAATGAAATATGTGTACCAGGGAATGTGTGGAATGTGATTAGGGTTTTAATGAAGTGGGGGGGAGGGGGGAATGCTTTGTTTGGAGGGGAAGGGGAATGATTTCTGTGTCTTCCTGTTCTCAGGGGTTGAAGCCAATGGATTTTAACGGTCTGGCTGACCCGTACGTGAAACTCCACCTCCTGCCAGGGGCCTGCAAGGTAATATGCCCCTTCCCGGTCTCTTCTCGGTCTCTGATCTTAACGCAATCCAACATGAGCATGGAACATCCAACATAGCATCCTCAGGGAGGCTAGGCTTGTCAACACAGTTCTGCATCCTTGTAATATAGGAATAGGGCATTTCCTCCCCAGACAGAGAGGACTGGCCTCTCTCTGGAACACCCACAGTCATGGGGGACAAATCATTTTGCTGATCTTGTTGATAATAAGAATCCTATAAGTGGCCATGCTTTAGGGTTTTCCAAGGAGTGACTGATGATCCTACTGGAACTGCCAAAACAAGGTGGTACTCTTTAGATGGCCAAGAGCCAAGAGAATTAAGACTGGAGGTGAAATGAGACAGGGGGACCAGGTGTGTTGGATCAAAAGAGAGAAGGGAGCTAGGGAAGAAATAGCACAGAGGTTATAGGTTTAGGTTTATTAGATTTATATCCTGCCCTCCCCACCGAAGCAGGCTCAGGGCAGTTCACAACCCACAAAATCACATAAACATAAATTAACACATAATTACAAGTGTACAAGTGAACCAGGCTAGTTAGGGTTGCCAGTTCTGGGTTGGGAACAGGGTTGCCAATCCCCAGGTGGGGGCAGTGGATCCCCCAGTTTAGAGGCCCTCCCTCCTCTTCAGAGCCATCAGAAAGCAGCGGGGGAGGGAAATGTCTGCTGGGTGCTCCATTATTCCCTATGGAGACCAATTCCCATAGGGGATAATGGAGAATTGATTCATGAGTATCTGGGACTCTGGGGGGGGGGGCTGTTTTTTTAGTAGAGGCACCAAATTTGCAGCATAGCATCCAATGCCTCTCCTCAAAACACCCTCCAAGTTTAAAAAAGATTGGACCAGGAGGTCCAATTCTATGAGCCCCAAAAGAGCCCCTATCCTTTATTATTTCCAATGGAGGGAAGGCATTTAAAAGGTGTGTGATCCCTTTAAATATGATGGTCAGAACTCACTTCAGAGTTCAGTTATGTTTGTCACATCCTTGCTCCTGGCTCCACCCCAAAGTCCCCAGATATTTCTTGAATTGGACTTGGCAACCTTAGTAGGGAGATTCCTGGAGATTTGGAGGTAGAACCTGAGAAGAGCAGAGTTTGGGGAAGGAAATGACCTTAGCAGGGTACAGTGCCATAGAGTCAGGGTTGCCAGGTCTGTGTTGGAAAACACCTGAAGACTTTGGGGGTGGATCCAGGAGAGGGCAGGGTTTGGGGAGAGAAGGGGCCTCAGCATGGCACAATGCTACAGAGTCCACCCTTCAAAACAGCCATTTTCTCCAGGGGAGCTGATCTCTGCCTGCTGGAGATCAGTTGTAAAAGCAGGAGATCTTCAGGCCCCACCTGGAAGCTGGCAACCCTATAACCCTCCAAAGCAGCCATTTTCTCCAGGGAAACTAATCTCTGTAATCTGGAGACTGTCATTTCAGGAGGTCTCCAGGGCTTTTTTTGTAGCAGGAACTCGTTTGCATATTAGGACACACACCCCTGATGTAGCCAATCCTCCAAGAGCTTACAGGGTTCCTCTTACAGTGACTACTGTAAACTCTTTGTGGATTGGCTACATCAGGGGATTGTGGCCTAATATGCAAAGGAGTTCCTGCTATAAAAAAAGCCCTGGAGATCTCCACGCCCCACTTGGAGTTTGGCAGCTCTGTAGAGTAAACACAAATGATAGGAAGTAAGACACTCTGCACCAGCTAATACTCAAATCCAAGGAGGGCAATTCTGTTGAAAGCCGTTGTCCATGAGCATTAGTGAGATATAACCCCTATCACAATGCATTTGAAAAAGAGAGCCAGCTTTCATGAACTGTGGGGGCGGGGCACTTGTTCACAAAGGGTGGAGCCAAGGTTAGGAAGTCATTTAGGCAGAGAAACCCAGAGCAAATGCATCAATATCCCCAGGGGTGAAATTCTAACAGGAGCTCCTTTGTGTATTAGGCAACACACCCCTGATGTAGCCAATCCTCCAAGAGCTTACAAAAAAAAGCCTTGTAAGCTCTTGGAGGACTGGCTACATCAGGGGTGTGTGGTCTAATATGCAAAGGAGCTCCTATTAGAATTCCACCCCTGGATATCCCACATCACAGCTTCCTGATCCCCAGCTTTGGCCCTAAAAACAAGAGGCAGATCCTGCACATTCACTGGGATATACTGTTTGCTCTACCCCTCCTCTTCCTCTCCAGGCCAACAAGCTGAAAACACGAACACAACACAACACCCTCAACCCTGTATGGAACGAGGCTCTAATATACAACGGGATAACAGCAGAGGACATGGCCCGGAAAACTCTGCGGTGAGATGCGCCACCCCACCTAAAATCTCAGTGCGCTCTATTGCAATGCTCCCTTGACTGCAGCATTCCTTCATCCTTCTTCTCTCTGTCCCCTCCTCCCAGAATATCTGTCTGTGACGAGGATAAATTGACCCACAATGAGTTCATTGGAGAGACCCGGGTGCCCTTAAGACGCCTCCGGCCTGGTCAGAAGAGACACTTCAACCTGTGTTTGGAACGGCAACAACCGGTAAGAGTCAAACGTAAGGGGGGGGGGGGGCGTTATATACCTCCAGTCTAAAGTCAGTCATGAACTCTAAGGAACTACAGTTCTTAAATTCCAGTCTCCCGCCTCTTTGGCCCCTCTGTCTCCTTGGTTCCCCAGCCATCTTGGCCTTCTCTCCCCATTCTCATTGAGAGAACGCAGCCCTTTTCTCTCTGTGGATTCCATGTGAGATGTTTCCCTCTAAGTTCAACCAGTCTGATTTCCTGACTACAGCATTCAATGATGGAGTCTTCCTCCTGCACAGTTACAATGGTTGTGGATATTCCATGGCACAGCAGGTCAACCATTGGCCAGGGGCAGAGAGCAGAGACTCACAGGCAGTGACTAGTTTCAGCCAGGGCTGCAAAGATCCACCACAGCTCAACCAGCCAAAGTTCACCTCTGGGTGCCTGTCATATCACAGACCCACCCAATTCAAAGCAAATCTTCTGACTTACCAACTCCATGAATTCCCAGGGTGATAATGGGCAGGCACCCAGACATTTGTCCCTGAGTCTACCCACAGACCTAGCATCTTGGAGGTCAGCACTCACTATTGGCCTCAGTTAAGAAGAACCCTGCTGGCTGGATACTCAAGAAGGTCAAAATAGGCCCATAGAGCCAGGGTTGCCAAAAGCCACTATGGGCCCCCAGGCAAAGATTCCACTTGGCCTCCCATATGACCCTCATGCGAACCAAATATCATAACAAAAACAAATCACTTTGCTGTTACCATAAATCTATAGTAATAAAGAATCACCCTGTCAAAAGAAAAGAAAAGAAAAGAAAATACTCTCTCTTTGCTGGAAAGTTCCAGAAACACTGGAACTTTTGGGTGAGAGAACATTGTGGACTTAACAATGTCCTTGTAATATTTGCTTCCTTGCCAAATATAAAAGCAGATGCTCCTACAAGGTGGCACGAGAGAGAGAGCGCGAATCTATGCTCAGGTGTTTCACATTCAACCAGCTCACAGGATGTTCCCTTGTCGGCTTTCTTCTCGCTGTCTCAACTCGAGCTGCTGTTCTCTTAAAACACACATACTCGCCCCTTTCCCTTCAACAAGGAGGTGTCGTCTTCTCCAAGCAGTCTTTCAAGAACAAGGGACTAATCCATGACTGCAGGTCTTGCTCAGAACTAAATCCCGTTTCTGTTCAGTGGGGCTCACTACCAGGAACGTGTTCTTCAGATTTCAGCCAGAGCTCTCCAGAGATCATCTCCCAACAGTCCGCCCCCAACTGAAGACACATCCACAGCCATTACTGAGCATTAAGATCCTCTGGGTGGCTTCTGGCTAAACTACAGTGATACACAGCAAACCCACAATCCTGTTTCATGTCAATGGTTATTTTGTGCAACTTGGTTAGAATTTGTTGGCAACTGTAGGGGCAGGGAAGAAATCCAGCTGATTAAATCTTATACAACTGGTGCAGGGGGAAATGGTAATCTGATTTTGTGGTGCTATAAGGTTTTTTTGGGGGGGGGATGTGCTTCCCCCCCTGAATTTATCCCTTCATGCAACCCATCTTTTCTCATTCTAGATGAATTTAGGTTACCTTCTTGACATATAATTCTCCCCCACACACATACACAGAACTAAAACAATATTCAGAATATGCATCCATCATGGCCTTCACACCTCCATGTTTTTTTTGGTGTGTGTGTGTGTGAAATTTTGCGTTTTGATGGCTTAGGAAAGAATTCTCTTCTCCTCAGCTCTGTCTCCCCACACAATCACACACACACACCCTGTCTCTTGCTTCCTCTGAAGAATTTGCTAATGTTGGCTAAATTCCTGTTTCTTAACAGCTGGCATCCCCTTCCTCCATGACAGCCGCTCTGCGTGGAATTTCCTGCTACCTGAGAGAGGTGAGAGCTTTTCTTCCTCCTACTCCTCATTAAACGATTATATAACTGCTGAAGTATAATTATATAACCTGACTTTCACTTGTATGTATCCCAAGAGAAGGGTGGGAGTTTAAATAAAAACCAGGATAAGGTATAAGGACTTAGGTTTGACGTACCTGTTAGAGGCAGAATAACCCAATTAACAGCAAGATCAAGGTGGGTAGCCTATCTGTAGCGGTGGAAAAGAGCAAGAAACCAGTAGCGTCTTAAAGACTAACATTTGTGGCAGGGTAGGAGCTTTCATGAATCACTGCTCATTCCTTTAGAACTTCAAACCCCTTCCTTCACCAGGCTCCACCACCAAAATCTCCAGGTATTAACAGCAAAAATACCTTCTAGGCATCAGTTAGATCCAGCATAAATCAATATACCTTTTAAGAAAAGTATTTACTGAGAACTGTTGATTAATTTTTACAAAAGAGAGTCTGGAGCAGGGGTGGCCAAACTTTATTAATATAAGAGCCATATAGAATAAATGTCAGATGTTTGTGAGCCGCAAAACGGAAGGAAGGAAGGAAGGAAGGAAGGAAGGAAGGAAGGAAGGAAGGAAGGAAGGAAGGAAGGAAGGAAGGAAGGAAGGAAGGAAGGAAGGCAAATAGATGGGAAGAGAGAGGTGGAAAGAAAGCAACTTTAAATGAATTTTTCAAGTTGTCGGCAGGCTTGGGAAAGTAATTTAAAGAGACAAATGCCTTCCCCAAGCTGGTCGATGGGGCAGTAGAGGCTTTGAAAGCCACACAGTATGTGTGAAAGAGCCTCATGTGGCTCCCGAGCCACAGTTTGGCCACCCCTGGTCTGCAGCTTCAAATGCCAGGACATTATAGCCTTTTGAGGAACTGGGAAGTTCTTACCCTCAAATCTCAAAGTTTGGTTTTGGTTACTCATTGGGGAAGAAAGGAGGGTTTCCAACTCTGGGTTGGGAAATCCCTGGAGCTTTTGGGAGTGGAGCCTGGGGAGGACGGGGTTTGGGGAAGGGTGGATCTCACCCCAGCAGGGTATAATGCGATAAAGGCCATCCTCCAGAGCTGCCATTTTCTCAAAAGGAAATGAGCTCTTGTAGTCTGGAGGTCAGTTGTAATAAGGGTTGCCAGATCCAACTCAAAAATATCTGAGGACTTTGGGGTGGAGCCATGAACAAGGGTGTGGCAAGCACAACTGAACTCCAAAGGGAGTTATGGCTATCACATTTATGGCTATCACACATACTTTATAAATGCCTTCCCTCCATTTGGAAATAGTGAAGGATAGGGGCACCTTCTTTGGGGACTCATAGAATTGGACCCCCTGGTCCAATCTTTTTGACATTTGGGGGGTGTTTTGAGAGGCACTGGATGCTGTGCTGAAAATCTGGTGCCTCTATCTAAAAAAAACCCAGATACCCACGGATCAATTCTCCATTACACCCTATGGGAATCGGTCTCCATAGGGTATAATGGAGTGCCCAGCAGACATTTCCCTCCCCCTTCCCGTTTTCTGATAACCCTGAAAGGGAGGAGAGCTCCGAACAGGGGAATCCCCTGCCCCCAAGTGGGGATTGGCAACAATAGAATCCAAGTCCCATGTGGAGGTTGGCAGCCTTAGAAACATGGCATTTAGTCTACGATCAATATTTTTTTAAAATCTCACATTTAAGGACCTTCCAATTTATTTTTATTTTAGAAAATTTCTGCCTCACCCTTCTGCTCTCATAAGGACTTCCCAAGCAGTTAACAAATTAAAACATATATACTAAAATCACATTCTAAAACCATTGCAACCACACCCACCCACACACCAGGGTTACCAGCCTCCAGGTGGGGCCTGGAGATCTCCTGCTTTTACAGGTGATCTCCAGCAGGCAGAAATCATCTCCTTTGGAGAAAATGGCTGCTTTGAAGGGTGGACTGTATGGCATTGCACCATGCTGAGGCCCCTCCCCTCCCCAAACCCCGCCCTCTCCTGCATCCACCCACAAAGTCTCCAGGTGTTTTTCAACACAGACCTGGCAACTCTCCCCTTCCTCCAAACAGAGATCATTGAAACAATCAAAAACCAGAGCTAGAATGCAAAGACATAAGACCAACAATATGGTTGCCAACCTCCAGGAAGCATCACCTGCTACTGCAATAATTGATCTCATTGATGACAGAGATCAGTTCCCCTGGAGTAAATGGCTGCTTTGCATGGTATCATATGCTTCCAAGGTCCCTCCCCTCCCAAAGCCCCTTCCCTCTCCAGGTTCCACCCCCAAAATCTCCAGCCATTTCCCAACCCAGAGCTGGCAACCCTAATTTAAAACATGGCTGTTCTTCCAATCAGAAACTGGTTCCAAGGTGGAAATTTCACAGGCTGAAACCAGCAGAGAGGCCTGATGCTTTGTGGAAGCAGAGAGACAATAGGCCAGGGAATCAGGCAGCAGTTAGGAAGTGAGATGAGACAGCTGGCTGCTGGGGCTGTGGGATTTGGTTGGAGTGGGTGGGTGAAAGAAGGCCTGCTGAAACCTGAAAAGCCCCAACTAGAGGCACGAAGAGGGCCTGTCTGACTCAGAAGCTCAAGGATATGACGTAGAATGAGGAGCCCTCTGACTTTTCCCCTGGAATGCCAAGGTCCACTTGAATATTTTGGGATGAAGCTATTCTTTTGGAGGGTGGGCATTTCACACACACAAATTCCAATGTTTTCTCCTCTTCCTTCCTTCCTTTCTAGTTAGAGCCCCCGGCTGGCTGGGCCCTGGAGGAAAGGGGCCGCATCCTGCTTGCCCTCATGTACATCTCCGAACGCCATGGGCTGCTGGTGTCTATTCTCCGCTGTGCCCACTTAGCTGCGATGGATGTGTGTGGCTACTCGGACCCCTACGTAAAAACGTGAGGAATTTGCATTTGAACAGGGGATAAGTTGTGGGGGGAGGAGCCACTGGTTGAAGTATTGCCACAAATAATAGTTAGCCAGGGGAGAGACAAGAGGAATTCACATTGGAGAAGAGAGGAACTGAGGGGGAGTGTGTGCTTGTGAAGAGAGTGCATGGCCAGTTCATCATTCCTAAAACATGAGCTTGGAAGCAGATTGCAGAGGTTTACCTCAGGGCTGTCCTACAGGCAGTCACAACAGAACACAATGTCAATTTGTTGTTTCGGAAGGTTTTTTAGAGGGTTGTATTTCTAACACAGATTTGTTTTCTGAAAAAGTCCAGTAGGTGTATGTGTTTTCTACATTCACTGTGCTTCTAGGCCTTTGGAGTACTATAATGTGTTGCTATGCTTTATGGTAGTGCTTAAGTGTTTGTGCATAGAATTTTCAGGTTGGTTGGTTGGTTGCCTCTATCTCTCTTTGGGAAGGAGGGAGACAGGCAGTCTAGACAGACGGACTCCTTCTCTGTTTCTTGGCAGGTATCTCAAACCAGATGAAGAGAAGAAGTCAAAGCATAAAACGACTGTGAAGAAGAAGACGCTGAACCCGGAATATAATGAGGTGAATGAAGGAGGATGAGGAGAGGTTCTAGGGGTCGAATCAGGGAGGCCAACTAATTTCTCACTCCTGCTGGTGCAGCTTGCAAACCTAACCCCCTGAGTCTTTATTATCTATTTCCTCATGCTGAACATTTCCCATTTATGCTAATGCATTGCTCAACATTATTGTTATGTAAATGGCATAAAACAAACAGATGAAAAACATCAGCAACAGAAATGGGCAGAATGTTAAGGTCCACAACAACATACAAAATAAACAAAAAGGGTCATATTTGCATACATGAATGGGATTGGTGTGGAGTCAGAAATCCTGGTTTCTCACGCTAGCTCTCTCCTGCCCCCCCCAACCCACAGGATTTTTTCTATGAGATTGAGCACTCAGATCTCAGTCAGAAATCTTTGGAGATAACAGTTTGGGACTACGACATTGGAAAATCCAACGACTTCATTGGTAAGAAACAGATACAGCCTTGGGTATGTCTGTGTGTGGGTATGGAACCTTGTATCTGAGAGACCTCAGAAAAGGACCGTACGCATATCTCTGCAGAGACTTAAACTGGTTTACGTCTCCCTGTTTTCTCCAGGGAACTGGGTCCCTGGATTTGGAGGGGGGGAGGGATATGATATTTCAACTTGGCTGGGAAAGATCTGGGCCTCATCAGTATCTGCATGAGAGACAGTCTAGGAATCCTATGTGAACGGTTGCGAGCTCCATAATGGGGGGAAAATCAGGAAAGAAACGTGATTTTTTTAAAGTCCCATAATTTGGCCTTTCAGGGCTTCCGATGTAGAATTTACAGCCTCCTCACCAAATTGCAGTTCCCAAGGTTTTTTTGTGGGGGAAGCCACAATAGCCACATTACCTGTTTCACAGTAAGGAGATTTTCCATCCATCAGATCTGAGAATGGAGCTCTGAACCTCAAAAGCTTGTACCCTGAAAATTTTGTTGGTCTCTAAGGTTCTACTAGACTCAAATCTAGTTGTTCCCGCCCATCAGTGATCACTTTGCTACAGGGAAGGAGACTACAGAGATCCAGTTTGGAGTAGTGGTTAAGTGTGCAGACTCTTATCTGGGAGAACCGGGTTTGATTCCCCACTCCTCCACTTGCAGCTGCTGGAATGGCCTTGGGTTAGCCATAGCTATCGCAGGACTTGTCTTTGAAAGGGCAGCTGCCGTGAGAGCCCTCTCAGCCCCACCCACCACACAGGGTGTCTGTTGTGGGGGGAGAAGACATAGGAGATTGTAAGCTGCTCTGAGTCTCAGATTCAGGGAGAAGGGAGGGGTATAAATCGGCAATTCTTCAGTAACAGGCACTGTTTGAGAACCATAAGATGCATTTCTGTCCTTCCTTGCAGGAGGGGTGACCCTGGGGCTGGGAGCCCCCGGTGAATGCCGGCAGCACTGGCTCTCGCTCCTTCAGACCCCAGACCATCGCCTCGAGCACTGGCACACCCTCACCAACGAGCTCCCAGAATCTTCCACTTTTGGGCCCTGAGGTGCCACCTTGACTGCCTATGGAACCGCATCCTCCCATCTTGCCTGCCGAAAAAGGGAGGGGCACAGTACCAGAGGCCCCTCCTTTGCACGAGGACGTTTGCACGTTTTCACAGTTTACTTGTTGTTGGTGTCCATTTATATTATGCTCTGGGGAGGGGCTTAAATGGAGGTCGTCCCCTCTTCTGGTTTGATGTCTTGAGGCAGTGGGGGAGGGGCAGCCTGGGAGAACCAAGGAAGTACACGGAGGAGCCCAGTAAGTGAACGAGATGGCCATTGGTTCAAAAATGGTCACATTGAGAAACAGCCGCCAAAAATGATAACTTTCTTTAAAAAGATTCCTCTGCTCCCCAGGGCCAGTGCTAGGCTTTCTGCCATCCTAGGCGAATCACCCACTAGTCCCCCCCCCCCCCAATTATTAAAAAATATATTGGGAAAATGAAGAGCGCCAAACTTAAAACTTTTCACTTTTTTAATTTACTGATTTTTAATTTTTCAAAAAAGTGTTATAAATTATAAAAAAAACCGTGAGAATAAGTGCTTGCTGGCCACACCAGGAAGGAGGGCGGTGGGATAGGATGACGTGGGAGGCCAAGTCACACATTGGGGCGAGGCGGGTGGCTTGGCTTTGTTGAAGGCAGTTTGTTGATGGGAGAGGATAAGGTGACAGCGGTCAGGAGCCAGAGTCATGTGTCAGAAAGAGGTTGCCCAGTGGTGCCCCCTAGGCCAGGTGGCACCCTAGGCAACTGCCTATTTTGCCTACTCCGTTCCCTTTGCACCGGCCTTGGTGCTCCCTTCCCTTTGTGTAACCCAACCGGCTACAGCTCTTGAATCACCCCTCCCTCCTTTCATGCCAAATTTTGGTTTGAGGGACAAACTACTTGCTGGCCCATGGTCAGAGAAACAGAGCATGTGTTTTCTAAACACACATAAAAAGGAAAGCCCTTGAAAGCCACACCCCAGGAGAAGAATTCTTCCTACAGTCCAACACTTCCTGTCATTTGCTCCTTGCAGCATCAATTCCTATCTCTGCTTACATTACTTGGGAGTGACATATGCAATTTGTACTCTTGAACAATTTCAAAGAATGAAGCCTTTTGGCTTCCTTGCAAGAAAACGGAAGGGGCCCCCCTTCTGGCACGCTCCTTCCAAAGAACATAACAGAAAGAGGCAGACAGGCTTCACCATTCATCCCCTTAACTTTTCTTGAATAAAAGGCCCTCCCCACTCTCCTTTCCCGCCAGTTCTTGACAGGCAAGCCAGATTCATCACCCCTCCCACCTAGACATTTTGAAAACAGAGCCTGGGGGAATATTATGCTGTTAATGAGGTGCCCTCTGTATTTTTCACCTCACTTTCTATCAGAAAAACAGCAGCTGGTTGTCTTTTGCAGGTTTTTTTGTAGTCCAGGACAGACACTTCCAGATGAAGACTGATTCATGCTTTTTGCAGCAGACGAATTCAGAATTCATCCTGGTAAATGCTGCTTTGTCTGAAAGGGAGCCGTATGCCTAAACCCGTGGGGACAAACAGTGGTCATTACTCAGGGAACCATGGCTGGCTGTGGCTCCCTGGTGGGCATCCATCACAAGCTGACAGCCAGCCCAGGGCCTGACCTGCTATTCAGCAGGGTAAAGAGGCCAGTGGCAGCCAGCAAATGGTACGGATACCCATCAAGGGGAAAGCAGATTGTCAGTTCTGTGCAGCATGATCCTAAGCACGTATCAGCGACACTCCCCGGTAAGCATGCTCGGGTTTGCAGCCTTTATTATTTATTTACAAGCCATGGCTTCTCAAGAATTGCATTTGTCAAAGCTGCTTTTCTTTAAAAAGTAAATTAAAGGTGGTAACATAGAAAATTAAAAAACAAAAATACTTTTATAAAGGAAACTGGATCCAGCCAGGTTATTATTTCATTTATACCCCCCCCCCCTTTTCTCCCCTGTGAGGACCCAAAGTGGCTTACATCATTCTCCTGTCCTCCAGTTTAGCCCCACAGCAATCCTGTGAGGTAGGTTAGGCCAAGAGAGTGTGACCACCCAAAGACATCATGGCACAAAATGGGGATTCAAACGCAGGACTTCCAGATACTAGTCTGACTGCTAACCACTGCCTCACATTGGCTTCGGGGGCAGGGGCCCCTGTCTGCTGCCCCTCCTGTAGCCTCAGTGACATTGGCCATTAGCTGGAAGACAGGGGCCCTCAGCTAGTACTCATTATAAGCACAAGGGAACATTTTGTGCTTTGGCAAGCATTACTGGAATTTTCTGCCTGAGGTACCCAACACATTTGGGGCTATCTCAGTCACAGATCCCAGTTTCCCTAAGTCTCAGTCCCTGATCAGGGCGTGAGTGACAAGCCTGTCAGCTGAGTAAAATGAGATTCAGCTCTCTGACAGGAGCGTGGTCTTCCATCTCTGTAAGCAGCTGTTTGCCACCAGGCACAAATTTGGCATCTTTGAAAGGCAACTGGTTAAATATGTTGCCTAAACAACAAACACAACATTCTCTTTTCTCTCAGTTTTGAAAAGATTGGGTTCCCCCCCTTACATTTGTAATTAGAGGATGGTTTCAGAGAGAGATCACATTATGGCTTTTTAAAAATCTGTAACAAAAAAACCCTCAAATGCAGCCAGTAACAGCATTTGAGTTCTTACAAGAGACCTTCTAGTAAAACATATATATAAGATCCATTCCGTTTCTTTTCCTGCCTAAAAGAATCCCTTGGGGCACTTGAAAGATAAATTTCTCCACAGGAATTCTTGTGAACAGATTGATGTTAGACTTCACATTTTTATCTGCACAATGAGAAACTCTTTCCTGGGTCTTAAAAGTCTGCCCTTTCCTCCCCCCTCAGAAGATTTGAAGCACTTTTCTCAGACTTTCCTCCCTTTAAAAAAAATTTTATCCACAGTCGAAAAAGATTTACTCTACCCTATAAAGCAAATAGGATTTTTTCCCCCCCTCACAAGGATTTTTCTCTAGAAAATGATTTGTAAAGGAGCGTGCCTGACTGGCAGGGACAAGAAACCTCTGTCCTCATTTTATGGGGCAATTTTTCTAAGGGCTCATGGGGTTTTCGGAGAGGAAGGAAGCTTGGGAGGGTGGGGTTTTTGGGGGAATATATAGAAATTGCAACAGAATTTTTTTATACAAAACAATTGCATTTATTGACTGATTTGCATGTTTTTGGAGTCTGTAAATCACCAAAATAAAATATGGGGTACAGCCCCCACACGTATCGCAAGGAGGTTTGTGTCCTTTAAATGGGGTGCGCCGGTCTCCATGGTTACTCAGGAATATCAATGACCAGTTCATCGTCACCGTCCAGGGGATCTTCACCACTTCCCTCCCCTGTGTCACTGAACATCTGATGGGGCACTGTGCTGAGGATGGTGGGTGGTGGAAGCTTGGGGGCTCCCCGGGGTGAAGGAAAGGGCAGCCCCACGACTACATTTCCACAGTCGGACATGGAGGTGGGGGGCAGTGGGAGCTGCAGTAAGAACAGAAAAAGAAACTGTGAATTGGACAGCGAGCAGAGTCTTTTCCCCATCCCAGTATCTGTGGAAGAACTGAAGATGCTTTCCCCACACCCATGAAATCCTTTTTTTCTTATACCTTCTCTGTAACAATTAAACTGAATTTTCCTTTTGGCTCAGGGATCCCCAACCCTTTCAAGGCTGTGGGCACCTTTGGAATTCTGACATAGGATGGTAGGTGCAGGCACAAAATGGCTGCCGCAGGAGGCAAAGCCAACCACAAAATGGTTGCTGCAACTTATGTTATAATAATAATAATAATAATATTTTATTTTTATATCCCGCCCTCCCCGCTAGGCGTCTCACAAAAACAATTCTTGTGCTATGATGGCAGCTGCTGCCAAAACAATGGTTGTTTTTAAATCTTCATAGCCAATCAAATCTTCAGTGGCCAATCAGAAGCCCTGCTGGTCAAAAGCCCTATCTGACCCTGCCCATTTTCTAAAAGCATCTGGCAGGCCCCGGTGGATGCTATGGTGCCCACAGTCACCATGTTGGGGACCTCTGTTCCAGCCATATATATTTTTATGCTGCCATCCTCCAAGAAACTCAAGATGGCGTTAATGGCTCTCACCATTTTCCCCTCATGAAAAGTCTGTGGGGTAGGTCTGACGTAAGGGCATCCAGCAAGCTTTGTGGCTGAGTAGGGACTTCAGCCTGAACTCCCAGGTCCTAGCTGGGCACTCTAACCACACTACCATCAAACCAAACTGGTGCTACAAACTTTAAAGCTCCCCAGACTTATGGCATAAGGCACACAGACAGCATCAGTACCAAATGGAGCCATGGTGATCTTGCCTCTCAGTGATTTATGAGATGGGCCTGGATCATCACACAAAGCACTCAGCGCTGCCTGAGAACTCCCTATCCTTCTACTTTGTCCCCGAACATCCGCCTCCCCTCAAAAATCGGTGCATCGCCTTCTTTGTGTCTCAGTGACAAAACGGCACTATATTGCTGGGATCAGATAATCCCGCAGAACAATAAGCATTATTTCATTCTGTCAAGGAAGGCAAGAGTCACTAACAAGACACTCCTAGTACTACAACTACCAGGAGTCCTTGGGGGAGAAATCATGAAAACATCATAAGGTTTTGAAACCAGCTTTTGAGTCTGTAATACAGATACACCATCGCTCTTGGTTCTACAAGCTGAAGTGTTCAACCACATTAAATTCAGTGAGGGGACATGGCTCAGTGGCCAAGTGTGTGATTTGCTCAAAGGGGATCCCAGGCCCAGGCCCTGCTGTCTTCAGTTAAGGGTCTCGTGTGGCAGCTGTTGAGAAAGACCTTCCTCTGCAGAGACCCTGGACAGCTGTCGCTCACAGCTGCTGATGCTGAACAACCTGGATTGCTGGTCTGACTCTGTAAACACCAGTTTTGAATAACAAAGTAGGAGTCCAGCAGCACCTTTAAGATCAACGAAGTTTTATTCAGAATGTAAGCTTCCATTTGCGCACATTCTTCATCAGACAAGGGAATGGGGTACAGTGAGCAGAACTACATGTAACTGGTGGGCAGTGGTTAAGAATGTAAAGTGATACAAAGTTAGGATCCAGTGGCAAAACAGTGTAATAAACAAACTGAAAGACCATATGGTCTGGATAGCATTTGTGTGGGAAACTCATAAAAGGCAATAAAAGTTGCCTGTCAATTGCTCTTGCTACTATCCAGACCAAATGGTCTTTCAATTTGTTTATTACACTGCTTTGCCATTGGATCCTAACTTTGTATCACTTTACATTCTTAACCACTGCCCACCAGTTACATGTAGCTCTGCTCACTGTGCCCCATTCCCTTCTCTGAAGTAGTATGCATGCATACGAAAGCTGACATTCTGAATAAAACTTTGTTGGTCTTAAAGGTGTAACTGGACTCCTATTTTGTTCTGCTGCTTCAGATCAACACAGCTGCCCACCTGGATCTACCAGTTTTTATGTTCACAAATTTATCTGGGCTCAAGCTCTGTGCAATTATATCATCTACATTTATAGATTTAAACACATTCCCTCCCCCCCTCCCAAACCCACATCGTCTACAATCAGGACTGTATCTGGCCATTACACAGTGCAATCTTCAACAAAGTTAACCTTTCTAAATACACTGTTCTAACTGGGACGGCCTAAAGTAGCTTAATCTTGTCAGCTCTCAGAAGCCAAGCTAGGGCAGCCCCAGTTAGTGCTTGAATGGGAAACCGCTAAGAAGGAAAAGAAGAGGTGGTTTTTATACCCCGCGTTCCTCTGCCTGAAGGTGTCCCAAAGTGTCTTGCAATTGCCTTCCTTTCCTCTCCCCACAACAGACACCCCTGTGAGCAATGCTCCCTCTAAGCTGTTGAGTCTTGTGAGCAAAAACTCTGCTTTGTGAGCTACTGGCATTAAAGTTATGAGCTACGGCATAAATTAGTCTGCTCTGGGGCCATTTTTTCTGAGCTAAGACAAAAACATGAGGGCCGGAGGCTAAAAAACTATGAACTAGCTCACATTAACTCAGCTTAGAGGGAACACTGCCTGTGAGGTAGGAGGGGCTGAGAGAGCCATGACTGACCCAAGGTCACCCAGCTGGCTTCACATGGAGGAGTGCAGAATCAAACTCGGTTCTTCAGATTAGAGTCCGCTGCTCTTAACCGCTATACCACGCTGGCTCTCGAGGGTTGCCGCACAGAGGCAGGCAATGGCAAACCTGAACATCTCTTGCCTAGAAAACTCCATTATCGATCACCGTAAGTCAGCTGCGGCTTCACTGCACTTCCCACACATAAGTCTGTGGAAAGTCAATAGGCTCAGAAAGGGTGCGACTCTCTTCAGGAGGGCACAGTCAACATGCTCCCTGTGTTTAATTCACGCAGTGCATGTTTGGATTTCAACATGCCTCCACCTCCAAAACGCAGCTACCCACGTAGCCCCCCCACCCCACCCGCAATCCTGACGGTACCTTGAGCTTGCGAGGCCTCGAGGGCCTCCGGGCAGAGCGGGTGGCGTTGGTGTCAGGTGGAGGGGGCCCAGCCTCAGGCCCCAGGGCCAAGTAGTCAGAGGGGAAAGGAGCATAAGGGGGCGAGGCCAGCTGGGTGGGAGAAGGGGTGGTGGGAGGAAAGAGATGGGAGAAGAAATCAAACGATGAATGATGAGCATGCAAGTCCTAGAATGGGAAGTGGGTGGGGGAAGGATTTGACTGAAAACTTTACAAAGCCACACAAATATCAACACGTGTATATTTTGAGATCTCGGCTTCTGTATGCTTCAGCTGCAGGTGATCCGTTCTAAAACACCACAGGTTATTTTAGGTGAAGTCTTTGCTGGAATTGCACTCTGTTCCCCTTCTCTTTGGCAAGGCTGCTTGTGTCCATGCATGCACACACACACACAAAACCTGATCAACCAGACACGTGCATCAGTCCAGCGCCAATGCTCTGCACACAGACGTCGCCACGTCAGCACAAGCAACTGCTTCACTGAGGCCCAATCTAAAGCAAAACTTCTGCAAACAAATGGAAGATGCTTCTACCTTCCCCGCACCCCCAACACACCATACCAGGGGTGACCAAACTTGCTTAATGTAAGAACCACATAAAATCAATGCCAGATGTTTGAGAGCCACAAGACATGAGCATCAGACATTTGAAAGCCGCAAGACAGGAAGGAAGGAAGGAGGGGAAAGAGCAAATAGATGGGGGAGGTGGAGGTGGAAAGAAAGCATCTTGAACTTTACATGCATTCTCCAAGCCACCAGCTGGCTCGACTTGGAGAAGTGATTTAAAGAGACAACTGCCTTCTCCAAGCCAGCCAACGAAGTGCTGGGGGCTTTGAGAGCCACACAATATCTGTGGAACAGCCACATGTGGCTCCTGATCTACAGTTTGGCCACCCCTGCACCATACTATCTCTGGCCAAGACAGACATTCTGACAGAGTTTCTGCCTACCCACATGCAGTGTCATGTCAACATCTACAACTAAACGTTGTGAGAGAACACGATGAAATGAAATGGAGGTGACCTGAAGGAAGCTGAAGGGAAGGGGGTGTGGGGCATCCTGAGGCAATGAGAACATCCACTGGCAGTTCTGCTGCCCTGGGAATCTGGACAAGTCATTTTGGGGAAAAGCACTAAAATCAGGGGGGGTTTGTAGCAGGACCTCCTTTGCATAATAGGCCACACACCCCTGATGTAGCCAATCCTCCAAGAGTTGACTGGGCTCTTAATACAGGGCCAACTGTAAGCTCCAGGAGGATTGGCTACATCAGGGGTGTGTGGCCTAATAAGCAAAGGAGTTCCTACAACAAAAAAAGCCCTGACTTAAATAGTTGTGCTCCTAATAGACATGGCCAAGTCAGTGTGTGTCTGTGTCTTACTAAACAGGAAACTCTGCCAAAGCACTGAGCAGAATGTAAGCAAAAAGCCCTATCCACAGTTGGCTGGTGCTTTCAAAAGTCAGCACAGACACGATGAATGGGACACAAGACTGGCATGTCAACAATGTGCATGGCATTGTGGGTCTAGGGCAGTCAAGGGAGATTATCAGCTCTAGCAGAGAAACCTCCCAGCATTTTGATTCTAGGTTGCATTATCATTATGGCAGCCACATTAAAGGTCTGTTGAACTCAAGGAGAACTTGGCTAAGGCATCTCTGACATTGGAAGAGGCCTCTTCAAAGTCCTTTCCCAACTTAGTTCATGTGATGGCTTTGGAGCCCAAGGGCTGACTGGGCAACACCTTCTACCTAGCTCTATTACCCATTGAAAGAGGGAGTTACTCACAGAAGTCAAATAGGGGGATGGTGTCCCTGACGCCGGAAGCCCAAAGCCGGACGTCGGCTGGAGGGAAAGTCCTGAAGATGAAGGGGATGAGGCACTGCCAAGTTGGGGACTTCGTTTTCTGTAGGCAAAGAGATTTGCAGATGAAAGTTGGCCATGAGCGCATGCCATAAAGCCAGTGAGACTGTTGCCATGATTTACAGATTTACCCATGGTGCTGATGGAGTCATATTGGGTGTGCTTTATAATGTACAGTAAGCAAAGCAAAGCAATAATCTTTGCTTTTGGACAGGATCTCCCGGTGGCCCGCAGTTGAAGTGGTCATGCTGGGTCTTTCTAACCAACAAGGCAGACATTTTGAAAGCAGGCTGGAACTAGCCAAAGAGAAGGATTCTAATCTAAATCATCCAAACAAAATGGACATCTTCGCCTGTGGTCAGTGGCAGCCATTTTGGCCCTGGCAATTACTAGCTTGCATGCCAAGGCAGCCATTTTGGGCACTGGCACTTACCTACCAGCTTGGAGGCCAAGGCTCATCCACTCACCTCTTTAGAGACGGCTGCTCCGCTTTGGGCATCTCCCCATCACTATTGTCAGAGGAGGCTGTCGCTTCAGAATCTGAAACAGAAATTTATTTTAGTTAGCTTGGTAGGCCACGCTTCTGCCAAGGAGTACACAAGGGTTATTATGTGAGGTAGATTAGGCTGAGATTAGTCAGTCAAGATGACCCAATGAGCTTCAGGACTGAGTGGAATCTTGAACTCTTGTATTCCTAATCAGGACCCAAGAAACTCGCTGTACTTCCTGGAGCCCTTAGGCCTGAGATTTCTCCCCTTTTCCCTTTGCACTCTGAGTTGCAAGATGAAGGTAAGCTGCCCCTTCAAGATTTTTATCACCACACTTCCTTGAACTATTTCTTGTTCTGGTAGAATCATGATGCTGACTGGACTAAATAAGCAGTTCAGCATGGTGTAGTGGTTAGGAGTGGCAGCCTCTAATCCGGAGAACCGGGTTTGATTCCCCACTCCTCCTCCACATGAAGCCTGCTGGGTGACCTTGGCCCAGTCACAGTTCTCTCAGAGCTCTCTCAGCCCCACCTGCCTCACAAGGTGCCAGTTGTGGGGAGAGGCAAAGAAAGAGACCATAAGCTGCCCTGAGACTCCTTAGGGCAGAGAAAAGCAGCATAAAAAAACCAACTTCTTCTTCAGCAAAGCCTTGAAACAGTAATTTATCTCCTAGAGATCTATGAATTATTTAATATACAGGAATGAGGGGGACCCCCCCACCCCCAAACACAACTGAGCCTCAAATTACCTGATGATTCTTCATCCACATTCTCATACTGGAGGAGGCGATCAAGCAGAAAACTGGAAGGAAGAAACAGGCAGAAGCAGAGATTATACTAACTCCAATCCAGTGTGTCAGTTTCTAAAAAGAGAGCAGGATAAGGCTCATGTCCCCCAGCTGCTCTCAAAAACCCTCCGTCCTAAACCTGTGAAGACAAGCTAAAGGGGGGGAAAGCACTCTATGCACACTCAGAGACACATTTTCTTTCTTGTCATCTTGCCCTTCTGGAATCACAGAGATTCTAAGGCTGAGTGCCCAGTAACTTTGGTCCAAACTGAATCTTATCCTAACACACCTAAGTGGGCATCCCCCACTCAGCCCTCCCCCTCCATGATAAAGTTGTCATCTTTTTTTCTGGAAGGGCTCTTGTGGTTTGGAAATAGCCCTGTTTCCAGCTGGAATGAAACAGGGCTCTTTTCACCAGTGTGAGACACAATGATGAAGGAAAGACCTGTTGAATTTTTTCCAGTCGCATACTTGTTAAGGACAGAGGAAGCTTGCCAGGAAAAAAACAAAACAAAAACTGGCAGCCATCTCCTGCTCTCTCACCTCTCCCACCTAGGAATAATTCACAATTTCAGTTCCCACTTCCAGCTCCCCCTCCCCACACACACTCCATCCCACCTTTTATCACGTGAAACTTTTAAGAGTTTTCTCTGTGCTTTCCTCAGCTCTTCTTGGAAACACTCTTGTTCCTGTGGAGTCACAACAGAGACTCTGGTGAGAGTCAGAAAGCCACCCCACACCACTGTGCTCTGTACCAGCCACTGTGCCTCAGAGAACCAATTCTGGGGGCAAATCCAAGGCACCAAATTGTCAGTAAGAAGCACAAAAAAGTATCTTGGAGCAGCCATAACAACAAGAATAAAAGATAGCCCACAAAAGTACTTCACAAGCATTCTTCCTTACAACAGCCTTGGAAAGTGAGCCAGCACTGTCCCCGTTTTACAATTGAAAGGCCTCTTTGCAGTCCCAATTTAACAACACATAATTTGGATACAAAGTTTGGCCTTGGCCAGCATCCCCTTTAAATTAGGTCTAAAGCTACAGATCCTATGCATGTGTTCCAGGGATCCCGTACCACTGAAGTCAGGTGTCAGGGACATTTAGTCCCATCTCTACTCCTATGAGGTCACCACTTGGTCCAGCTCCAGGATTTTTAGTTCGACCCTAATGTAAACACCAACTCACATTTGGTGCAATAACAATAGCCCTTGGAAACAGAAGCACCAGTAAATCCAGGGGTGGCCAAACTTGCTTAACATAAGAGCCGCATAGAATAAATGCCAGATGTTTTAGAGCCACAAGACACGAACATCAGAGGTTTGAGAGCTGCAAAGGAGGGAGGGGGGCAATATGATGGGGGAGGAGAGATGGAAAGAAAGCAACTTTAACTTTAAATGCATTATCCAAGCCACCAACTTGGCTCGGCTCGCAGATGTGATTTAAAGAGAGAAATGCCTTCTCCAAAATGGCCAACAGGGTGTTGGGGGCTTCGAGAGTCACAAAATATGTGTGAAAGAGTCACAGTTTGGCCACCCCTGAGTAAGTCTAAACTTCCTCATCTCCCCACAACGCAGAGCGTGGACCATCTAGAGCGGACTGTCCTTCCACCTAACAGCGCCGCTGACTTGGGGGGCACTTTAAATTCGAAACATTTTAATTCAGCATAGACCCCAACCCCTCTTCCCCCACCACTTAAAGCGCTCCCTTTATTTCTTCCTCCCACCAGTCTCATCTGCCTCGAAAACACTGAGACTCCTCCTGCCCCGCCCCCCAAGCAAAACCCCCTCGGCGCCCCCTTCTCCTGCTCCTTACATAGATCAGGAACTTGAGTCTCCTTTTCAGGGCCCTGTACCGCCTCTTGTAGCCCCCACCACCAGGATCAGGCTCCCCTGCCCCATTCATGCCCAGCCGGGGAGGAATTGGGGACAGGGACGAGGCACAAGGAGGAAACCAGCTAGAGGGAAAGAACTGCAATTCCCAGAACGCCCCAGGAAAGAGGCGGAGGAAAGATAAGACACGGCAGAACTACGACTCCCAGCATGCAATAGAAGAAGGGGATGTGCTGAAGCTGCCTGTGTTAGCGGATGAGAATAATCGCAGAGCCTGCAGGGCTGAGTGACCTTTGCAAGAGCTCAGTCAGCGACGGCAAATTACTCCAGGGAGGGTAGTGCCCGACTCCTAGTCTGTCGCAACAATTAAAAAATGTGTGGCTACTAGTTTTTTAAAAATGCAGTTATTGTGTTTAAAATGTAGGGTGAGAGTTTGTTTGTTTTTTTAAAGAATCATTATGTAACTAACCACAGTACAGCAAGTTACAATATATAACTGCATTGTGCAGGGGGTTGGACTAGATGACCCTGGAGGTCCCTTCCAATTTTATGATTCTATAACAATAGACCCAGGTGGGCAGCCGTGTTGGTCTGAAGCAGTAGAACAAAGTAGGAGTCCAGTAGCACATTTAATGGAACTCCATCAGCCTTACAAAGAAATTTGCAGAGGTACAGACTGATATTTCCTTTCTTACAGGCTTTGTTGGTCTTAAAAGGTGCCATTTGACTCCTGCTTTGTTCTGATATATAATATAAGCGTCCACAAAGGGTGCAGATTTCTGAGTTACACAGTTCTTCCTCAGGCCGCATATTCAGGATTTTGTTTTTAAAAAATCTCTCCTTACTTCCTTCCTTCCTTCCCGTCTTGCAGCTCTCAAACATTTGATGTTAATGTCTTGCGGCTCTCAAACATCTGACATATATGGCTCTTACACTAAGCAAGTTTGGCCACCCCTATTGCATACTCTTGGCGGGACAAATGGAGCCCCGCCCTACGCATTACAATGAAAAGAGATTCCCTGTAGGGTGACGACGTCAATAACTCGCAACGGCCCCCAATTCACTTTGCCATACCAAGAAAAATTAATTGGTCTTAAAGGTGCCACTGGACCTTTTTTTTCTGTTCCGGTGCCTGACACAGCCTCCCGAAGAACAAAGACTACATTTCCCATGATTAAAAGCGAGACTCCTGCTCTCTTCCCAAGACCATTGTCGGCTGCATCCTCTTAAAACTCATATACGCGCGAGAGATGACGTACGAGCTCATCGGGAACGGAACTGCATTGCCCGTCGTGCAGCGGGCGTTTGTCGCTCCTTGTGCTTCGGACTACGATTCCTATAAGGCCTTGCGGGGAGGAAGGAAGACGTTAGCCTGGAGGACTCCCATGGCGGGAAATCATGGCAACGCTTGTTGTAGCAGAGCAGGACATGGAGAGATTCGTCAAGGGGCTCTTCCAGGGAAGTCCTGATCTCAGGTGGGAGAGCCTGGGCTCCTGGGTCCCCCCTCCAGAGCTGAGAGGGAATTCCCGCATTCACTGCGGGGCTTATCTCGAGGTTAGCGGGTGGTTCTCTAGGCGGGCAGGGATGATGCTCGTAAACCACAGGCGGCTCTTTGACATGCCTCCTGGCCTGTGGCTCTTCTGAGCACCGTTCTCCAGTGTGCCACCTGCCGTGTATTCCAGGAAAGTAGCCAAGACCATCGCTCAGTAGGGCTTAGGGCTGGTAGGGCGTGGCCACCTTGAAACGCTGGAGGGTGGCTGAATTGCAAGCAATGTTCCCTCTAAGCTTCAGAGTCTTGTGAGCAAAAATTCTACTTTGTGAGCTACTGGCATTAAAGTTGTGAGCTGCTGCATCAATAAGTGTGCTCTAGGGTCATCCTTCCTGAGCTAAGACAAAAATGTGTGAGCTGGAGGCTAAAGATCTGTGAGCTAGCTCACACTAACTCAGCTTAGAGAGAACACTGGTTGCAAGCCACCCTGAGCTGTGGATATCGGGGAGGGAAGGGCTCATCCTCTCCAGCACCCACCTCCTGTCTCCGCAACGTCTGTTCTGTCATGCCGGCATCTGGACAGCTGTCAGGAAGAAAGCAAGCTGGCCAAACCTAGCGCGGGGGAACTACCAGGGAAAAGAGCACGCCTGTCAGAATGGAATGGGGAAGATCTTATGCAAAGTGAGAAGGCAGAGAAGGAAGCCCTTCCCCTCAATGTAAACACACAAGGGCTCACTAAAGTTCAGGGTTTGTTGGGAGAGACAGCCATAAATGCTCAGAAGTGTGGCATTTTAAAAGGTTGCAGTTATATGTTTAGTATTAATAGCTATATCTTAAGTTATTGCATGTGCATTTTTGGTGGGGTGGGAACATGGCATACTGGGCATACTTTAATCACGGCTCTTTTGTGTGTGTGGTAAGTGCTGGCAAGTTGTTTCCGACTTCCAGCAACCCTATGAATTAATGACCTCTAAGCAGGTCTTTTCAGAATTCTACTAAAGTCTGTTCAATTGGACTTACTCCCAGGAAACTGCAAGATTGCACTGATAAAAATGGAGCAGAGGTCCATCCATGGCTATTAGCCGCAAGGTATAGATGGAACACTATGTCTGGGGCAGTGATGCTCTCTATTCTTGGTGCTTGGGGGGGCAAGGGTGAGAGGGCTTCTAGAGTTCTGGCCCCACTGGTGAACCTCCTGATGGCACCTGGTTTTTGGCCACTGTGTGACAGAGTGTTGACTGGATGGACCACTGGCCTGATCCAACATGGCTTCTCTTATGTCCTATCATTGACAGCCCTGCTCAGGTCTTGTAAACTGGGGACTTCCTTGATTGAGTCAATCCATCTTGTGTTGGGTCTTCCTGTTTTCTACTAGCCAGTTTGGTGTAGTGGTGAAGTGTGTGGACTCTTATCTGGGAGAATCGGGTTTGATTCCCCACTCCTCCACTTGCACCTGCTGGAATGGCCTTGGGTCAGCCATAGCTCTCATAGGAGTTGTCCTTGAAAGGGCAACTTCTGGGAGAGCAATCTCAGCCCCACCCACCTCACAGGGTGTCTGTGGTGGTGAGAGGGAGAAGGGAAAGGAGATTTGTAAGCCACTCTGAGTCTCTGATTCAGAGAGAAGGGCGGGGTATAAATCTGCAGTCTTCTACTACTACCTTCAACTGTTCCTGGCATTGTTGTCTTTTTCCAGTGACTCTTGTCTACTCATAACGCAACCGATGGCTCTTTTAATTGATGATAATTTTAAATGTGGCAATGAGCTGCAGAGTCATTACTGTGGCATGACTTAGTCCCCAAATGCATTTGCAGTGGAACGTGGATAGCAAAAATAAAAGGTGGGAGAGCACAGAGTGGTTTTGTTGAAGGAAACCCCAACCAGGCCTCACCTCATTATCAGGGGTTTGGGTGGGGAAGGGCTTGTAGATCGATAGATGTGAATTTCAAGGCTTCAGAAATGGGGGACTCTGCAAGATGTATGAGCAGCTGATCGAGAAGTTCAGAGCTATAAGGAAGAGATGCTGGGATTTATTTGTCCCGCACCTGAGACAACAGTACAAGGCCTATAGCTTAGTTTCCTGTACTCATTTGGTGGTGTAAGATGTGAATATTCTGTAAACGCCTGCCTTGCTATTTCTGTCCCATTGCAGCACCCTTACTCATGCCATCGTGAGGAAAAAATATCTCACCCACATTGGGAAGGAAGCTTTGACGAAAGAGGAGAAAGATCACCTCAAACGGCTGATAGAGAAAGAACTGCTGCAGATTCAGGTACGAGCAGCAATGTAGGGGTGAGGAGACAGAGTATTTCGTCTCAGGGACTGGCTTGGGTGAAGAGGAAGGATGGGTCATGCCATTTGAGGAAGGGAAAATGATCTACGCCTTTTTTTCTACCTCATCCCTGGCTGCAGATTGAAGATTCTGGCGATGAACAGTTACTGATTAAATTTAAGCCTTCAGCCAAAGCTGGGGGCCAAAAGAGAGCCCTTTGTGCCTCTGATAGCTCTGGAGAGGAGGTAAAAAGCCAACATGAGCAGAAGAAGCAGCGAACTATGAAGGAGCTGGGTAAGTGGCGAGGTTGTAAATCTGAAGCCATCCTCTCCTATGCAAATGTTCCTCAATGTGGTGAGCTAGAGGGCTGGTTTCCATCATTCTTGGCAAACAATGGACGAGCATTCCTGAAGGGCAGCTAGACTTTATTAATTTTCTTTATTAATGCATTTCTAATCTACCTGATCTGGATCACCCAAGTTAGTCTGATCTCATCAGATCTTGGAAGCTAAGCAGGGTTGGCTCTGGCTAGTATCTGGATGGGAGACCACCAAGGACTAGGATTCAAAGGCAGGCAGTGGCAAGCTGTCTGTCTGAATGTCTCTTGCCTTGAAAACCCTAAGGAGTTGCCATAAGTCAGCTGTGACTTGACGGCACTCTCCACCGCTATCATCCCACCTTTCCTCTTGTTTCAAAGAGGTTTATGATAACAGTTATAAACTGGGGTGTCCAAACTTGCTTAACGTAAGAGCTACATAGAATAATTGTCAGATGCTTGAGACCCACAAGGCGTGAATGTCAGATGTTTGGGAAGGAAGGAAGGGCAAAAATAGATGAGAGGAGGGAGAGGTGGAAAGAAAGCAACATTAATTGCATTCTCCAAGCTGCTGACTGGCTTGGTTTGGAGAAGTAATTTAAAGACACAGATGCCTTCTTCAAGCCAATCAGCGGGGGCTTCAAGAGCCCCACAGTAGGTGTGAAAGAGCCACAGTATGGCTGCCCCTGTTATCAGCATTTTCAGTTAAAACCAAAATAAAGTAGCAAACCGCAGATCTCACCCCCTTAAAAAATGCCTGTCATTCAAACCCCTTCAAAAGGTTTGCCAAATAGGCCAGTCTTGGCAGCTTCTCTGGAAGATCTCTAGGGAAGGAGAAGGAGCCCTCCTTCATCTCTTCAGAGAGCCCGTTCCACATTGCTGGAGTCACAATAGAAAAGACTAGGACTCTAGTCAACGCCAGATGGGCCACCCTTAGTGGCAATCGTAGCTGGTGCACAGGGACATATGGAAGGAGACAGTCCTTCAAATACCTTGATTACTGATCTTTCCTTGCCAAAACTGGCCACATAGAAAGTCCCTCTGCACATTTGAAGGTGTGCGCTCAAGCTCTGCCCTGCTGTAATATGTTCTGTGGTTCTGTTAGGCACTTTCTTCTGTCTATCCTGAACACACAGCCAGTCAGTTTAATGAGATGAAGGAGGGGATGGATGGGATGGGGCAGTGGCTCAGCACCAAGGGTGGAATTCTAGCAGGAACTCCTTTGCATATTAGGCCATACACCCCTGATGTAGCCAATCCTCCAAGAGCTTCCAAAAAAGAGCCTGTAAGCTCTTGGAGGATTGGCTACATCAGGGGTGTGTGGCCTAATATGCAAAGGAGCTCCTGCTAGAATTCCACCCCTGCTCAGCACAGAGCATCTGCTTTGCAGGAAAAGGTCCCGGGTTCCATCCCTTGCTTCAAAGAGCAGGGGCCAAGAAAAACCCTGTGCTGAAAGCCCAAGGAAGCCTCTGCCAGTCACGGCATGCCATTTCAAGCTAGAGAGACAGTCCTGATTTTTGGTTTGTGTGAGAGAGGCAGAATAATTTGTACACAAAGACAGGAGGCAGATTGCTGGAGGAAAAAAGAACAGCAACTGTGACAGGCAGTGTTCTGCTGAAATCTGTCACTTCCTTACAATGCCATTTTGTTTCTGATGTGTATCAAACTCCTACATTTGGCAAGAGGATGAAACTCGAAAAGCTTCTCTCCCCACCTCACTTTAAAAAAAAGGTTGATGGATCATTGAAGCTATCTGGGGAGGGCTCTGTAACCCTGGAAACCGTATGGTAGGTGAAGTCTGTTTATTTAGAGTTCATCATGGTTGTATTTCATCACCAGTTGGAAAATCAATAGGTCTGCAAATAGGCTGAATACATGAACACACGAAGCTGCCTTCTACAGAATCAGAGACTTGGTCCATCAGAGTCGGTATTGTCTACTCAGACTGGCAGAGGCTCTCCAGGGAGAGGTCTTTCACATCACCTACCACCTAGTTCTCTTAACTGGAGATGCCGAGGATTGAACCTGGGATCTTCTGCATGCAAAGCAGATGCTCTACCATTGAGCAACGACCCCTCTCCTAAGATGTTGATTTTCTAACAATAAACAGCAGCCTTGTATTGTGAAATTGGAAGTGATTGTCTCGCCTTTTTAAGGATCCTCATAAAGGTTCCCTTTGATATTTCTCATATGTACTTCCTTTGTGTTAGTTGATTAATTCATTAGTAACTATAAGTAAACAGTTGAATTATTCTCTTGAGTTTATTCTGTAAGCCACCCTGAGCCCACTTGTGAGATAGGAAAGGGTACAAATTAAATCAATGAAATGAATAAGGACTCATCTGGACTTCCCATAAAAATCCAGACAAATTCCTCCCTTCCAAGGAATGATTTAACTATCATTAAATCCTCTGCTACAACAAAAACTCCTGCCCAGGAAAGATAATATTTTAGAAAACAAGGGAGGCAGCCCCACATTTTCCATGGGGTGCTCATTTTCTGTATGCAAGGGGTATGCAGAGGGCTTTTTTTGTAGCAGGAGCTCCTTTACATATTAGGCCACACATCCCTGATGTAGTCAGTCCTCCAAGAGTTTACAATAGGCCCAGTACTAAGAGCCCTGTAAGCTCCAGGAGGATTGGCTACATCAGGGGGGCGTGGCCTAATATGCAAACGAGTTCCTGCTCCCAAAAAAGCCCTGGATACAGGAAGGAAGCTTTCAAGCATGCAGTTTCCCCATCTGCAGTCCAAAGTGGTATAATGCCAGGCTGCCACTGCCAAGCTTCCCTCAGCTAGGGACCAGCATTGAAGAAGATAAACATGCAAAGGCAGAATCAGGCAAGTGCACAGCCTTCACAGTGCTGTTCTGCTTGAGGGGCCAGCACTACTGAAGCTACGTGCTGGAGCTGATGTGCTCTGGCACTAGCTGGCATTACATGCCTGGAGACATGTTGGGACAATAGCTGCTTGCCACCAAATGCCAGATGAGGTACTGAATTCCGAAGCTAGCATAGCAGCTGCTGCCTGGCTTAAGGCCTGTCCTGTTTGTTTGTTTTTAATTGTTGGTGTTCTATCTTTTAGAACTCAGTTCCGATGAAGAGGATTCTGGGATTGATTCTAAGAAGGCCCAAGTCTGTCGTGGCCCAAAGCATGCTGGAAAATCCTCAAGCTCCTCTGACCATGGAGACTCAAGAACATCTGAGAGCGAGGAGGAGAGAGTGAAGGATAACGCTATACCAACCTCCCAGAGGACCAGCAGGGCACAGCGAGGCAGAGGAAAGGGGAAAAGGTCATTGAGTGAGGGAGAGGAGAGCGAAGGAGGGCAGGGGAGTGAAGTTGAAGAAGAGATCAGCAAACGCAGGAAGGCAACAAAGTACCAGATGGAAACGCTGGAGAGTAATTCTGAGAATGATCTTAAAAAAATCAAGCTCCAGAGGAAGAAAGGGATGGGCAGAGACGAGAAAGGTCCTAACAGGGTGGGGAAGGGGGAGTGCAGAAAAGAAGATAAGCAAAGGGGGAAAAGAGAGTCAGAAGGCGAAAGTGATCTGTCTGAGACATGTGGAAAGAAGAGAACAGATTGGAGTGATAGTGCAAAGGACAGGGCAGGAGGTGGTGGCTGGAAGTCCCAGATCCCAAGAGGTCATAAGGCTCGAGAGCAGAGCCAGAGTGAGGAGGAATCCGACTGTGCTTCAAGGGAGAAGCAGAAGACGCAGAGAAAGGTGACTGGTGATAAACACCAAAAGAAAAATGTGAGTGTGGAAGAGTCGGAGAGTGATTCAGATGACACCGAGGGCAAAGGTCAGATGAAGAAAGATGTGCACAAGTCCAAATCCCAGAGGGCAGGTGCAGAGAAATGGAAGACAGACAGTGATTCGGGAGAAAGAGAGGTGCTTAAAAAGAAGGTAAGAAATCAAGGGATGGAAAAGGCACAGGGGAGGGGGATGAGGAGGAAGGAGCTGGAGGGAAATCAGAAACAGAGGAGTCCAATAAAACAGCAAGGAGGACACAAGCCCAAGAGAAGGGTGAGCAGAAAAGAATTGGGAAGCGAGACAGAAGAAAAGGGCTCAGAACAAAAAAAGACAGGGAGCTCCAGTGGTAGTGAAAACGAGTCCCAGAGTGAGGCAGAGCAGAGGGGGAAAGGCAGAAAGCAGTCTGAGAAGATAGCTGTTAGCAGAGATGACTCAGAAAGTAGCTCTGAAGAAACTGCAGGTGTGACTCAGAGACAAAAGAGGATGTCAGAAGAGAGAAAAGTGAACAAGGAGGTGTCTGGGGGTGAATCTAGTGAGGAAGAAGAAGAAGAACCAAAAAAGAAAGGAGCAGAGAAGTCCCAGCGAGAAAGTGTCAGTGAAGCAAAATCTGAGAGTGATTCTGAAGACTCCAGCAGCGAATCTACAGGAAAGGTGAAAAACAGAAGCTGGCAGGAGCAAAGAACACAGAAGCCCAAAGGCAGAAGTAACAGCAAGGAAGAAATGAGTGAATCAGAAAAGGAGGCAGAGCACAGTCACTCAGGAGATAAAGACAGTCCTAGATCTTCCAAGAAGCAGCATCATGGGAAGGTAAGGTGGGTCATGATATCCGGAGTTCATTATCTGCTACCATTCAGAGTCCCTAACCTCTTCTATGTGATGTGTCTACACTAGGGGTGGCCAACTGTGGCTTTTTCTCACATATTGTGTGACTCTTGAAGTCCCCACCACCCCATTAGCTGACTTGGAGAAGGCATTTCTCTTTAAATCACTTTTCCAAGCCAGCCAGCAGCTTGGAGAATGGGTTTAAAGTTGCTTTCTTTCCACCTCCCATCTATTTGCCTTCCTGCCTGCCTTTCTATTGGCTCTCAAACATCTGAGTTTATTCTGTGTGGCTCCTACATTAAGCAAGTTTGGCCACCTATGGTCTACACCATGCTGGGTTCCAAGAGGAGATCCAAACATTTGAATGTTGCCCATGACATTAAAATATTCTGTACATCTACAAAATATGTATGCCAATAAGAAGGTTCTAGGTAGGCTCCCTCTTTCCAGGTATGTGTTAGTTTTATAGGGGGTATCTTGTGTAGTGGGGAAGATTCAAGTATGAAATTCCCCCATCTTCAGTCACACGTGGTACAAGCCCGGCAGTCAGTGCAAACATTTCAGTGTCATAAACCAGGCTGAAAAGTTCTCTGGTTTCATCCCATCCCCAAACCATTGCAGGACAAAGAGCATCATTCCACAAAGGGCGAGGATCACCCCTCTGTCCAGCGTCTGAAGCGCTACATCCGGGAGTGCGGCGTGCGCAAGAACTACAAGAAGCTGCTGATGGGATGCCGTTCCCGCAAGGCTCAGGTGGAGGTCCTGAGGCAGGAGCTGGAAAACCTGGGGCTGAAGGGTAAGGGAATGGCGGACACTCTGGATAGGACCTCAGATGGTGTCCTGGAGGGGGAGTTTTTTTTCTCCAGGGAGAGGCAAAGGACCCAAAGGGAGTACATGGAACTGCCTTGTACAGACTCAGGTCAAGGGGCTGTGTAGTTTGTTTTCAATTATATATATATATGTTTAAATAATACTACAGTCGTTAAATAGAAATGAGTACATTCATCAAAGTATACAGAACTGAAATGTTGAACAGCGTAATAGGGTCACAAGCCTTCCGTAAAATTGAGCCTGAACATCTACATGCAGTAAACTAAAAAGGCAAATGCAAAGCTGAGAAATAAGTTGGACAGCAGAGATTTTCACCAGCAGTGCATCAGTGTGTTAGGTTAGGAAATACATATTATCCAATCAGTGTGAGCAGAGAAGAGAGAATTGGCTTTTACTTAAAACATAGCAGTCGTTTGAGAGCTTGGACCAACACTTGAGCATTAGAGGTTGCCATTTCTCTAGAAGACTGGATCAGCCAGAGGTATTAAATTTATCCAAATTGTATGTAATCTCATCTAGTCTAGGATAAATAAGTCCCATAACTTCAAGTGCCATTCTTGGAGCAATGGAATGAAGTAGACATCCAGTGTGCTGCTGTAAGACTTTTAGCAGCAGTTATCATAATCATTTCTTGTTTTGCTTTAAAGATTTTGCAAGTTTCCCACAGTTAGAGAACAATTAATTTCAGGGTTAGAGTCATCAAATGACCAGTTATGTGGCCAGGAGGTGCTGCCCCACCAGAGAGAGAATGGGGATCCCAGGTCCGGAAACAAAATGGATGCTGCTTGTCAGAAACAGGCCAAGCGTCACTACTCTCTGCAAAGGGTCAGAGAGACATGTTTTGAGTTTGTTCTGATTACAACATAGGCATCCTTCTGCCCTGACGCTCTCCTCCCCCCCCTACCAAAAGGAATGCATAAGAACAAAAGGGTTCACAGGTACAGTATTGCTCACCACTTAATCCCTGACCAGCTCTTAATAACCTATTTTCCTGCCTTCCTGCTACAGCTCAGCTTCTTTTGTTTACTTCTGTGCTATCCAGTTGCCCAAATCCTTTGTCTTCCACCCTGACTCCTCCTCAGAGTATCCAGACCAAATTAAATCAACCATTAAGTTCATCATGACCCATCCTAGCACACATTGCTGTGTCAGCCTCACCTATTGTTTTGAGCTGGGAATCCATTCAGCTATCCAGGAAAGACACATCATCGCTCATCAAGAGTCATCCCAGCTCTGAGGGTCTTCACCCCTCGAAACCCTATAAAACATGAAGAGCAAGCCACACCTTGTTCAGTCTGAGCACATAGGTTGTTCCCCCATTACTCTGAGGAATGGGCCTCAGACATGCAGTCAGCACATCGGGAACAAGTAATACTACCCTCTTCAACAATCCCTAAGATTCCCTATCACTCATCTCTCTTTCCTAGCCCTTGAGTGTGTATAGTTTATTGTTTGTGTATGCTCTAGTTGCCCACGAACTTCTCAGGTTGAATATTGACATAGCAGCTCTCAGTGAGGTCCGTTTCCCTGAGGAAGGTAGTCTTCAAGAACACAGTGCTGGCTATACCCTCTACTGGTCGGGTAAGTCAAAGGCTGAGAGCCGCCTTTCTGGCGTTGGCTCCATTGCCTCTAAACTCGAAAACCTGCCAACAGGTCACTCAGATCGCATCATGTCCATGCGCCTCCCACTTCAAAACAAGCAGCATGCAACACTCTTTAGTGTGTATGCCCCGACCCTTCAAGAAAAGAACAAGTTCTATGCTGATCTACGCAACCTCGTACAGAAGACCCCTACAGAGGACAAGGTGATCATCCTTGGCGATTTCAATGCCAGAGTAGGTAAAGACTCGGAAGCCTGGAAAGGAGTACTTGGCAAACACGGCATTGGCAACTGCAATGATAACGGGCGCCTCCTGCTAAAATTCTGCACGGAGCACCAGCTCACCATCACCAACACTATCTTTCAGCAGAAGAACAGCCTGAAGACAACCTGGATGCACCCACGGTCCAAGCACTGGCACCTTATCGACTACATTCTGGTGCGCCAGAGAGACCTTTGAGATGTCTTACACACCCGAGTAATGCCCAGTGTGGAATGTCATACGGATCATCGTCTTGTACGCTGCAATCTCCGTCTTCACTTTAAACCCACACCCAGGAGAGGAGGTATCCCTCGGAGGAAGCTTCAGGTTGGCAGCCTTCAGTTAGCCGAAGTTAAAGCTGCCTTCCAAGCAAAACTCCAGTCAAGAATTGAGGACCCCAGTTGCCCCACAGACCCTTCTCCAGAAGCACTCTGGGAACACCTAAAAACTACCATCCTGTTGATCTCTGAAGAAGTCCTCGGGTTCTCCACAAGGAAAAACAAGGACTGGTTTGACGAGAACAATCAAGAGATCCAAGAATTACTAGCGAAAAAGAGATCTGCCTACCAAGCACATCTTGCTCAGCCCTCCTGTCTCGGGAAAAAAGCAATCTTTCGCGCTGCATGTAGCAACCTCCAGCGCAAGCTTCGAGACATTCAGAACGAGTGGTGGACCAAGCTTGCAGAGAGAACCCAGCTGTATGCAGACACTGGTGATTTAAGAGGGTTCTACAAAGCCCTGAAGGCAGTATATGGCCCATCATATCAGGCTCAGAGTCCCTTGCGTAGTGCAGACGGCCAAGTGCTCCTCACAGACAAGGCATCCATACTGAACCGGTGGTCAGAGTATTTTCAGGCTCTCTTCAGTGCCAACCGCATAGTTCAAGATTCAGCAATCCACCTCACCCCACTTCAACCAGTGAAAACAGAGTTGGATGAGATCCCCACCCTAGAAGAGACTATTAAAGCCATCAAGCAACTGAAAAGTGGCAAGGCAGCGGGAGTTGATGGAATCCCACCAGAGATCTGGAAGCATGGGGGCACAGTACTACATAGCACACTTCACAAAGTACTTGTCACCTGCTGGGAACAAGGCAAACTACTACAGGACTTTCGCGATGCAATCATCAGCACTCTACACAAGAACAAAGGGGAAAAGTCAGACTGCTCCAACTACCGGGGGATAACCCTGCTCTCCATCACAGGCAAAATCCTTGCCAGAATACTCCCGAACAGACTGGTGCCCACCATTGCAGAAGAACTCCTCCCAGAAAGCCAGTGCGGCTTCAGAGCTAACAGGAGCACCACCGACATGGTATTTGTTCTCAGGCAGCTCCAAGAGAAATGCAGGGAACAGAACAAGGCTCTGTATGTGACTTTTGTCGACCTTACCAAAGCTTTCGATACCGTTAGCAGGAAAGGCCTGTGGCAAATCTTGGAACGTTTAGGATGTCCCCCAAGGTTCCTCAGCATGATCATCCAGCTACATGAAGACCAGTGAGGCCAAGTCAGACACTGCAACGACCTCTCGGAGCCCTTCCCAATAGGCACAGGTGTAAAGCAAGGCTGCGTTCTCGCGCCAACTCTCTTTACGATCTTCTTTAGCATGATGCTTCAAAGAGCCGCAGTAGATCTAGATGATGACGATGGTGTCTACATCCGCTATCGCACCGATGGCAGCCTGTTCAACCTGAGGCGACTAAAGGCTCACTCCAAGACAATGGAAAAACTTATCCGAGAGCTACTGTTTGCTGATGGTGCTGCACTCGTCTCCCACTCAGTATCAGCTCTGCAGCATATGATGTCCTGCTTTGCAGAGGCTGCCAAGCTATTCGGCCTAGAAATTAGTCTGAAGAAGACAGAAGTTCTCCACCAGCCTGCACCCCAGGAAGATTATCACCCTCCCTGCATCACTGTGGGTGAATCAGTTCTGAAGACAGTCCAGCAGTTCAGCTACCTGGGGTGCATCATCTCCTCAGATGCCAAGATCGACAAGGAGATTGACAACAGGCTGGCAAAGGCAAAAGAGTGTGGAGCAACAAGCATCTAAAAAAGGCACTAAGATCAATGTTTACAAAGCAGTTGTGATGGCAACCCTCATCTACGGCTCCGAATCGTGGGTTTTATGCCATCATCACCTGCGACTCCTTGAGCGCTTTCATCAGCGCTGCCTTCGCACCATCCTCAACATCCACTGGAGTGACTTTGTGACCAACACTGAAGTCCTCAAGAGGGCGGAGGTTACAAGCATCGAGGCATTGCTGTTGAAGACGCAGCTGCGCTGGGCAGGGCATATTTCTAGGATGGAAAACCACCGCCTTCCCAAGATTGCTCTGTATGGCGAACTTTCCACCGGCCATCGAAATAGAGGGGCACCAAAGAAGAGGTACAAGGACTCCTTGAAGAAATCCCTTGGCACCTGTCGCATCAACCATCACCAGTGGTCTGACCTAGCCTCAGATCGCAAAGCATGGAGGCACACCATCCACCAGGCTGTCTCTTCCTTTGAGAACGCACGCATAGCTGGTCTTGAGGACAAAAGGAGATTAAGGAAGAATCGCACTGCTTCAGCACCAACCCCAAATCAGACTTTTCCCTGCAGCCACTGTGGCTGGACCTGCCTGTCCCGCATTGGTCTTGTCAGCCACCAGCGAGCCTGCAGCAGACGTGGACTACTGCACCCTTCTTAAATCTTCGTTCGCGAAGTCAATCCGAGAGAGAGAGATGATTGTACCTTTTACAAATTTTTCCAGTAAACATTATAAAATATATTTACTCTGGAGTCTTTCTTTCTGAAACCAGACTTTCATATCATTGGAGAAAAAATCTCTGCTACAAAATAGCTCTTCTTATGGTCTAACTCTTGCTAATTCCCCCGTCAAAAAGAGATGAGTCTCCCAACATTTCCCATAACAGTTAATATATGGATTTGGTGTTGGATTTGAGTCCAAAATTTACCTATCTGTTTACAAGACCATCAGCCATGGAAAAAAGTTCCTCGTTTCCCACATTGTCTCCAGCAGGTGGGAGGGATCATGGTGTTTGATTGTGCTAATTGTGCAGGGGTTAGGTACCAGTGTGGAATGACCTTGAAATTTTGCAGTTGGATGTTCAGAGCTTTTGAGATGGTGAGCGAGGAGTCCCAAATTTGGTTCCACTGGTCTGCCATTAGCTTTTTATTCAGGTCTACATGTCAGGACAATTGGTATTTTATCAGCCTAGTGGAAGCTGACTGTAATAAGATTTTGTAAATTGTAAAATGTTTTGTAAAATGTTGGGACAGTTGTTGACCTTGTCCATTTGGAGGGTGGGACGCTGCCCCAGTTGACTCTGTGCCTGTCAAATAGCTGTTAAAGGTGAAGAGTTTCTGTTGTGAGGGGAAGCAATCTTCTTTGATTTTTCTGTGGGCATTTCTTGGTTTCTAGATTTTTGTTCTTGGGAATATTTTGCTTGCTTCTTCCCCTTCAATTTTTCATAAGGACTGTTCTTTTGATGGTACATTATCCCTCAAGACATTCAGATGATGGACAAAAACTACAAAGGATTATATTAGAAGTATAATTGGATAGCTGGTAGCTTTTTTACCATATGTGGTGGTTCTGCAAAAAAAAATAAAAATTCTGGACAGAAATATATACAGAAATTCCGAAAACCTTAAAAATCAGATTTGCTATTTCACCAGAGACAATGCTATTAGGAATTCTACCAGTGAGCATGGATAAAAAACGCATGCTCAGATATGTTAACTGCAGCAAGAGTTTTACTTGCAGCTAAGTGGTAAACTGTGTGTTGCCCAACCCTGGAGAACTGGATTGATAAGAGGCAAAAATATGCAGTTATGGCAAAATTGACAAATTATATTAACCAAAAGATGAATTTGAAGACTACTGGAAAGTTTTTTACGATTATTGTAACTTATCTTTGTAGTCAAACATTTTGTGATAAAATACTGAAAAATAACTTAAAGCTCACTTCTGTGCTGACCACAATTAGATGTGTAGCTTAGTATACAATGACACTGAGAGACTTCCTATAAAATCTTATGGATTCTAGTTGTGACTTTTTAAAATATATATGTAACAAATGCTACAATGAAAACTTTGTAATGGCCTTAACAGGGTTACCTATATCATATATTGTTTATTTTATGTCTTGTATTCAAATGTTTTATGTAAATTGATTAAGTGAGCTGGTTGTTGACTGTAATAACAAATTTGTACTTTGAACTTAGTGAAGGAAATATATTCTGTAGTAGATCAAATTGATAAGATAGGATAGGAAGAGAATATTATAGAATATATATAAAAGCTTTAATAGGCTATATTGGATTTTTAAATAGTTATGATATATTACGTTATACATATATTACCTTATATGTATATCCTTACTCATGAAATACTCTCGTTATTCTAAGATGTCATGTATGGACTAATTATTCTTACATATTTGTACACTGAATAAGAAATACCCTTAGCATTTGTTAGTAAAACTGCCCATATATTGTGCACTTATTCTTTGTTTTTCCCCTTCTGTATCCCTATTGAAAATTCATAATAAAAATTTAGTATCAATTTTCCACAGGGACACCCACTCTAGCCAAATGCAAGGCCCTGAAGAAAAAGCTGGAAGAAGCAGCTGAGGTGGCTTCCCTTGATCTCAGCAACATT
Organism: Heteronotia binoei; assembly: GCF_032191835.1. Classification (NCBI taxonomy): domain Eukaryota; kingdom Metazoa; phylum Chordata; class Lepidosauria; order Squamata; family Gekkonidae; genus Heteronotia; species Heteronotia binoei. Next base: position 23,262,901 of record NC_083237.1, read on the forward strand.
ATTACTACAGAAGGTAGGGGTGTGTGATGAGTGGGAAAAACCAAAGAGAAGGAGTATGGCGGACATCGGGGGCCGGGGATATGGGCAGCCCAAAAACATCTAGTTGCTTGTGGGCAGGTATGGCAAAATTGGACATTCTGAAGAAAAAATTTAAAAGAAAATAGATCATGTTGTACTTTTCACACAGTCAACGTAGGAATGCAGTAATTTTCTATCTTCCAAAAGTTTTCCCATGGTTTTACTCCCAGCTAATCCCTTCACCACATTGTTCCAAGGAGCAATCATGCCACCCTGCCTCAGGACACATTTTTCTCTATAAAAATAGCACTCAACATTTAGTTCATGTTGTGTGTTCCTGGATCCAGTCCACATGCCCAAGATGCTGGTCATTTTGCCCTCCTCAGACCTGAGGCCTCTTTTGAATGAGTAGCTATGATTCCCCCAAACCCCTGCTATAATCCTGCTCACCCGTCTTCCCTGCAACTAGTGTGTTTGTATGCATTATCTTCTGTATGTGTACATTATTTTGTTTTCTATTAATAAAACAACCTCCCTTGGTTAAGCAACAGTCTGGCTAATTCTGAGAGTTCTCTAAGGAAATATTCTGGTATACATATTTTGGTGTAAAAATTCTGTTACCACCTCTCATTAGCTAGAATCTCCTATGACCTAATATTCCTCCCCCTCCCCCCCGAAAAAAAATATCAGGAGATCCTCGATTCCAGTAACAGTCCTGTATGTGCAGCTACACCAGCAACAGGAGAAACACACAAGCTTGTCTTCTGTTGGAAATCACACCATTGTGTCCATTCATGCAGCTCTCTGCTCTCTCCCCCACCCTTTTTCCATCCCGTCAGGCCGCCCAAGGCGTCGTAATGTCTGGAGTCTCTACAGCAAGCCAGAGGAGCCACCCGGATCTCCAGATGAGTCACCCATCCGCCGTCCTGCAACAGACTGGTCCCGCCTTCAAGGGGTCATCAACTCCGACGATGAAAGCGATTGACTGTGAGGTGGACAAGAGGGCATCCAAGCAGTGATGGGTCACGACCCTAGCTTTGAGGAGAAGGGAGGATTAAAGTAAGGATTGTCATCTTCTGACCAGGAAGACAGTTCTTCTGGGTGTTCTTAATCCACGTCTTTGGATCCGTTAGGTGGAAAGCTACCACCTTCTGCTCATTTCCTGTACCCAGGAGACAAAAGCACACATGATCTACTTTGAGCACAGAGATCTTTCTCCTTCTGAAAATACACCTGATGTCAGAGGAAATGGGTAGGGAGGGGACCAAGATATCCTAAGTACAAAATGCCTAAATCTGTGCCTGGATTGAAACTTTAGTCAGGCAGTAGACATCCATTCTCGTGGGAAATCCCAGAGGAGGCAGCAGCATATACGCGTGCGTAAGTTCTTTAAATATTTACATTGTTTGTCTTTGTCTTCTGCAGTATTCCTAAACAAGGCACAAATAAGCATGAGTGGGGAAGGGGGGGTTATTTTCATTTCAGACATAAACCTAGACTGTGATGCAGCACATGAAAATGGCTGGGCTTGCCCATGCCCTCCTTTCTCTTCTCTTTATCTAGCAAACTTGGGATCAAGTGCACTTAGCATAAAACCATAGTTTGCATTTGCATCTGACATGCCAAAGTTTACAGCTTGTCGTTCAGTCTAGGATTGCAAGCCACAGGTTGAAGCTGGTTTACAGTCTCAGACGAGGGGGAAGCACAAACCGTAACTTGGCCAACTTGGGCTTAAAACACAAGATGTGGTTTGTATAAGAGTAGAAGGAGCTAACTGGTTGATCTTGTTCACTTAGCAACAATGGCTTGGTGTTGCTCTGGAGCAACCCATACTCTGGGACAAGGCCAGCTCCTTTCTGTGTCCTGAAGGTCCCTCCCTCTCCCAGTTTATTTTGGTCATCTGTAAAGAATCTAATTCTAAAATGGACCCTGTTCATATGGAAGATGGCACCTTTATAAAGGGGTACATATTGTGTTTATGTTTTGTACATTTTTATGACTAAATTTTTTTTATATTTGTTAAATAAAGTATTCTGTTGTGTTCCTGGAAGCCTCATATTTCCTGCAGTTTAGCTTAGAAGAGCAAGTTTCTAGATCTCATGGAACAAAGACTCCAGTCACAAGGAAGAGAGCCTCTGGTGCATACATGCCTCCTTCATGTGCACGTGCAGTGGCCTGGAAGGTTATTTCTTTAAAAAAAATTATTTTGAAGTTAGGTGGTTATTTCCATGTCATATCTCATTCTGCAGAGGAACTGGTGTGACTTATACCACGTTTGGGTCTTTCCCATCAACTGGGTGCTACCCTTGTGTTCATCCTGCAATTTCTTCTACAGTGTGAGATCATACCACAGAGTAATAGCTGGAGTTGTGGCTGAAGGGGCCCTGGTCTGTTTTCCCTTGCTCAGAACTCTTGTTGGGTTAGTGCAATGTACTGCATTTAAGACTACTTTTCCAGTGGCTGTGGAAACTGAAATATTGGGGTCTAAATACAACTTGGGAACGTGTAACTGCAAAATAAGGATTTTATGTACAGGGTATGATGCATAGTGTGATTAGCCAGAGAAGACTTTCTGGTCAAATAACCCAATACTTCCAAGTTTGGCAGAAGGTCCCAAAGGCCTTTGAATTAGATCTTTTTTTTCTACACGCTTTTAGCGAGGATTAAATTTCTCCACTTCTCGTGTCATTTTTGTCTTTGGAAGGGGGGGAGCATTCTTTCATGCACAAAAAGGCCTCATAACAGTTTCAAAATGTTTTTTATTTATTAAGATCTTTGAACGGAAACTATAAGAAACCCTAACTTTAATATAGAGATTTCCCCCTTTTCAATCTTCTGTTATGTACAAACTATACAGAAAGGCAAAGGCTTTAAATATTTATATATGTATATATAACACTTGAAAAGAAGACCCGCTGTGCTCTAATCCTTGTCAACCAGCTGCCCCCTTAATGAGATCTGAAATTCTCCTCATGGGCCCAATTCATACCTTGGGAGTGAAATGTTCTATATGGCTACATGACCCTTAAATTAACCATTGCTACTAGCTGGTCTAAAGATTTGCCTCTCCATTATTGTTGTCCCCCACTCCACCTCCGCTCTTCAGATACCAGCCATTTTGTGACATTTAAGAGTCTTCTAACTTAAACTGGAAGAATGAATTTGCTGTGGTTGGAGAAGAATTTCAATCCGTTTTCAGCCCCCAAACCTTCCTCTACTAACAACACTGCTTGAAGAAATGGAAAACAAACTTGAAGCAGATGGTGAGGTGGGGTGGTAGATTCTGGGAAGTGTATGTTTGTGGGTCTGAAAAATCATGTACAGCAGTCTTGCTCTCAGGTACTTTCAACTGGCTTTATTTCCTGACTCACCATTAATCTTGTATATTCCCACTTACGGGTTTCAGACCAGGGCGCATACTTAGAGGTTTTTGCTTAAAACTATATTAGTTTAACAGCTGTTACATTTCTTCCTTGGGTCAGCTTTCAGCTGCTGCTAGTAATTTTGATACAGGAAGCTTCTAGGATAGTCTACAAAAGAGTTAATATAGGTTTCTGTAAATATTTTGAATGAGTTTTTGTTACATTACTCTCCTATAGTCTTAACAATTTTCCTGAAATATGTCAAAATAAAATATTTCATGAAGGGAAAAGGGAAATACGGTCTACACTTTGAAAGTTGTGAGATCCAATTTGCCAAATATTGTCTGTGAGATCTGAAAACTAGTTGTGGGTTGGGAGGAGGGAGCTGTTCTCCCTCAAAATGTAAAAATACATTCCCAAGTGGTTTAGTTTTATTTTTGCAAAGAATTGGCCTAGAAATTACCTTTCCTCTTGCAAAAGACCAAATCAGTCTATTAACTTCACTGAGCCAGAACTCTGACTAGAGTATTTGGTAGGAAAGCCAAAATGAGCTGAAACTATTTTCAACCATAAGAATGTTAATGTGCTGGATTCTTCAGAGACAGTATTGAATTGAAACGGCTACTGTTTATATCATTGTAGGAATCTATGTGAAAGTTTAGAATTCTACAAATGAACATGTTTACAAGATGGTAGTGAGTTTGGCGGGGTTTTGTACAAGGGGCTGACTGACAGGTTGGTAGAAGATGTGCAACTACTTCAGTATAGAACTTCCTTCACAGTAAAAACCACCAGTCAGTTCATTTCAAACCTCCTCAAATGGGGATTTGAGATGCAAATCAGCCTTTCAACAACCTCTCTGAAGCACTTTGGAGTCTACACCTGTCCAAAAAACAGGCAACAGCACAGCCTCCATAGCTTCAAAACCATGTTTGCTGCTTCCCTTCCAATTTCTTGGTGCAGCCTGGACTGCTTGTAAGCACCATTTTGAAATGTTAACACACAATGAGTATGTTTTTAATGGAAAATATCCACAACTGTAGTGTATTTTCCACTTTCATGTACTGACTGTAGAGCTCTTGTTCGACTGGAAGAACGTTTAGCTTGAAATTTGCCCAACACGAAACTTGTTTAAAATGCGGGGTTGCTTCTTCAGATACTAAATTCACTGCCAAGTATTGCTTCTTTACTATTATTTTGCATGGAATTTTATTCTGGCTGCCTCCAGTGGTAGATGTTTCTCTTTGAAAATGTGCTTCTTTGTAAAAAATTCAGAAAACTCCCCACTTCCCAACCCGCACACCACCGGAGCCCTTTGTAATTTGTTGGTTTTAGGGGTACAGATGAGACAGACTGGTTTTTAATATTAAACTACTTCCTTGTGCCAGAAGTAAAGGCATCTGAACTTCTAACCTTTTCCAGTTAAACTGTACCTTCCTTGGTGCCATTTGTTTTCCCCAGCTTTGAATGCGCACTCTATGCTGAGGTAATATTAAAATTCTTCCTTCCTTCCCTTCAGTCTTTTGGGTTCTCCATCCACTCTACTGAAACATAGTATTTATGGCACTTATGGGTGGGGTTTATACTAGTTTTCCCTCCGGTTTCCATCTTCCCTCTACCACTGGATGTTCTCTCATCTTTAGTTTCCTGACCTGGCCCAGTATTGGTGGTGCACTCCTTGAATGTTTGGAGTAATGTTAACAGTGGTTTACATAATCCTGATGCTTAAATAACATTCCTTGAGGGAGGAAAACATTGTGTTCACTGAAAACTAAAAATAATTCCAATCCCCATTGCTGGGAAGTAATTTTTGAGAAGATTACTTTTCTGCCTCCTAACTAGGGAGAAGTAATTTTTTAATACCTTGGGGCCCTTACTTAGAATTATTTACTCCCTTATACTTCCTCATAACTATCTTGCCAGAATAAGTAAGATTAAGTTCCTGGTGATGACTGCCATATCAGAAAGTCCATGTAACTCAAGTCTTTCCCATGATCTAATATTGCAAGGTCTTACAAAAAGACTAACCATAACAGAATTTCTTATCAAGGTCCACCATGTTGGAAGGTCATAACAAAGTCCTACCATGGTGGAACATTTTGATCTTAAGTCCGGCCAGCCCACCACCCAACCATCTTCCCAAAGTTACCCAGAGTCTATCTTAAGTTCCACAAGGGGACCAGCCCACGGGTCTCCTTTTCATAGACGTCTGGAACCAGCCCGATGGGCGAGGGCACCATCTTAACAGTGTTCTTGCCAAACAGCTTGCGTTCATATTCAATTAGTTGCCTCCAGAAGCCTACATTGGGCCTTACAACGGGTCTCCTGCTCTTCACCCACTCATGGGCATCCAAGAGGCTCAACCGGTGATATTTCATTAAATAGGCAATACAGAGAGAGGCAGACCTGCTGACACCTGCCACACAATGGACAAGGGTTCTTCCATTCTTCTTCCCTGTCTGGTGTATCCTATCAGCTACGGAATCAAAGTACAAGGAGAGTGGAGCGTGAGGGAGGTCAGGAACGGGCACCTTGACATAGTCAATATCTGGCCAGTTGGCATTGGGGATTTCCATCGTAGCATTCACTACACAAGTCACTGCCCTGGAGTAGACCATATGTCTGTTGGATGCTGCATTTCCAGAGCAGAGGTAGAGGCAGGGTGAGATTTGGGCGATGCCTCCTAAGACAGACAAAGCGTTCCCAGCAGTGGGGGACGGTTTGGTCACCGAAGGGGGTGGAGAACGGCGGAAAAAGCCGTGGTTCCGGAAATTCATGGTGGATGGTTCAGCATACATAACAGCTGTGGAGAAGAAAGGCAAGTCTTAAGAACTGGTGCACTCTTAAAAGTTAAATGGTCACATCCTATTCCCTAATTTTTTTATTTAACCAGCTAGCATTTGGTTACAATTTAAGATCAAAAGCCACTCCCTCCCACACACAATTCTTGACCCCTTCTCAGAGCAGTAGCTCAAAATTAAATCGTTTTAACGGGATAGATGGGACTGGGCATAGGTCTGTTTGTTTTGGGGAAGGACGTTTCAGCAGATATGGGGTGAACCAGGGATGGGAATTAGAAATGGTTACTGGAGCAAACCAAGTAGATCTGATAGCAATGGGGGGGGGGGGGAGACAGTGATTTTAGGAAGCAGAGGAGAACTTGGACAGATAAGAGCAACATGAAGCGACAAAAAAATAAACGAAGAGCAAACGATAAATGCGAAGGACTATCTCCCAGCAAGGTCTGCATTTGTGCGAAGCCAAACATCGTTCGATATCCTACCTCAGTCATTTTCTTGAAGCCCCTCCAGGAGCTGAGCGTGGACTCCTGCTCCCAAGGGCGGGGGTGGAGAGAGGGAAGGAACTAGAAACTGTGATGCTGCAGGAATGATGCGCAGAAAGGGGATGATGGAGAAGATGGGAAAATGGAGGAATGGGGAGGGAGTGGACAGCCTCTTAAAGGGCCAGTGGGCTCTTTGCTGGTCCCTGAGCTCTGCCCCTCCCATCCTCTTGCCAACACAGCAATGGGCTCAAAATGGGGTGGGGGGGGGAGGCTTTGATCCCAATTTGTAACTCTTTGTGACTATTGGTGCGCAAAGAGGGAGGTGGCTGTGCATCAGAGCTTCCCTTCCTCTGGTGGATGAACAGCCCCTCCCCCAAGTGTCTGAATTCATTATACCCTGCAGCTTATGCTCTCCTCCTTCCCAAGTTGCTTCTTCCTGTTCAATAATCACACCTCCTAGGCTCAGAGACTGCATTCTTTCCCCTTTTAAAATATCAGTGCATTGTCCAAATTGGGATGTACTGGTTTGTCCTGGAATCTAAGTCATGCTACCAGCATGTAGCTGAAAACGCTGAGTCTTAAACAAGGGATAAGATGACATCAGGATTAATGCATAGATTCTGTAGGCATGGCACTGCAAAATGGTTATGCTCACTACAGCCCAGAGAACCCTGCTGGGCCTTGCAGGTTAGCCCCAGGGCATTCAAAAGCATGCTTTTGTTTCCTTAAAAGGGCCGCATTACAAGAATCCCACTCAGGTATATCACAGTATACAGTTATAACTTGCCATCCCAATGTCTCTTGAACGAAGGGCTGCCAGCTCTGGGTTGGAAAACTTCCAGAGACACTGGGGGCTGCAGGGTTTGGGGAGGAGAGGAAGCTCATTAGACATGAATGCCATAGAGCAGGGGTGGCCATGCTGCAGCTCAGGAGCCACATGTGGCTCTTTCACACAAATTGTGTGGCTCTCGATGCCCCCACCGACCCACAGCTGGCTTGGAGAAGGCTTTGTGTTTTAAAATCACTTCTCCAAGTCAGCTGACAGCTTGGGAGAATGTGTTTAAAATTAAAGTTGTTTTCTTTCCACCACTCCCTCCTTCCCTCTCCCCATCTATTTGCCTGTCTGCCTTCCTTCTCTCAAACATCTGACAGTCATTCTGTGTGGCTCTTATGTTAAGCAACTTTGGCCACCCCTGCCGCACAGGCTACCCTTTAAAGCAGACATTTTCTCCAAGCAAACTGATCTCTGTGGTCTGGAGATCATCTATACTACCTGGAGATCACCAAGCCCCACCTGGAGGTTGGCAGCCCTAAGCCACAAGCACTCGGAGCTTCTCATTCTGCCTCATTTCCGCACTCGACTGCTGGCTCACACAACCTTTCCTGTGGCCAATGTACAAAAATGAAGCCCTGCAAGAAGCAACCATGCTTGAAAAGTAGGTGAGGAGATGTCAAGGGTAGGCAGGGCCGGGGCACACAGTGGAGATCACTTAACACAGGCTGATTATCCTTTAACCATATTTCCAGTAGCTGGAGTTTAGGGGGAGGTATGCAGTCTTTCTATATGTATGTTTATAACCAGAGTTCACACATGATGCTGCCTTATAGTGAATCAAACTCTTGATTTGTTAAAGTTAGACATATAATTTGTTAAAGTTAGACATTAATGGTTTTATGAATGTTTATCCGTTTTAGATGTATTTAAATGGTTTTAATGGTTTAAATGGTTTAATGGTTTTAGATGTATTTAAATGGTTTATGAATATGTGTGTTTGATGTGTTGGTATGTTTGTGGAAGAGCACCTCATTTCGTTGCTCTCTTTTTGTTGAGAACAATGACAATAAATTCATCTATCTATCTATCTAAAGTCTGACTGGCAGAGGTTCTTCCGGATTCTTTCACCCACTACCTGATCCTTTAAACTAGTGAACAGGCCTAGAACCTTCTGCATGTTAAGCAGGATGTTCTACAACTGAACTACAGTCCCTCCTCAAGGGTTGAAATTTCAACATGTGTAAGGGTCAGAAGAGCGAAGAAGGGGTTGGATAAATATTTTGGATCCATAAACACAAAATAAAAAGTTATCTTGAGAAACGCCTTGTAACTAGTTCCCAAAAGCCATTCGCCTGACTCAGCCTGGAATTCTTCTCACCCTCACCCTCTCTATGGTATTCTCCCCCCACCACCACCTTTTGACATCATATCGCTTCAGTCTAGGAATTAGTCCAGTCCAGCCTGGTTGCTTCTCTAGGAATCCTGAACACAAAGTACTGCCTCCATTTATTCTTATTGTTTCATCACTTTCAGCCTCCTTTGGTCTCATGTTTATTTCTGGTGTGGATTGAAATCATGTCCATTACAGACTTCACTAAGCTCCCCTGCCCCCCCAAACCTCTGCAGCTCAGATATGCTTTATTTCCAGAACTGTATTTGAGAACACAGCCTCATCTGATTTCCAGAGATCCATTTAAACTCCCAACTCTCTGATCGTTATTCCTTTTCTATAGAATTCCAGATCTCCCTAGAAACAACATTTGCCCCCCACCACTTAGGAATGTACAAACCACATATTCATGCCTCATTTCTAAACCCTATCAATAAACCAACTTTTTAAAAAGTTAAATTTCAAATTGTTATTGCCACAAAAATAGCACACAAGCGTTAACCATTCCCTGGACAATCATGGTTGCAAAACAATGCTTGGTCCGTGAAATTATCCTGAGTCAGTTTTGTATGTAGAACTGGAACTCTGGCCCACCTTTAGTAATTATAAATACAGAACAAAGGATGTGAGCCATTATGGTGGATCAATTGCTTTGGAATAAAAGGTGAGATTTTACATTTACACACCTTCTGCCTGGCTCCCATATATCCATTGATCCCATGCTCCCCTTCTAAGCTCCCCAATTGTTCCACACCACACCACTTCCCCACAAAACCCAGTTCCTACCTGCAGTGAACACCTCAGAATATTCTTGCTACCTTCCTTTTCCAAGTGCATCCAGGTCCCAGAATTTTCTCCAAGGCCGGGAATCTTTCCCACCTCAAAAGCCATGCATAGGCTTCAATAGCAGCGTCAAAATAAATAAATAAATAAAAAGCTGCTATCCCATCTACCGCAAACAACCCAAAACTTAAAACGAATACATTACCAGTCAGTTTCTCGCGGTCTTTCAGCGAAGGCTCTGCAAAACTGTTCTCCCAACTTCCCGTTCCTCTTTATTGAACGCCAAATATCCCCAGGGGCCCTTTAGGGAAGAGGCTCAGGCCGGAGAGAGGAGGAGACTCGGAAAGAATGCCTCTGGCTCGGCTTCGACGCGGCGGCCCTCCTTCCCTCCTCCTCCTCTCTTTCCCAGTAGATCTCTTTTTGTATGTGCATATATATATTATAATAAATATAAATCTCTCTCTCTATTCTGCACTCTGGGCCCGGCTCCTTCCCGGCGTGTCTTCCTCCCGGGTGGGGATCCGGAGTTTCCTTCCTTGGCTCCCCCCCAGCGTTGCCTATATACCACCCCTGCCAGCCCCCTCCCCGGCTGGACCACTCGAGCGTTGGAGGTAACAAAGGGTTGCCATGGCGACGGGATGCGGGGGAGGATGCTGGCGTCAGAGCCGGTGACACAGGCCGGCGCTCATGAAAGGGGAGGAGGCGGAGGCGGCGGGGGAAGGAGCGAAGAGCCCCGGGGTTCCCCCGCCCTCCTCCGCTTCCGGTGCAGCGTCCCCGCTCTGACTCCCGCGGAGGTGTGCGTGACCCACCCAGGCGGTGTCGTGAAGACACCAAGCGCTGCAAAAAGCGACCTGTTCGGGGGCCAAGATGAAATGTCCTTTTCCAGGAAGACCAAAAGGGCTTCAGAAAGTTGGGGGGGGGGGGTATTATTTTTTTTAATGTACAGAGGTATCTTCAGGGAGGACCGGTGTTTTCTCTCCCGCCCCCCCCCGCCCGTTTATTATTCATGATGCCATTATGTTCTTTACACACAAAAACCCAAGCAAGCGGTGTACCAACTGGGGGTCCTTCTGCTCGCTGTTTGGGGGGAGCTCAACCCTCTGCGAGAGCCTCCCCCTCCTTTTCCCTCCCCTCTGCCCACTCTGCGCGCGTCACCATCTCACCCCATCTTCTCTCCCCCTCCCTTCACGCTCTTGCAAGTGGAAGGCGCGAGAAACGCTCGTGAGTCATGTGGAAGGTGCAAAGATCCCAGGCCCTGGAGAGGGTGAATTAGCACCCAAGTTATTCGAGGAGACCAAGGCGGGGAGGAAAAAGTGCGGGAAAGGAATCCCAGGGGTGAAGCCAGGGCAGGGCAAAAACGGGAGGAGCGGACGGGAAGGAAGGGGAGAGAGAAGTTTCAGTCTCATCTGATGGAGAAGGAGCATTGGACGCGGGGAACCCACGGGATTGGGGACTAGGCTGGGGGAAGAATTATCTGCTCTAAAATTCTTTCCTTTCTCATCGATTTCCCCGCCCCCTCCTCTGGAGAGAAAGGCTGGCCTATTTAAACATAAGAGCATAAGAGAAGCCATGTTGGATCAGGCCAATGGCCCATCCAATCCAACACTGTGTCACAGTGGCCAAAAAACCCAGGTGCCATCAGGCGGCCCTTCAGTGGGACCAGGACACCAGCAGCCCTCCCACTGCTGACCCAAGCACCAAGAATACAGAGCAACACTTGCCCCAGACAGAGAGCTCCAACAATACCCTGTATTGACAATGACAACTGAAGAGAACCCCCATGTACAGAGGCAGTGTACCTCTGAATATCAGATGCTTGGGGTGCTGCCTCGATTTCATGCTTGTGGGAGTTCCTGGAAGCTAGTGGCCGTCCACTGTTGGAAGCAGGATGCTGGGCTAGATAAACAGCAGGATCTCCACACACACACACACACCAGGGCTTTTCCAGGCACACACTTTTGTGAAAGAAATGAGGCAAGCCAACGTGTACCTTCTTAACTGTATATAAATGAACGACGTCTTCCTCTCTGGAATCAGCTGCATTTTAGCCGTATTCAGACCTCAGGGTTTGGACAGGAATCCCATGCTGTTAAAGGCTGGGTGATAACGGCCCATCTGCTCGGGTACATTATGCCATCAGGCAGAGCTGCCACATTTTGAAAAACAAAAAAGAGGACATATTCCCCTACTTCAAACAACCGATCATTATAACAAATCTCATTTTTAATACCCCCTACTATTTAAGCTTGAAACTTGCCTCCATTGGGAGACTAGAGGGCAAAACAGGCTCAGCCCCCCAACCCTAAAAGACGACTTTTCATAAGTTTAAAAAAAAAAAACCCCAAAAGAGGACATCTGCTAAACCTAGACCAGGACTCTCAAACAAGCGGACGTAAATGACCCATAGAGAACAAATTGACGTGCGCTTGTATTTAGCTGATTACAGCAAGCATGACTCGGCAGGTCCAACCCGCTCCCTTTCTTCCTCCTCTCCTCCTGGGAAAGCGTTACCATATTTTGCAGGCTTAAAAGCTTCTGCTTCCTAAAAAAGAATGCAGAGCGCGCGAATGTAATTGCTCAGCTGAACGGTGCTTCCTGTTGGCCTGGAATGCACAAAGCGCTGCCATGGGAAAGGATTCGCAACGTTGCCAGGCGCGCTGGCGTAAACAGATCGCCCGCCGCCGATCAGGCCACCATAATTACTAGTAAGGCTGTTGGTGCAAAAACTGTTCAACAAGGCGCTGCGTTTAATAGAAAAAATAGGTCGCCGCTATTCGTGTCTATTCAGAAATGCACCCCTACTCACTATTACTTACTTGCGGGTAACAGTGTGCAGCGTTGCAGAGTTAGTGAAGTAAAGAGGGTTGCCAGGTCCGATTCAAGAAATATCTGGGCACTTTGGGGGTGGAGCCAGGAGACTTGGGGGGGGGGGGCAGGAGCAAAGGTGTGACAAGCGCGGTTGAACTCCGAAAAGAGTTCTGGCCATTACATTTAAAGCGACCGTATGCCTTTTAAATGCCTACCTCCATTGGAAATAATGAAGGATAGGGGCACCTTCTTTTGGGGGTCATAGAACTGGACCCCGGTCCAATCTTTTGAAACTGGGGCGGGGAGTTGAGGAGAGGCACCAGAGGCCAGCTGGAAATTTGGTGCCTCTACCTCAAAAAACAGCCCCTCCGCAGTCCCAGATACCCACAGATCAAGTCTCCTCATTGTACCCTATGGGAATGGATCTCCATAGGGTATAATGGAGTGCCCAACGGATATTTTCCTTCTCTTCCCCCGCACTTTCTGATAACCCTGAAGTGGGAGGTGGGTCTCCAAATCAGGAAATCCCCTGCCCCCAACTGGGAATTTGCAACCCTAAGCGCATTTATGGCGGGGGTGGGTGGACTATTAAATACCGAACAATGTAGCTTTCCCTGAGGACGAGCGGCATGTCGGAATTTCCTGTTGTGCACCTTTGGTTATATATGGTGCAGCATCTACCCTACTTTCATTTTCTGTACTTCTCCCCCAAAGAATCCAGGAAATTGTAGTTTGGTCGATGGTTTTAAAATTCAATGTCAGAGGCACACTTCATCGATCTAACTTCATTTTGTCTACTCGGACTGGTCAGTCGATCACCTTTCCTAACATCTGTTAGGTATTTCAATGGGAGCTGCTGAACCTGGGGCCTTTATCTGTGCAGAGAGAGAACTCTACCACTAAGCTGTTCTCTCTTTTAGCTGATCACTGACTGACGGTTGGGGCGAACCAAACACCAATCAAGCAAAATGGCCCCCATATGGATGAGAGTCCTCTTTATTTCCGTATTCTCTCATCCATACAAGGCTTTCTGGACAGACCTGAGAACCATTGCAATGGACAAACCTCAGTTGCTTGCCTGTAGCCACTCTTGCTGATATCTGCTAGGATTGCCAGCTCTAGGTTGCGAAATATGTGGTGCCTGGGGAGGACAGGGTTTTCGGAGGGGTATGATGGCATACAGAGCCCCGTGGCGCAGAGTGGTAAGCTGCAGGACTACAGTCCAAGCGCTGCTCACAACCCGAGTTCAATCCTGGCGGAAGCTGGGTTCAGGTAGCTGGCTCAAGGTTGACTCAGCCTTCCCTCCTTCTGAGGTCAGTAAAGTGCGTACCCAGCTTGCTGGTGGTAAATGACTGGGGAAGGCAATGGCAAACCACTCTGTAAAAAGACTGTCATGAAAACATTGTGAAAGTGACGTCACTCCAGAGTCGGAAACGACTGGTGCTTGCACTGGGGACTACCTTTACCTTTTTTATAATGCCATTCAGCCAGAGTCGGAAACCACTGGTGCTTACCTTTTTACAGTCCGCCTTCCAAAACAGCCATTTTCTCCAGAGGAACTGAACACTATAGCCCATACCTGAGGAAGTGTGTATGCACACCAAAGCTAATACCCCAAATAAAACTTTGTTGCTCTTAAAGGTGCCACTGGACTCAAATTGTGTTCTATTGCTTCAGATCAACATGGCTGCCCATCTGAATCTGTAGCCCAAATAATTGGTCAGAATTCTGGGAGCTCTCTAGCCACCACCTGAAGGTTGGCAAGCTGCAGTGGCAACCCTTTTTTATCTCATTTCTCTTTCCTGGGTACATTCTGCCCTCCCCCCCCTATTTCTTACAATTGTTTTTTTGTTATCTCAAAGGAAGAAATCCTTCTGTTGCCCTCAATAATAACCATGCACAAGGTTCCTGGAGAGAAAGAAAAAGTACTACACCAGTTTACACACCACATATAGAGGATCAGGCCTCAGATTCAGCAGCTCACAGGAGCACAGCTCCTGAACCTTTCTGACACCCCTCCTCCTCCCCACCTGTCTTGTCCATTGACTAGTACATGCAGCTGCATAACAATCCCTGGATTAGGAGACCGGCCAGCCAGCCAGCCCTCAAGAGTTTTGCCAAGCCCCCAGCAGCCCTCATTAACTCCTGGAGAAGCCTGCACCACCCTTTCTCCATTTATGTGATTTTAGGCTGCGGGTGGCTTGTTGGCCTTTTGATTGGGGGGGGGGGTGGGCAGGGGAGCCCCAGGCAAGCAAAACCTACTTGGGCTGGCTGGATCGCCCAGGGCTCTCCTTTCTTGCCTTGGGTTGCTTTTGGCTGGGGGATATGCTAATGAGTTATGCTAATAAGTTCCACCACCTATTTTTCTACAAAATGACCCATGCAGAGAATTACAATATTATTCCTGACTTCTGTGTTTTCAAAGACAGGTTTAACATTTTGGCGCAACTTGAGATATTTTTTGCATTTAACATGGCATGATTTAGCATCCAACTAAGCAAGATGCTGGAAGCCTCAGGAAGGGATCTTTGAAGCACTTTTTGTTGATAAACAGCAATTGTACTGGAGGAAGAATTCAGACTGGGACAGTAGCTGCCACACTTTCTTTTCACTGTCACCATTTCCAGTGTGGTGCTACAGAAAACATCTGCATTTGTCCTTGTGGCAAGAGAGAATCTTACAATTTACCTCACTTGTTTATAACTTCTGTGAGAAAACAGCAAGGCTACAATTTTTCTGCCCAGGGAAAATGATTATGGAAAGCTTTGGTTTGTACATTTCTAAAATTCAGTCTAATAGGCAGCGGACCAAAAATAGTAACAAAATTGTCACTCTCCTCAAATCCTAGACAGCCTTCAACGGGGGCATTGTATCATAAAAGCCTCTGCATTTTCCAGTCTAGAATATTCTTTGAAAAACAGCTTTATTTCATGAAATACATGTACATTCTTGTTATGCCCTGAATAAAGATAAAAAGATTAAATATGTGAACAGAGGATTCATTAGCTGTGTTCCACAAAATAAAACGGTGGGAACAATGTTTCTAGGCATATGTTAAAGGTCTGGGACCTTGCTGTGGGATGGGGAGAGAGAACTAGCCAGCATAGACATTAATCACTAAGCCACCTTGAGCCAAGAGGAAATGGGAGGGGGGGAGGGGATAGTTTAACTAATAAATAAATTAAAATGCATGTGTGCAGAATTTGACAGGTAGGCTTGTGGACTGTCAAAATGTCAGCTGTGAGGCTTGCCCACTCCAGGTTGAGAAATACTTCAATGCCACAGTCTACCTTCCAAAGCAGTCATTTTCTCAAAGTGAACTGATCTGTCACCTGAGGATCAGTTGTAATAGATCTCTAGCTACTGCCTGGAAGTTGGCAACCGTAGCCTATTATCAATGAGTGAGCTGCAAGCACAGAAAACACCATTACTTCAGGCTGCAGCAATGAATGCATTGTAGAGCCAGTCAGAGAAGAGTTACTGGATAGGAATCCTCAGCTGAGTTAGCAGCTTTGGGGCAGTGGCCTTTACTGGCAAGGAGACCTGGCCAAAAACTGACATCCCGATCATAAGATGTCCCTTCCCCAAGTTTTCAATTTTCTTGCTAAGGTGTGATTTCAGAAGGCATTGAGAGATGAGCCTGTTTCTCAGTGCAAAGTTGTTTTACTTGCTTTATGGTTTTGTGGTTAAGAACATAAGAGAAGCCATGTAGAATCAGGCCAATGGCCCATCCAGTCCAACACTCTGTGTCGCACAGTGGCCCCAAAAACCAGGTGCCATCAGGTGGTCCATCAGTGGCTCCAGGACACTAGAAGCCCTCCTACTATGCCCTCCCCCAAGCACCAAGAATAGAGCATCACTGCCCCAGAGTTCCAACAATATGCTGTGGCTAATAGCCACTGATGGACCTCTGCTCCATGTTTATCCAAACCCCTCTTGAAGCTGTCTATGCTTGCAGCCATCACCTCCTGTGGCAGTGAATTCCATGTGTTACCCTTTGGGTGAAGAAGTACTTCCTTTTATCAGTTCTAACCTGACTGCTCAGCAATTCATTGAATGTCCACGAGTTCTCATATTGCGAAAAAGGGAGAAAAGTACTTCTTGGTTGGCAGATGCTGATGACACTGCCGTTGATACTTGGATGCTGTGTAATGTTAAACTTTATTGTTTGATCTGTGTCCAGCAATGTGCATGATGCACTTAGCAAAAAAGCGAGACAAAAATATCCAATTATAGGGAATTGCTATTTGACAGTCCCCCCCCCCCCCTTCAACTGCTCTATCCAATTTCTAGTTTGATGGAGGGGAGGCGAAGAAGACTAGCTCAGTAGTGAAAGAGAGTTTTAAGTTTCACAGAAATACACACTCTGACTCTCTAGTCCCCTGCAGCACAGAGACACAGACGCCACGGCTTTTACAAATGGTGCGATTTATTTATTGCTCCAAAATAAAAGCAAATGAGAAAAAAAATACCCAAGGGCTAAAAATTTAGGGGTATGAGAGGTTGCAAAGAAGAGAGTTCCCCAGCAACTTCCATCTCTCTCAGGTATACCCCTCACTGGCTCTTTCCCAACATGAATGAGAATAGCAGGGAGACGGAGTAGTCCATGGTTTTGGGGGGTGGGAGTAAGGATTAATCTTTTTTGCTTTTCCAAAATGCAAGAGAACAGCCATGGGGAAGGGATGCATCAGACAATCAGCAAGTGATAACAGAGATGGGAAAGACCCTTGTGTGGGGATAGGTAATATTTCTATAGGAGGTGGGTGGGTGTAATTCTAAGCAGAGACCACCTGTGTACCTTCTTAGGACCTTTTATTTTCCTCCAGGCAATCCCCCATCAGCGTTCTCTTGTATGCTTGGGGAGGATATATTAAAAGGGATGAAATGGAAAAACTTTTTTCAATTTTAGGTTTCTTAAAGGTTCTTTTGGCACTGTGGGTCTCTTTAAAAACCAGAAACAGAAAAAGCTTTTTTTCAATTTTAGGTTTCTTAAAGGTTCCTTTGGCACTGTGGGTCTTGTTAAAAATCCAAGCAGACTTAAAGGGGGGAATCTTGAAAATGCCCCCATCCCGCCAAAATTGGTGGATGCCAAGTGACAAGGAGAGACCTTCTAACTCTGCTGCTTAAAGGAAAATCCCTGCTTTTATGTTTGCAAATGCCTTTCTCTATTTAATCCATAAAATACTGAAGTGCACATTATTTCCCTGCTACCAGGATATGGCAGAGACATCCCCCTTAAAAGAAAATTAGCCTTCAAATTAATGTAATTGCCTATACAAAACAGCGTTATCTCCTGCAGGAATTTTTTTTTAATTGTTAAAAGGGATACTATGAGACATAGAGAGCACAAGGCCACCAATTATCATCTTTTGTAATACTAAATAGATGGAGAAAAACAGGGTTTTTTCTCCCCTGTGAAGAGTTGCAAATTGGTAACAGTCAATGGCACAACTGTTCTTAAAAGCCTATATGAAATTTGTTACTTTCCCATGACTTATGGTTTTTAAGAGGCAAACCCCCCCCCCAATTGCATAATAATGCCTGGATTTTAGCCATTAAACCTGCAGCCCTACACATCTTTGATAACTCTGCCTCCTGCCTTTCATTTGTGCAGGAAATGCGTGTTCAGAATTTTCATCCTGCATTTTAATTTTGAAAGGACGCTTGGGGGGGATAATATTTAGTTTGCGCAGAATGCTCAGGAATCTGGAAGCCAGTAAACTCCACTGGGAAGCTGGCCCATGGACACTGAACAGCAGCTGCTGAAGAGCCGGTCAACGGGGTCTGTATAGGGAGACCTCCCTAGCAGATTGGGCCCTAATTTTGAGGCGACTCTAGAATTAATTTTTTACACCTTGCCAACCAGCCCTCAGCACTCTTTAAAAGGGAACTTTGTTCTGAATGCTAAGGTTTTTTCTTATTTAAAGGCAGAGAACACTCAAGACATTTTGCCTCTTGAGACAGAAAATCTAAAAGTTGCCTTGATATTGATAAAAAACATAACAAATGGCATCCTTGCCTGTCTGTGATGTTATTGTATGCCATAAAAGGTTGTTGTTGAAAGAAACATAACTAATGGAGTGAGTTATCATTTGCTGCTCAAGGCAAGCAGCCTCCCCCGCCCCAACCCCGCAAGCCCAATGGCCAAGCTGGTCCCACTTAAAGGGATTAACTCTTGAGGGTGAATTCTCTTTTTTGCAAGCCCTACACTGTACAAGGCCTTCTTGACCTTTTCTTGCTTTCTGGAAGGGATGGGAGGAGAATCAGAAAGTCAGAGGAAGAGTGACAGGAGTGTAACCGGAAAGCCCTTGGTAAGCAGTGCTGCAATCCTATGCGCATTTAGGCAGGGGATAAGTCCTATTGAATGCGGTGAGTTTGGGCTGCACAGGTACTATTGTGGTGCTTTGTTTTAAAATGATTTTGCAAGAACCCTACATCATGGCACATCATCGCAAGGGCTGACTCCTGTTACTGTTATGCTATCTTCATGTATGCTGCCTTCTTCCACATACGACAACGTAACAACAGGCCTGTTTTGCGGGACCTACTTCAATCCAGATTGTGGCGAGGTCAGAGGGCACTCACTGGGGACACCAGGTGCCTGGAGGGAAAAGAATTTAGAGGCTTCATGGGACATTATCTACCTCCATGCTGTGAAAAAGCTTCAGCTGCCCGTTTCATGCGTTAAGCCTCCACGGAAGAGACAGGACCTTGTTGCCCCCCTAGCAGTCATGTGCACTCTGACTCTGCTTTAATCCCTTTTCAGTTAAACAGGTTGGGTTTTTTTTACTGGAGATTTTAAGCTTGTTATTTGGCAACTACATATTACCTGCGTGAAGAAAAGTTCTACTGAAATCAATGGGACTTGTTTCCTTATAGAGGGGTATTGGACTGGGGTGACGCATCTGGTTTCCTCATCCTAGCATCTATCTGCCTGTTCATAGTTCTCTTACCTATTCCCCTCCCCCCCTTGTTAGGACTCATCTGCTTTAGGATTTCATTTATTTTTGCTTTTTTTAATGGTAGGATCTCTCCTACAAGCCATATATGCTGGTTTTTAAGTTATTGTACAACCTTTCTCTATAAAGATATATATAGATTTATATATTTTAAATGGCAGCACCTAGAAGTGATATCCGCCTCCCTAGAAAAGGAATGGGGGGAGGGCAGGGCAAGGCTAGGAAGAAGAGGGGGTGGGCAGAACACTACCCCCCTTGCCCTCCTCCTCAGCCACTAAGGAAATACGAAACAGAGGGAAGGGAGGAGGAGGAAGAGGAGAGGGTTAATAAATAAGATAAATAAACAGATAAAGCAGAAAAAGTGTATCTGTGTGTGTGTGTGTGTGTCTGTGTGAACGCGTTTGGCACATTGAAAGAGTATTTACATGGGGAGGGAATGTGGGTGGCATCCAAAACGGGGAGAGTGGACGATGAGGCAGCAATACGGGAAGGAAGGGAGAAAGCTGAATGTATGGGGCAGAGAGGAGTGGTCCAGAAACCTCCTTTCTCCCCTTCCTTTCCCTAAGCCCTCCCCCCAAACCACCTTCCACGATTCCCTCCTAAACTGGAATTGTTCTCAGCCACTGGTCCTCAAACTCGCTCGGGATGGGGAAAGAATGCAGATTCTTTAACAGCTTCTAGATGGAGACTTCATATTCTCTGGTGTCCTGCAGGCAGATAGTAGAAATAAGACAGAAGAGGAAACAATCAAGTTATTAGGTCTACTGACACACTTCCTCACCTGGGTGTCTCCTACCCTCTTTCATCTGGAGCACTGGGGTTGGATCCAGCCAACTTTCTCATTGCTCAATTCAGCCTCCCTCCCAAATGGCTTTGGTCTCTGCAGATCCCATGATCCCCAGCAGGGCTTTTTTTGAGCAGGAACACATAGGAACTCAGTTCTGACTGGCTTGGTGTCAGGGGGTGTGGCCTAATATGCAAATGAGTTCCTGCTGGACTTTTTCTACAAAAAAAAAGCCCTGTTCCCCAGCATAGCTGCTTGTACTTTAGAAATGTTTAGGTTGTCTCTTTAGAGTCCTGCTTGAGGTGGCTGACAATTAAAAAACACAAAGCCCCTCTCCTCTTTTTACTAGAGGAAAAGCTGGTTGAATTCCACCTACTGTTTTTATTAACAAAATCCACATCAGATGCAGAACTGCAGTGATGTGGTGCTGAGCCAGGACAAGGAAGATTCCAATTAAAATCCCCAATCCTGCCCTGAGCTCCTTGGAAGCAGAACAGGATAAGAATGGAAATACGCAGTTATGAGTCAGTTATGAGTCAAACTTTGAGATGGAATGCTTTGTAGCAAAGCATAAAACCCAGTCTTGGTGATGGAAAAGGGCATCCAGTAACAGCCGATTTATGGCAATCCTGTAGGCTGCCTCAAGGCAAGAGGCGTTCAGAGGTGGTGTGCCATTGCTAGCCTCTATATGGCAGCCCTGGACCTCCTTGGTGGTCTCCCATCCAAGTACTAACCTGGACCAACCGACCCTGCTCAGCTTCTGAGATCTGAGGTCAGGCCACAACCTATCCTTAATGGGCTTCAATCCTTCTGCCATTCTTTTAAAAATGAAGAATAATAACCACATTTAATGGGGGTGACTACAATTTGCTACTCACCCCAGCCTCGTAGAGTGGGTTGTTAAAATCAGACTCCACAGTGATGGGGCTGTAGCTGTGGGAGCTGGAGAAGGAGAAGCCAAAGAGAGATTTTCCCTGGAACCTGCAGGTGGAATAAAGGGGAAACACTGGTTTGTTGGCATCCAGAGGGGCTAGAAAATCCACACATCCTCTTGTAGACTCTTCGCAATCCTTTAAGATCACCAAGATCAGGGCTTTTTTTGTAATAGGAACTCCTTTGCCGTATTAGGCCATGCACCCCTGATGTAGCCAATCCTCCAAGAGCTTACAGCAGGCCCTGTACTAAGAGCCCTATAAGTTCTTGGAGGATTGGCTACATCAGGGAGGTGTGGCCTAATATGCAAAGGAGTTCCTGCTACAAAAAAAGCCCTGACCAAGATACTACCAACTCTCTTAGCACCTTCTAGTTCTGGAACGTACTCATCTCAAGACAACAAATAGGATTGCCCAAGGGTCATTTTGTAGAAAAATAGGTGGTGGAGCTCATCCAGGGATTGTTATGCAGCTGCACCTACTATTCAACGGACAAGATAGGTAGGTGGGGAGGAGGAGGGGGAACCCTCAGAAAGCTTCAGGAGCTCTGCTCCTGTGAGCTCCTGCTGAATTCTGGGGTTGCCAGATTTCCATCCTTGTGCCTTGAACACCAGCTTGGTGTACAGATCAGGCAAAGAACACGGTGTGAAAAGCTCCCACCAGCCGATTTCCACATAGGCTGCTTTAACAGGCTCCAGAGCAGATTCTGAGATTCTCCCTGGTCAAGTTGCAACCCTGCTAAACACAAGCAATCACATGAACACACAGGAAGCTGCCTTACACTGAATCAAGCCCTTTGTCCATTAAAATCAGTACTGTCTACTCAGACTGGCAGCAGCTCTCCAGGGTCTCAGGCAGGGGTCTTTCATATCACCTACTGCCATATCTTTTAACTGGAGATGCCAGGGATTGAACCTGGGACCTTCTGCATGCCAAGCAGATGTTTTGCCACTAAGCCACAACCCCCCCCCCCCACATTAGAAGAATGGAGTAAAGTCTCAGCTATTCTAATGGTATTTCCCCACCTTTTCATGCCCAAGTTTTATTTATTTATGGTATTTCTATGCTGTGCTTCTTCAGATTTCTGCTCTTCAGATTCCACTGGACACTAGCAGTGTAAAAACTATCCATAAAACAACATTTTAAATGCTGGTAAGAGAAAACGCTGCAAAAGGGTAAGTGTTTCCCCTAGTTGAGGCTGTAGGCTCTCGCTTGATTTAACTGGCATTGCCCCCACAGTTTTTTTTGTAATTGGCACCATCAATCAAATTCTGCATTTTGTTATCTTTAATGTATTGTTTACACACTGGCTTTTAATACATTGTGATGATATTCGATTTGATTTTATACCACTAGAAAACCTGTTTAGTTGACAAGTGTTTCTACCAGAAGCTGCTTCAGAAACCTTTTGGCTAAGCATTTTTTGCGGGATGTAAATCTAATGTTCCATGCCCACAGGCCAAAGTCTCTTTACGATTCAAACACCACAACTATTCCTCTGTTAAAAATATCTATCCCATCTAGGGTTGGCCAGCTCTGGGTTGGGAAATACCTGGAGATTGGGGGGTGCAGCCTGAGCAGAGTGGGGTTTGGGAAGGGAAGGGACTTCAGTGGGGTAGAATGCCATAGACTCCAACTTCCAAAGCAGCCATTTTCTCCAGGTGAACTGGTCTGGACCATCTGGAGATCAGTTATAATAGCAGATCTCCAGTTACCACTTGGAAGTTGACAACTCTAGTCCCATCCTAAAAATAAAAAGCTGGAGTATATTTAGCTTGTTTTTACTGTTGCATAGCTTAAGATCTGGGTTGTATACATATGTATACAAAATAATTTACCAGGGAGTAAATCCCATTCCTCTTAGTAGGACTTACTTCTGAGTATACATGCTTAGGGACTGCACTGTTTCAAACACTGGAGGGCAGGGGGAAGACGGGGAAAATGTCAGTCCTGTGAACAGAGCTTGTGAGATGGAAAAACTGTTCAAATTCCTGGTTAATGCATTTTTTCTGGGGGGGGGGGGTAAAATTAGGTTTGAATTAACTGCTTATAAACTGAGAGAGCTATGTAATAATTACAAAGTTGTGAAAATGTTATTTGGCGTCACAAAAATGTCATTTATATTTTGTATGCTAATATTCATGTTACACTCTAACCATGCCTGCCCCATCCCCTTTTTTTGCCATCAAATCACAGCAGCCTTATGGCGATCCCTGTGGGTTTTGAGGCAAGAGACATTCAGAGGTGGCTTGCCATTGGCTGCCTCCATGTCATGACCCTTAGCATTCCTTGGTGGTCTCCCATCCAAATACTAGCCAAGGCCAACCCTGCTTAGCTTCCCAGATCTCATGAGATCAGGCTAGCCTGGGCCATCCAGGTCAGGGCAACTAGGTAGATATGGACATTGCCTCCCTGCTTTTCTTTCTATCTCCTTAAGCAGAAGGGCCTGAGATTTTTTTTAACAAAAGCTAAAAAAGAGAGGTGGGCAGGCCTCCTGGGTATCAATGGGAGGAAATTCAAAGTCCTGAATTTCCATCTGCATAGAATATGGCAATTCTAGCTCATCGGTGGAACCGGTTTTCCATGCCACGGCAAATAAATAAAGAGACCCTCTGAACATGCACAGAATTCATTTCCTTCATCATGAAAAATCTGCAGCCTGCCTGCATATGCAGATCTAGGGCTGAACGTTAAGGTTAACTTTGTGATTTCAAGGCAGACTCAAGCTCCTAACTCCTCTCTGTTTAAACACAACCCATGGACCTCGTGGCTTCATCAGTTACCATGACTTTGTTGCCACCCATGTCCAGTGCCCATTGGCCAGTCCGGCCACCCGTCAAGGATCCAAGCTCCTCCTCCACCGATAACACTCACTTGGTGTAGTAGACGTAGATGCCACCAATCAGGAGGATGGCAAGAATGATGGGGAGGAAGATTGCCAGGGCGATGTTGCCGCCTTCCATCTGGTGGGAAGGGTCTGTCGTCTGGGTAACTGCCAAAGAAAATGAATTGGGGCGGAGACATATGAGTGACATCCCAGCCACATCTGAAAGCAGAAGCACCCCTCCCAGTTGTACCCCCTCCGTTCCCAGGCTCCCCATCCCACTCCCATCCGCCATCCTCACCTTCTAGTTTCCGGTCGTTCAGAAACTCCTCATAGGCCACTGGTGGGGGAAAGATACCAAGAGGGAGTTTAGAGAATGGTAAAAGAGGCAAGCACAGCAGAGGGGGGTGGGATGGGGGGGGGTGGGCCGTATGTCACGAATGGGCAGGGGGGCTGAGGACAATACCTTTGCAGAGCGGCGGCTGACTGGTCCACTGGGATGGATGTCCCGGTATGCAGGTAATGGTGACCTCGCCGATGAGCTCGAAGCCCTCATAGCAGAAGAAGCGCAGGGATTCGCCTGCCTGGTAGTGATGCTTGTACAGCGTTTGGTACCCGTTGTCCGGCACACCGGGGTTCAAGCAGGGCTCGTATTTCACTGCAAAATAGACAAGGAGCCTTCAGCTCTCACTCTGGATGCCAGCTGGCATTCGACCCCTGACGGGAAACTCCTCTAAGCTGGGGTGGCCAACTCTTGCTCTGGGCATATTCTGTTACAGCTCCCAGTGTCAGTCGGTTTATTATTACAGTCATTGACCAGAACATGTAAGTCATTTAGATCAACCTTAAAAGTACCTTATAAAAAGTCCCACAAAGAGTCTACATATTAAGATTTGATGACTTGAAGTTTATAACAGTAAAAAAAGAATATAAAAGGTTATTACTTAACCCTTTAAACCTTTTAAGAAGTCACTGCCTGCCTGACAGCTCCCAGTGGGTGCAGAGAAGGCGGCTGTGCCTCCTCCTGCCATCTTTGCATTTGCCCCATCCTCTCTGATCTGATGGGCCCACAGGATTTACAGATATTATTATGTACTAAATTTGAGAGGGGTGATGGTGGTGCTGAGAAATGAGTGGTGGGAAAAGCCTTTTCTCTTTGAGATATGTAAGCCGAGAGAGGGCGGGGGGGTTGATGGGAAAATGGGGGAGGGGGAATCCCCCCCCATTTTGCCCCTGAGGACTTTTAAAAGAAATTCTCATCGAAAAACTGGGGAATTTGTTGGAGCACTTTAGGAAATATTTTCTCTTTTAAAATGAGTGCAATGTTGCTTATGGTATGAGTTTTTATGTTCCAAATGCACTGTGTGAAAATGGCTGAGGATTTTTTCAATGTTTCCAATGGAAAAACTAGGAAATTTTTGCAGAGCACTGAAAGGAACTTACTGTGAATGTTCTTTCTACTCTGAGGAAGTTCTTTACAGACCCTACATTACTACATGGAAGTTGGAAACGAATGCCTGCCCTCTTTAATTGATTGGTGGGAATTTTCCCCATGCTAAGATGCCCTCCCCCTCAAAGTGAGAAAAAGAACTTTTAGAAAGTGGACATACGCAATGTTGTCAAGATTTAAAAAAAATGTAAATAATTTTGGCAACAGTTAATATTCTATAACTTGTTTAATATTCAAGTATTAAAGAGTTCTGTGTTTTCAACATTAGAACCTTCAAGACCAATGAAGTTTTATTTCTGGGCATGCACACAAAAGCTTCTACCCAGAATACACTGATCAGAATTCATTGATCTTAGAGACGCCCCTGGACTCTTTATTCTGTTGCTTCAGACCAACATGGCTACTCACCTGAACCTATCAATGTTATGAAGTTGAGTTCAATAACCAAACATACTGGAAGACCTACCTATTGTAACTCAGTAAGAGAGTTTCTGTCTAAACAACATCCTTTTTCGATTACCACAGAACTTGTTTTTTACCTTCAACTCTTTCCCCTCAAAATTAAAGATGCACGTGCTGCAGTGGCATAAGGCATGGCTGTTTGCAATTCCTTCTAACATACTGGATACATATACAATTTTTCTGATAAAGATATTTATACTCCTATATTCCATTAATATGTGAAATAGTACAATTGTCTATGCAAACTTCACAATAAACAATGTTGTTCAGTCAGTAAAAGAAATTTAGGTTTGATAGGAAAGTAATCTCTATATTTCAATTTTCTACCAAATTTCCATTTCATGCCCCACCCCCAGCTTCAAATGTTCACTTCTCTCATCTTCCAACCACATCAGAAAATTTAAAGAAACGTGCCCAGGGTACGATGGGCACCTGGCCTCTGCTTTATCAGAACCTGCCACTTCCTATGCCATGGGAGGATTAAATTTTTTCAGCTGGAGGCAGGGCTTTTTTTGTACCATTTGCCTTTGCATATTAGGCCACCCACCCCTGATGCTGCCAATCTTCCAAGAGCTTACAGTAGGCCCTGTACTAAGAGCCCTGTAAGCTCTTGGAGGATTGGCTACATCAGGGCTGGAGGTAAGGAAGATGATAACGACTGGTGAGCAACTCAAAACTTTCAGGTGTGTCCACTTTCAGCCTTCCTTTCCAAGAGGCTTCCAAGATTGCTTTTCACAAACTAGAAAGGGGAAATTAAGCAAGCAGGCCACACTGCATACTCATGAGACAGAGGAAGGAAATGAAAACAGAAAGAATGTTATGCAGCTCATGTTTTGGAATACTGTTTTTTCTTTGGTGGGGGGCAACGCAAAATACTGCTGCCACATTACCTGTCCCGCCACACACCACTCCAGGTTTTACAACCCTAGGGATTCCCACAAACCCCACATGGCCCTCTTCCTCCCTTTCTACTCACAGACACACTTGGGCACTCGGTCGCTCCACTTGGGTGTGCCTGTGTCCCGGTTGTAGCAGGTCAGTGTGCTACTTCCTTCTACTATGTAGCCCTCGTGGCAGAAATACTGGACATGGGAGCCGATGGAGAAGCGTCGGTCTGAGACACTGCGCTTGCCGTTGCTGATTTCTCCGGGGTCTGCGCAGTTCACGACTGAGGGAGGGGGCAAAGACAAAGCAGAGAGGTCAGTTGAGACCAAGAAGGGCACTCTCTGTTGTTTCCCTCTTGCTCCCAGGGATAGCATCATGCCTTACAATACAGGTGCTGCAGTTCTTCCCACTACTGTATGCAACGTGGGCCTGCTGCTGAGAGGTGCCTAAATGTCTCTCAGCACTCACTGCTTAGCAAAACAAGCTCCCAGTCCTTAACGTTATGGAGAGAAGGCTGAATAGGCTGAGTCTGCTGAAAACACAAAAGCCAAGTAGGATCGCAGGTCTTCCAGCAATTGGGCTGTGCTGCTCTTCGTTCATTCATTCAATTTATACCCCACCCACCCTGCTGAGGCAGGCTCAAGGCAGCTTATAAGAACCAAACCAGCACAGATTCACCATAAAACAGTTAAAAACAACAAAACATCATAAAGTGCTGTACATACATGACTCTCCCCCCTCCAATGACTCCCCCACTGATCCAAATGGTCCCCATTTCCCCACTGCTCTCCCTCAGTTCTTCGCTTCCTCGCAGTTCTCCTATCCTACTCTTAGCTGAAATATTCTGAATCCTGTGAGGCAGAAATCAAAAGGAAAGGGGCACCCTCTGAATGATCCGTCATGCTGGGGTTCGAGGTGGGGAAGACTCACTCTTCTGGCAAGTTGGAGGGCTGTTGCTCCAAGACAGGTCCCACTGGCAGGTGAGGATGTCAGACCCCACAATGTCATAGCCTGGCTCACACTGGTACGTCACGACGGTGCCTCGGATAACAGCAGCATGAGAAGCGGTGCGCCAGCCAAACTCCACCTCTGGCAGATCGGGGCATGTGTCATTCCGTGGGACCTCTGCCACGGCAGGGAAAAGAAAACAGCATGAGAGATGGTCTCTCTTCCACCCAATGTATGATTTTCCCTTGCTTCACTTTTCACCTGCATATCTACTACAGGCTGGGACTTCTACTGCACAACACAGGCAGAAACGGAGTGTGGCTGAAACAGTCAGTAAAAGAAATTGCTCTAGACCAGGGGTACCAAACTTGCTTTAACTAAGAGCCACATAGAATAAATGTCAGATGTTTGAGAGCAGCAAGACGTGAACGTCAGGTGTTTGAGGGAGGGAGGGAGGAAGGAAGGAGGGAAGGAGGGAAGGAGGGAAGGAAGGAAGGAAGGAAGGAAGGAAGGAAGGAAGGAAGGAAGGAAGGAAGGAAGGAAGGAAGGAAGGAAGGAAGGAGGGAGGGAGGGAGGGAGGGAGGGAGGGAGGGAAGGAAGGAAGGAAGGAAGGAAGGAAGGAAGGAAGGAAGGAAGGAAGGAAGGAAGGAAGGAAGGAAGGAAGGAAGGAAGGAAGGAAGGAAGGAAGGAAGGAAAATAGATGGAACAGGGAGGGAACAGTGGAAAGAAAGCAACTTTAAACACATTCTCCAAGCCACCAGCTGGCTTGGAGAAGTGATTGAAAGAGACAAATGCCTTCTCCAAGCTGGCTGACAGGGCAGTGGGGGCTTTGAGAACCACATGTGGCTCCTGAGGCATAGTTTGGCCACCCCTGCACTAGACAGAGATTGAAATTCTGGGTAACAATATGCTAAGGGGTATCTGCATTGTAAAAACAAGCGGTATATTTCACTTCAGGCTGCAAACGGCAACAGAGCTGGTGGCAGCAGGAAGACAGCACCTTGACTGTTTCCTCTGAACCTGTTCCTTGTCCTTCCTCTTTAAGTGGGCAGTTCCACACTGAACTCCACACGCTTTGCTCCCCCATGCCCCTCCCACACACCTTCTGTTCATTTGCCCTCATCTTGCTCAGCATGGGTCTCAGGGGCTATCTGAAGAACAAGTGCATCAGCAAGAGGTGTGGTTGCATCAACATCTCCCAAGCAAAAACCTCCAAAGGAAGTTTAGAATACTAAGGGGTCAAAGGTTAAAAACGTCAATAGTTATAGACAAAAGTACATGTGTTTATTACAAAAACATATGATGGTCCCTACTCATGTTACACGGGCCCTAATAAAGGATTTTACTCTTCAGACCAAAACTGGAGAGTGCACATTTGCAATATTATCATTTGCTGACTATGTAATTACTGCTGAAAAGGAAAGGACAGGTCTGCTGTGCAAGCACCAGTCGTTTCCGACTCTGGGATGATGTTGTTTTCACAACGTTTTCATGGCAGACTTTTTACAGGGTGGTTTGCCATTGCCTTCCCCAGTCATCTACACTTTCCCCCCAGTAAGCTGGGGACCCATTTTACTGACCTCGGAAGGATGGAAGGCTGAGTCAACCTCGAGCTGGCTACCTGAAAATCCAGCTTCCGCCGGGGATCAAACTCAGGTCATGAGCAGAGGTTAGGACTGCAGTACTGCAGCTTTAACACTCTGTGCCACAGGGCTCTGTAATTACTGCTGACATAAGGCCAAATATATTTTGTGGCCTTCCAAAAGTTGTCATTCAATATCGGAACATTCCTTTTGGGTCCTATATTAAAGATTTATTGATTTGTAAGTGTAACTGGAACTATGTTGTATTTGACCTCTGAAGAAGGCCTCTGAAGGCCAAAATGCGTCTGGTCATATATGTTATCTTTCATGTGCATTTGTCACTTCAATGATTTAATGAGACTGCATTTGGGCCCCTACAAAGTTTTCATGTCTTTGTAATAAACACGTGCACTTTTGTCTATAACTATTGATGTTTTTAACCTCTGGCCCCTTAGTATTCCAAACTTCCTTTGAAGGTTTTTTGCTGGTTTGTTTCTCTTCCCCTCTCTCCATGTTTGTATCAAGAACTTGTCCTGCCACTCTGAAGTTCCGTCTCCTACCCTTGTACCGCACCAGGAATCCTTGGCTGAGGCCGAAGAGGGGGTCCCCGGGATCGGACTGAAACTGGAGGGTGACAGCTGGGCCTGAAGAGTACAGGCTGAAGCGGGGATGGGGCCCCAAGTACTGGCCCAGAATCCGAGCGGTTAAGTCCCCCCCATCGAAGATCGTCAGCACGTCTGACTTGCGGATGTTGAGGCTGGAGGGAGAATTTGGGGGGGGGGGGCGCAGAAGGACACACAAATGGAAACTGCAGTTAAAAGGGAGAGAAGGAAAGGCCTGGGTGCAGAAGAAGCCTCCGGAGACTCGCTGACATTCCTCTCATCCAAATGAATCAGTGGCTGTGACAAACAATGAAAAAAATGGATCGATGGAGAGAGGGAAGGGAGATATTGTAACAGGTATTCTTGTACTGGCAAAGGAAGTGGGGAACTTTAAGAGAAGTTTGTTTAAGGCAGTAGAAGGGGCATTTTTAATAACCGTTTCAGTTTAGTGAGTACAAAGAGAGGGTTTGTCAGCATGTTCCAGATAAAGGATTTATTAGGTGACTACAGATGTATTTTTGCCCCCAGAAGGTTGAGTCTCTAGACTGCAGAGAAGAGAAAGGCTGGATAAAATCAATCAGTTAACTGATACTCCCTTCCTGCCACTTTTTAATGGAATCACATCCTCTCCCATCACCATAATCTTGCCCTTGGCTTAGTGGTAAAGCAGCAGCTTTGCATACAGAAGGTCCCAGGTTCAATCCCTGGAATCTCCAGCGCTAAAGGATCAGGTAGCAGGTGATATGAAAGACCTCATCATAAGACCCTTGCAAACTGCACTGTGCCAGAATACAGGATCCTGGCCTTCAGAGACCAGCGTTCTCACGGTCTAAAGAAGCTTCTCTAAGATTTTTCAGGCTGGGGCCATGTTATTTCCCCACTCTCTTCCGCCCCAATGTGAACTTCTGGTACCAACAGCAGAAGTTGCTTAATTTAAAAGCTTCCTCCTAATAAACTTGCCACAGAGTTTGGTTTGAATCAGGTGCTGCCCTAGTTACAAAAGGTCTCCTGTTTGCTGGATGAGATGCTTCCAAAAATCATACAAGGGCCTTACCATACTTAATGGATGAGATGAATGACTTCAACAATCAATCTAATGATGTGTGGTGGTTTCAGAAGACCATGAGGACATGATGGGATGTCGATGCCAAAGTCATAAGGAGTCTCCCCAACAAAAGAAGCGGTGGTGGTGGTGGTGGTGGAGGAGGACATGGTGGTACCTACATCTCTATGTCCAGCAGCACCCGCTTCTCCTCCTGCACCCGGATGCCCCAAACGCAGTCTTGGCCTTTCCCATAGGACTGGGGCCAGTCGGGCGAAAGGACGACACCTGTGGGCTCAGAGAGCTCCCCCCCACACAATGCTGGAGGAAAAGAGACAACAGTAAGTGGGAGGCTGAGATGGAAGGAACACTCACTCTACAAACCATAGGACAGTTTCAAACCAGTAGTGGCTCCTCTCCCACATTCTTAGAGAGAAACAGTGTTCTTTGCATGGATGCCAACTAAGGCTGCCAGGTCTTCCACTATGGACCTATGGTCCCCCGCTACTACTCAGGCGGGGGGGGGGGGGGAGGTGAATTTGTGTGTGTGTAGAAGAGGGGAATCAGTTTTGCGTCAATGCCACAGCACTGTTTCTGGTTCTGCCAAAAGCGATGATTTTGCATTGCTGCAGTTCTCTAGGATTCATCAAAAATTCTATGGTGAAGCCCGAGAATTTTGGATGAATTCTAGAGAGTCATGCTGATGCAAAGACATCGCTTGCAGTCTGCGTCAGAAGTGATGTTGCAGTGTGATGCAAATCAGGTAGGCCCTGCTCCCCACGATCTCCCAATACCAGTTAATTATGAAACTGACGCCCTGAACTGATACATACATCCTGTCCTCAGTCTGAAATGATCGACATGGAAGGAAGACCCACTCAAAGGGCCACCGTTTGCAGGGGAGTGTACCGCAGCCACGACCACTGGCTAAATCTAGCTGAAGGTTATTAACTCCTTCATAGCAAAGGGATCTATGAAGCTTCCTCCAGCTACAGGCAGGAAAGCCAAAACCCTCCATGTGCACTCCAAGGGCCAGGGTGAGCATTCCTTCACCCAGTTCTTTGGGAGAACACTCCCTTTCATTGCATTGTCTGCTCATCTTTAGGGTTTCGTCTTCTTCTTTTCTACAGACTTTATTTTTGTCCTTTCCATATAATTTATTTCTTCCACTTTTAAAAAAACAAAAAACAAAACAACTCCATTCCCCTACAGTTGCCAGTTCTGGGTTGGGAATTACCTGAAGATTGGGAAGGGCGGAGTCTGGGGAGGCCAGGGTTTGTTGGAGGGACCTCAACAGGGTACAAAGTAGGGTTGCCAGGTCTGGCTCAAGAAATATCTGAGGACTTTGGGGGTGAAGCCAGGAGACTTTGGGGGCAGAGTCAGGAACAAGGATGTGACAAAAACTATTGAACTCTGAAGGGAGTTCTGGACATCACATTTAAAGGAACAATGCACCTTTTAAATGCCTTCCCTCCGTTTGGAAATAATGAAGGAAGGGGCACCTTCTTTTGGGGTTCATAGAACTGGATCCCCTAGTCCGAACTTTTTGAAACTCAGGAGGTATTTTGAGGAGAGGCACAGGATGCTATGCTGAAAATTTGGTGCCTCTCCCTCAAAAAACAGCCCCCTCCAGAGCCCCAGATACCCACAGATCAAGTATAGGAATCAGTCTCCACAGAGTATAATGCCCAGCAAATATTTCCCTCCACCCCTCCGCTTTCTGATGACCCTGAAGTGAAGGAGAGGGCTTCCAAACCAGGGGATCCCCTGCCCCCAGCTGGGGATTGAGCAACACACAAAAAAACAGTGCATATAATACATATAACACTGCATATAATACATAATACATATACACTATATATTCATACTTTACTTTTAAAATATATTTTATCTTTCCAATGTACTAGTTTGTAACATAAACTGCACCTGAAATAACAAATTACTTATACCAGCCACATACACTCCGAAACAAATATCTTAAAGGCTCAGTCCTTCAATAAACAGTCCTTAAAAGAGACAGCTACTCATTCAATGTGCTCTGGTTGATCCAATGGATTTGCAATGTGAAGAGAATGAAGCTGTCTTCTAAGGTAGTGCTAAGGAATTTTGAGTCAAAAGAAGAGTCTCTCAAATGGAGGCACAGGAAGTCCTTCAAAGCAGCAGCGTACAGCTCTTCAGGTAGAGCACAGTGGCAACATGCTGCCTAGGTTTACATGCACGTTTCTTTTGAAAACTCCTATCAAGCCACAATTATGTCTGGAACCTTGTGCTGCAGGCTACAGCTCTATCTATTTTCAAGTCAGCACTCTCGGTTTGGAGAAGCATGCTGCCACTGTTGACATCCTGCTCCACCTGAAGAGCTGTCTGCTGCTCCTTTGAAGGACTTCCTGTACCTCCATGTGAGAGACTTTTTTCCTTTTGGCTCAAAATACCGCAGCACTACCTTAGAAGACAGCTTCATTCTCTTCAAGGTGCAAGTCCATTGGATCAACCAGAGCACATTGGATGAGTAGCTGTCTCTTTCAAGGACTGTTTATATATTTAAAAAGTAAAGTATGAATTAATGAAAAAGTAAAGTGTATAAAGTATTATATGCAGTGTTTTCTTGTGTGCTGCTGTCTCCACTGCAGTTTCTGTGTGTTTCCCACCCAGCTGGGGATTGGCAACTCTAGTACAATGCCACAGGGTCCAGCCTTCAGAGCAGCCATTTTCTCCAGATGAACTGCTCTTGGCCATCAGGAGATCAGGTGCCACCTCGGGGTTGGCAACCCTAAGCCACTCGTGGCCAGGGTATCTATGATGCATCAGGCCACTTTCAAACAAGCCCAAGACAATCTGCAGGAAACAAAACTCATCATCCTTTCACTTAGAAAGCACAGAGTCGTTCCCATGAAGAGCCTAAGCAGCCGCACAGAAATTAATCCCACTGCTATGTTACTCCTTGTACATTAGCTAGCTGAGAGTCGGAATTAAGGGTGGGTTACCTTTGCAGGTGGGCTCACTTTCGTTCCAGCGAGGGTCTCTCGAATCAACGCACTCGATGGCAGACGGCCCTTGTTCGAGCATGTATCCAGCGCTGCAGGCAAACTCGACCACCGTCCCCATGCGATACAGCGGGTCCGACGTGCTGAAGTTTCCATGCGCCAGGAATGGCTCATAGCATCGGTCTTCATCAAAAGCTGCCAGGAGGGGGAGCCGGGGAGTCAGGAAAGAGCTTTTCCAGGTGCAGCAGCATAGCCTGGCCCCTCCCCCTGCAATAGCACACTTGACCAGTAGGTGGCAGGCAGCCAAACACCTACTGGTGATTAGACGCCTGCCGGCAGCCTGAAAATTGGCTGGATAAGTCAATGTTTGAAATCCAGCCGCAGCATCCTGAGTCCTTGCTGCCTCCGCATGCCACTGCAATGACAGCAGAAGCCACAAGCGGCAGAATTCCCCCGGCCAAACCTAGTAACCTGATAGCACCTTAGTACCCTGCAGAAAATGCAAAGGTTTCCTCCTCCTCCCTTAGTTGCCCTTCCAGTTTTCCTTGGCACCTCCTTTTCTTCAGCTGTGTATCTCCACCACTCCAGTCAACACAAACTAGCTGTCACCAGACCCCAACTTTTAATCTGCTAAAAACATTTCCATGATTTTGCATACTAATGCACTGCCTACTTCCTCTATATTTAGGACTGCTTACCAATGTTCCCTCTAAGCTGCAGAGTCTTGTGAGCAAAAACTCTATTTTGTGAGCTACTGGCATTAAAGTTGTGAGCTGCTCCATCAATTAGTGTGCTCTGGGGTCATCCTTCCTGAGCTAAGGCAAAAATCTGTGAGCTGGAGGCTAAAAATCTGTGAGCCAGCTCACGCTAACTCAGCCTAGAGGGAACACTGCTGCTTACCCTTCCACCCTATTGTCGGATGAAGTGTGCTTCTAGCACATGAAAGCTTACATTCTGAATAAAACTTTGTTGGTCTTAAAGGTGGTACTGGACTCCTGCTTTGTTCTAATGCTTCAAACCAACACGGCTGCCCACCTGGATCTATCTCCACCACTGTTTCACATGTAGCAGATGACCACACATACTGAATCAGACCATCAAAGTCAGGACTGTCTACTCCGACCGGCAAGGGACTTTCCGATAAGGCAAGGTTCCCTTTCGTGTGAACATGTGAGCAAATATGCACCAATTTCCACTGGTCTGCTCACAGCTTTTCAGTCTAAACACACAGATGCTTCCTCTAGGCTAGGTTTACATGATAATAAAATGTAGGCTTGCTCACAACTTTAATGCTTGTAGCTCACACAATAGAATTTTTGCCCACAAGAACCCCCAGCTTAGAGAGAACACTGATCTTAGGTAAAGTGGCATGAAGTCACTCACGACCTCATCTTTTTGAATGGAGATGCCTGGGATTGAACCCGGGACCTTCTGTTTGCCAAGAAGATGCTCTACCACTGAGCCATGGCCCATCCCTCCTGAATTAGGGCAGCGGTGGGCTTTCTGCTTCTCAGGCCTACTTTATCCCACTTCCTTCCTGATCAACCTCCCTAGCACTCCTGTATCCCTCACCCCAGTCCCCCTACAGCAAACAGCCCTTCCTTGCCTTAACTGCTGTGAAATATCTTCAGCACCCTCTCTCAGATTAATCACTTTGTGTCTCAGCTCCCTCTGGCTTCCTCTTGTTCAGTTTTTTTCCCATTCCCCGCCTTCAGCCTCCTGGCTTCTCTTTCCGTCAGCTCCCCTCCTTTACCAAAGTCCTTAGCCATCAGCGGTGTGAGACTGTAAGCCCAGACAAAATGACAACTTCCCCTTCCCCTAGAGAAGCTGGACTGCACACCGAACATCCCATTTGCTCACCCATCAAGACTTCACCAGCGCGGTACAATGCAATAAATAGCAGACTTGCTGCTTCTATGGGACCAGATCAGTGATGTTACCACCTTTGCCAGATTAAATACATATTCTCCCATGGGGCCATTTCCCCCCAGAAGCTTTACTAAAACTAGAAGCCTGAGGCAGATGAGCTGACTAGTTCAGAGCAATATGTGAAATTCAGCATTCCCCCAGCCCCTCCGTGACTGCTTCTTTGGTACTCACTTCATTGCCCAAGCTGCAACACTGCAGAGATAGTAGAAGCCAGAACCAGCAAAATTCCTTTGCCAGGTTAAAGAGGCAGCCCCTAGTAAACAAGGCCTTTTTTGTAGAAAAAGCCCAGCAGGGACTCATTTGCATATTAGGCCACACCTCTGACACCAAGCCAGCTGGAACTGCGTTCTTGGCAATCCTGCTCAGAAAAAGCCCTGCTAGTAACTCTCTGCTCCTTGAGAGCCAATTTACATGTTACAAAGTCCGTATTATCTGCCAGTACCCAGGATGTTATCAATAAAGAACCACTGTTGTTTTAGAAAAAGGACCACTGTTCGTCTGTGTCTCTGGAGGGGGGACCACAAAAGCTTTGGGGCAGCCCTTGGACCTCACCAGGTCACAGTAGTTTGGATGCTTTAACTCTTCCCTCACAGAGGCTCGACTACAAACTTAAGTTTGTGTAGCAACAGAGCATTCCAAGCTGAAGGACCAGCTCAGCTACCCACTGTCAAAAGCCTCGCTGCCCTTAGCCCAATGAAGGACAGATCATTTCTCCAACTCATAAAGCCAACCCTGCTTAGTTTCCGAGATCCGTCAAGATCAGGCTAGCCTGGGCCATCCAGGTCAGGGCAAAAGCAAAACTAGGTTTAGGGTTGCCAAGTCCCCTGCGTTCTTCAGCAGGGAACTTTCGCGCTGGAGAACGCAGCTGGAGTACCATAGAGTTTCCCCTTCCAAATGGCTAAAGCAGCCGGGAAAACCATAGTTTTCCCCAAAACGCCTAGAGGGGCCGCTGCGCAACACCGCCACTTCTGGGTGACGTCATCACGCCTGCGACGTAGGAGGAGGTTCCTCCCGCTGATCTAATGTGGGCTGGCGGGTTGGGAACCATTCCCCCTCCTGGACCGGGGGCTTAGCAGCCCTAACTAGGTTAGTAAAAAAAACCCTTCAAATTTCAGGACACTTCTTGTAATTTGCAGATTGCATCCTTCTGCAAAAATCCTAAAACAATGGCGATGGTTAACAGACTTAGCATATTCACTCTCTTTATAAAACTGAACGTGTCCACTAAATTCCACGTGTCCGCTAAATGCCACTAAAATAGTTTGGATTCCCCCCAAAAAACTAGAGTCATTTCTTCAGTATTAAATGTGCACTCACAAATCACAAATTAGTCCATTTACTGGCCTGAATGATACCGACCAATCATAGAGCAGAAATGGCCATCATTAGAATAGGAGAGGGTTTGTTGCTTGCCAGCCCCCAGCCTGTTTGAGGGTGTGGCCGGGGGGGAGTGACGTTCTCACCTTCATAGCGCAAGCTGAGGATGAGGGGTGTGGCAGGGCCCTCACTGGTCAGCTCCACAATGAGAGACTGGGCATCACTCAGCAACCCTCGTTCGGGGACGTCATCCATGTCAGAGTCGTAGGTGATGGGGGAGAATGCACTGCTTCCACTGCGGATCATCAATCTGAGGGAAAGGTAAAAGGCCATGGACGATGGAGGCCATGCCCTCCTCCACACGTCACACTCTGCCCCCTCCCTCGCACAACGGCGCCAATCTCATGTTCTGAGGTCTGCCTCACCCTTTGGCCTCTTATACAGCTTCCATCAACCTCTCCCGTCCCACCAGTCACCGTCTTCCCTTCCTAGCTTCTGTCCCACTTAGCTCCTCCTCTGCCACATTCACAGACTCTCCAGCCCCATCTCAACTCATTCCTTTCTATCCCCACCTCAGGCCTCCCCTGCCACAGCTATTCCTCTCCTCTTGCTCCTTTCTCCCGCTACAACCACGACTTCTGCTGTGTTCCACTCATCATTCCCTCAGCACTTCCCCTCTTCCCTGCTTTCACCTTCCCTTCCCCTTCACACCAAGGTCTCTCTCACTTGTCGTTGTCCTCATCCAAGGCCACCCGCTCAAAGTGCAGATGAAGCCGCTGTCCCTCAGGTGCCTCCACCAGCCAGCGGCAGGTCAGGTTCCGACCGTGAGGCCCCCCCAGTGCCTCAGGAGCTACAATGCGCCCGCGAGTAGCATTGTGAATTGTTCCTCCACAAGAAGCTGGGGTGAGAAATAAAGGGAGGGTGAATGTTATGAATATGTATTATTCTGTGGTGTTTTTTTAAATATCACAACTACATTCCAGTGTTTGTTCTAATCTCCCTGACAATTTTGTGAGGTAAACCATCCCTAGTCCCAAACTCGATAAGGAAGAATGTAGGCTGACCTAAACCCAATGCGTGAACCCCAGGTCCACATCTGATGCTGTCCTCTGGAGTTCAGGGCTGCTTCAGACAAGTTTTTGCAGAAGAAGAGAGAGTGGAAATCTCATATGCTGTTATTTGGCTCGTACTGTAAAGGTGGGATATATGGTTCTCCTTTCTTCATTTATCCTCACTACAGCCCTGTGGTAGGTTAGGCTGAGAGACAGTGACTATCCCAAGGTCACCCAGTAACCAGCTTCATGGCAAACAACCCAGGTTTCCCCAACTCCTAGTCTGACATTCTAACCAACACACTACACTTAAGTTTTCATAACACTCAGGGCTTTTTTTGTAGCAGGAACTCCTTTGCATATTAGGCCATACATGCCTGATGTAGCCAATCCTCCTGGAGAATTGGCTACATCAGGAGTGTGTGGCATATGCAAAGGAGTTCCTACTACAAAAAAAACCCCGGATGACACTGTATTGTACTGAAGTTTCTTTGTCTTTTTAATGAGAATCTGTTTCTTGGGAGCCATTCTGGGAGCCAATTTTTCACTGAAAGATGGGACATAAAGTTCTGAGATAGAAAGCAGCTGCCCATCTTGTGCAATATTTTAATCTGTCCCCACATGGCCAAGTCCTTCCATTCCTGTTCTGCTTCCCTGTTTTGGTAAGGCCAACACAACCCCCCAGCCTGTGACCCCCTCACTCACCCACACAGGTGGGGCTGGTGCCACTCCAGCGAGGGCGGCTGACATTGAGGCAAATGAGGGTCTCCTCTCCTCGCAAGTGGAAGCCCGACTCACACTTGAAAGTGGCAGAACCTCCAGGATGGAGGTCGGTTACCATGACATCACCATTCTCTGGCCGGCTGGGGAAGCCACAGCTAAGCAGAAAAGCTAGAATTGGGGAAAGAATGAAGAACTATTTTTTTATCTCAGCCAGAGCACCCCCCACACAAAAACCCCCCCCAAAAGAACCTGCCTCAATTATTTACTTATTTAAAAAAAATTCCAAAAGACAATATATTGTTTTAAATCAAGAAAGCAGAAAACAGGCAGCAACTGATGGGCATATTTCTTTCTTTCTTTACTATAATATTCTTGTCCTGAAACAGTTATGATGGAACTTGAGTTGGTCTTGAAAAATTTCAAAATTTATGCTTTAAGAAACAAACCAAAAGGTATCATTTTTCTGGAGATGTTCTGGTCCCTTTGCTTTGAATCCCTTACGGGTTTATTTTACAAATTTGTTTGCAAGTGCATTTTCTTAAGCTTAAGAACTGAAAAGTACAAAACAACCAAACAAAAGGCTTGATGCTCTTGTTTCTCACAAGTCCTCCTCATGGGGTTCTCCAGTATGTACAGTTCCTCACTGAAGGGTGGGGAATAGGGTTGCCAGCTCCAGGTTGGAAAACACCTAGAGATTTCAGAATGGGCCCTGGAGAAGGTGGAGTTTGGGATGGGGTGGGGACCTCAGCATAGAGCAGGGGCGTCAAACATGTGGCCTGAGGGCTAAATCAAGGCCTGCAGAGGGGTCCTATCAGCCCCACGAGCAACTCACTGTCATTTGTTTCCTTCTCCCTCTCTCTTGCTTCCTTCTGCATCTCAGCTTGCTTTGCCAGGCTTGTTCAGTCACACAGGAGCTATGAACAAAGCCTCTATTTTCTCCACTGCTACCTGAAGGGCACTTGGTGTAATTAGTAGACTGATCAAAGCCACCAAGTAATACACCGTCTTTCAGTTTGCAAAAATATATTACAAGGATTGTGTACAACACATAATAAACAATACAATAAGGCTGCCGACCTTTATCATTCTTGTATTGTTCATTATGTGTTGTACGCAATCCTTGCAATGTATTTTTGCAAACTGAAAGACAGTATATTACTTGGTGGCTTCGATCAGTCTATTTTCTCCACTGGCTGAGGCTCCTCCCTTGCAGAGAGAGAGCTTGCTTTGTTAGGCTCCCTCAATCACACAGCAGAGCTACTGAGTCAAGCTTCTCTTTCTTCTATTGGCCTCAGAGCAAGAGTTGTCAGAAATCTGAGACTGTTAAATAGACAAAATATTGCAAGAGTGCTAATATTTAAAGCATATTTTATTTTAAATTTTTTAAAAATATATCTCTTTAGTTGTGTTTGTCTATGTCCATTATAAAGTTTATATCTCGACTACCTGGCATTATATTTTATGATACATATGGCCCAGCCCCACAAAGTCCCATTTATGTCAGATCCGTCCCTTGTAACAAATTTCGATATCCCTGCTTAGTGCCCACCTTCCAAAGCAGCCATTTTCCCCAGGGGAACTGATCTTGGTTGTCCGGAGATCAATTGTAATAGCAGGAGATCCCAGGTGCCACCTGGAAGTTGGCAACCCTAGTGGGGGAATGGAGGGACAACCCTACAGGCCTGCTCATTTTACTCTGAAAATCAGCCTCATTCATACCTACTGTACACATGAATCAGAGAAGAGGTAGGTTTAAACAGTGAGGTTGTTGCTTGCCCTAAATGACACCTCCTAAATGGGGTTGCCAACCCTGCCTTGAGAAATCCCTGGAGATTTGGGAGGTGGAGAGAGACTGGAGAGGGCAGAGTTTGGGGAGGGGCCTCAGCAGGGTCCAATGCCACAGAGTCCACCCTCCACAGCAGCCATTTTTCTCCGGGGAACTGATCTCTGTCATCTGGAGAAATCAGCTATAATTCCAGGATATCTCCAGAGTTTAGGCCCCAGCGGGAGGCTGGCAACCCTACATCTATGGGTCAGCATCCACTGAGTCTTGCAGTGCCTTGTGAGCTCCTGGTCCAGGCCCAACAGGTCCTTTCAAAATCTCAGGTTGCTCCTGCTCCAGCCTATTAGTTTCTCCTCAGAGTGGTAAGTCGCTGTATGGGAAACTGCTCCATCCTTCATTTAAAGGGGAAAGAGCTGTTCCTTACCCTGATAGTGGAATTTGAAGACTCCAGGGGTAGTGGTATGGTAGCTCTGAAAGTGAATCAAGACTTGGTTGGTAGGACTGCGAATCACTTGTCCCTCGACCATCAGGGACTCGTTGGCCAAGACCACGGGCTTCTCTAATCCTAGGCCCTCCACCGTGAGAGAGTCCTCCTTGGACAGATTCAGGCTCTGCACCTGGGAGTAAAAGATG
The DNA here is from genome assembly GCF_032191835.1 of Heteronotia binoei. Classification (NCBI taxonomy): domain Eukaryota; kingdom Metazoa; phylum Chordata; class Lepidosauria; order Squamata; family Gekkonidae; genus Heteronotia; species Heteronotia binoei. Next base: position 23,304,212 of record NC_083237.1, read on the forward strand.
AAAGAGTGGCCAGTAGACAAAGAACCAGGTGGACACACACGTTTTATTTTTGTTCCTGTTCAATGACAAGGACCTATTCAGCCTCACTCACCTACCAGCCTCCTGTCCCCAGCAGCCAAACCTGAATATTGCTTAATTTTCTGAGAACCCAAAGTTAAAAGTAAACATATTCTGTAAGACAGAAGACATTATGGGCCTATACAATGAATAATATTAGAAAAAATCAGAGTACCAAAACTTGAGCCCCATGGTACAAAGATTAATTCAAGGTATAAGCTTTCGTGTCCATGCACACTTCTTCAGGCTGTACCTGAAGAAGTGTGAATGCACACAAAAGCTTACACCTTGAATTAAATGTTGTTGGTCTTAAAGATGATGCTGGACTCAAACTTTGCCCTGCTGCTTCAGGCCGACACACCTTCCCACCTGAATCTATCTGTGGGACAGGAAAAGATAAATTGTTTTTCCGTAGAGCAAGAGCAGGGGAGTTTCAAACACAGCCACATTCAGGCACACTACATCAAGATAAAACATTTGAGCTTCTACAGCTGTCACAACACAAAGCGCTAGAAAAAGAAGAGGAGTTGGATTTATACCCCACCCTTCACTCGTAGGCTCAGGGCAGCTTACAATCTCCTTCCCTTCCTCTCCCCACAACAGAGACCCTGTGGGGTAGGTGGGGCTGAGAGAGCTCTCCCAGAACTGTTGAGAGAACAGCTATTTTGAGACCTGTGCCTGACCCAAGGTCACCCTGCTGACTTCACGTGGAAAAGCAGGGAATCAAACCCAGTTCTCCAGACTAGAGTCTGCCACTCTTAATCACTACACCAAACTGGCTCTCCAAGCAATTCTCAGTGGTCTGTTAAGGAATTTCACATCTTATAATTATGAGCCTACATTGGTTTGCCAAATTTCAGAAATGTGATGCTCCTGTGTCCTGCCTGACCCTGCCTCCCCCACTCCATGCCTGTTTTTTTAAAACCTCTATTCCCTTCCCTTTGCAACATTATCTCAGTCAAGAGTTGGTGCCATCTATCTTTGAGGGGAGAGTTTCATGCTTTGTTTGTCTTTTTGTAATGCAGAATGTACTCTGAGCAGAGGTAAGAGAGAGAGAAAATTATGCTTGGGCACAGAACTGATGAACTCATCAAAATCCTAGACCCTGACCTTTTACCTACTTTAGCCTATCCTTTATCCTTATCCGGGCCTGTTAGCATCCGGGCCATGAGTTTTATAATTATTTCATTATATATTACAATGTTGTCATAGTAGTAGTAATAAGAAGACGACGACGACATTGGATTTACATCCAGCCCTCTACTCTGAATTTCAGAGCCTCAGAGCAGCTCACAATCTCCTTTACATTCCTCCCCCACAACAGACACCCTGTGAGGTGGGTGGGGCTGAGAGGACTCTCACAGCAGCTGTCCTTTCAAGGACAACTCCTATGAGAGCTATGGCTGACCAAGGCTATTCCAGCAGCTACAAGTGGAGGAATGGGGAATCAAACCCAGTTCTCCCAGGTAAGAGTCTGCACACTTAACCACCACACCAAACTAATAGAAATAAAGTGCACAATTGTATCATCCCAAAACAATCACCTCCCCCCCACTCCCCAGTCTGGGAAAATTGTCTTCCACAAAACGGGTCCCTGGTGCCAAAAAGGTTGGGGACTGCTGCTTTAAAGGAAGGATTCTGTGTCCTGTTTGGGTTGCTTGCATGCTCTGCTCTTGCAGGCATGCAGAGGACCATCCTCAATAAAGACTGAATGCTCTGTTAGCCAAAGGCCTTGGGTTATTTCTCTCCCCTAGATAAGTTCTTGGAGAGGGAGTCCTGCCTATTCTAGGCTCGCCCATAACATGGCCATGCTATCTTTTTTCTGCCTGGAGGACAGAAAATGTGACAGAACATATTGGAACAGAGGAGAAAACACAAAGGTGACAGGGAAATGAGTGGCTATTAAGCTAGCTCTAGCAAACGTTTTCTTTCTTCTTAAAAAACAATGATCAGGTCATCAAGTTTCCCCAGCTTCTCAATTCTGTCTCCAGCAATCCACACAACTTACCTGTACTTCTATCCCATACCCCATGTAAACTGAAATCGTGTAGGTACAATCCAGGCCTCCGTAGAAAGTGGCACCAGCATAATCCGGAGACTCAACGTAGCCCTCCACATCGGTGATATTGTTGTTGCAAAGTACTGGGGGAAACAGAGGCAGTTAACATTGAGATCTCTGAGTCCCATAAATAGGGTTGCCATATCTGGGTTGGAAAAAGCTGGAGATTTGGGGGGTGGAGCCTGAGAAGGGTGGGGTTTGGAACGGGAGGGGAGTATAACGCCACAGTGTCCACTTTCCACCTTTCTCTTCTCCAGGGGAACCTGGAAATCAGTTGTAATCCCAAGAGTTCTCCCATCACTACCTGATAGATTGCCAGCCTCCAGGTGGGGCCTGGAGATTTCCCACTTTTACAACTGATCTCCAGCTGGCAGAGATCAGCTCCCCTGGAGAAAAATGGCTGCTTTGAAGGGTGGACTCTGTGGCATTGGCAAGGCTGGATTAACAATTAGGCCACGTAGGCACTGGCCTAAGGGCTCCCACACCTTTAGGGGCCCTGGGCCAGCTCCCCCCCCCAATTTCCCCCCTGCTTGCAACCCTCCTAGCCAGCAACTGAGCCACTCTTTGCCTGACCTGCCTGATGCGGCTACAACTGTCAACATCACCAAGTTTGTCTCTCTATGCCTGTCATAAGAACATAAGAGAAGACATGTTGGATCAGGTCAATGGCCCATCCAGTCCAACACTCTGTGTCACACAGTGGCCAATATGTCTCTGTGTGTGTGTGTACACACATATATACACACACACACATATATACTGTGGCTAATAGCCACTGATGGACCTCTGCTCCATATTTTTATCTAATCCCCTCTTAAAGCTGGCTATGCTTGTAGCCGCCGCCACCTCCTGTGGCAGTGAATTCCACATGTTAACCATCCTTTGGGTGAAGAAGTACTTCCTTTTATTCGTTTTAACCTGACCGCTTAGCAATTGCCTTGAATGCCCACGAGTTCTTGTATTGTGAGAAAGGGAGAAAAGGACTTCTTTCTCTGCTTTCTCCATCCCATGCATAATCTTGTAAACCTCTGTCACCCTGCAGTCAACATTTCTCCAAGCTAAAGAGCCCCAAGCATTTTAACCTTTCTCCATAGTGAAAGTGTTCCAAACCTTTAATAATTCTAGTTGCCTTTTTCTGCACTTTTCCCAATGCTATAATATCCTTTTTGAGGTGCGGTGACCAGAATTGCACACAGTACTCCAAATGAAACCGCACCATCGATTTATACAGGGGCATTATGATACTGGCTGATTTGTTTTCAATTCCCTTCCTAATAATTCCCAGCATGGCATTAGCCTTTTTTATTGCAATCGCACACTGTCTTGACGTTTTCAGTGAGTTATCTACCACAACCTCAAGATCTCTTTCTTGGTCAGTCTCTGCCAGTTCACACCCCATCAACTTATATTTGCAGCTGGGATTCTTGGCCTGAATGTACATTACTTTGCACTTGGCCACACTGAACCTCATCGGCCACGTTGACGCCCACTCACCCAGCATCAACAGATCCCTTTAGAGTGCCTCACAATCATCTCTGGTTCTCACCACCCTGAACAATTTAGTGTCATCTGCAACTTGGCCACTTCACTGCTCACTCCCAACTCCAGATCCTTAATGAACAAGTTAAAGAGCATGGGACCCAGTAATGAGCCCTGTGGCACCCCTGCTGTCCCCTGCAGCTTTGTCAAAGGGACTTTTGAGAAGGTGCCTGTAGGCTGCAGCAGGGGCCATGGGTGGTGGGGGCAGTCGCTCTGACTCTGAGATAGTTCGCAAGGGGATCCATGAGATTTTGACTGCCTAGAGGCCTCCACAGGGTTTAATCCGACACTGGGCATTGGACCATGTTGAGGCCCCTGCCCTCCCCAAACCCCACCCTCTCCCAGATCCACCCCCAAAGTCTCCAGGTATTTCCCAAAACAGACGAGGCAACCCTAACTTGTAGGGTGGGAGTGCTACCCATCAAAAGGTAAGGCCCTCTAACAGTAACCGCCCTCTGGGTCTTCCCAGCCCACCCCACTGTTCCTGCTTACCAGGCGTGTGCACCGTAGTGATGGTTGTGGTGGTGATCAAGGTGGTGGTGGTCTCCTCATCACCCTCAGGGATGAAAGCTGCAGTGGTGGCTGAAATGTGCTGGCTGGCAGAACCGGCCTCATCCGGCGGCGGCGGGAGGCGTGGGGGAGCAGCAGCCGTGGAGGCTGGTGGGGTTGTGAGAAGGAAGCCAGTGGGAGGCGCTGCGGTGGTCAGTGGCGATGGGCCGGTGGCTGCGGCTTCTGAGGTCTCGGGGACCATCCCGCCCTCCAGGTGCTGGATGGGAGGATGGAAGGGAGGCAGGGTGGAAGGGCTGCCTCCTGGTCCAATATGATGGTGGTGGGGGGAGAGAAGTACAGAAAGGAGGTGAGGATTAAGGGTGGTCGAAAGGAAAGCTCTTCTGTGGCTGTAGCCCCACCACTACCCACAAAGAAGAAGAGGAAGAAGAAATTGGATTTATACCCCACCTTATACTCTAAATGTCAGAGTCTCAGAATGGCTTACAATCGCCTTTATTTTCTTCCCCCACAACAGGCACCCTGTGAGGTAGGTGGGGCTGAGAGAGAAGGTGACCTTTCAAGGACAACTCTAAGAGAGCTATGGCAAACCCAAGGTCATTCCAGCAGCTGCAAGTGGAGGAGTGGGAAATCAAACCCAGTTCTCCCAGATAAGAGTCCGCGCACTTAACCACTACACCAAACTGGACCACCGTTCCTTTTGCTTGAGCGCTTCTCTGTTAGAAAAGCCATGCACAAATACTTTATATATTTATCCCTGATAATATAAACATTAGAAATATTTTTCCCCCAGTCAACAACTGATACTTCCTTTCAATAATCCTCCAGCCAGTGACTGGGAACCATTCTCTCTACTGCTTCCTTACTTTGCCTCAGTTGTTTCCACAGAAAGAACACACACACGATGCACCCCATGCCACCAGAGTCATGTCCCCCACATGCTTCTCTTTCTCTCACCAGGAATGGGCTCCTCCATCAGTTCATCCCCCAGGAATTCCTTCCTCAGCAGGGCTCCCTGCAGCAGCTCAGAGAGGCCTTCAGGATTTGGGGGCAAGGATCCCCTGACCTCAGCAGAGACCCCCAGGTCCTCCTCCTTGGGTCCAGCCATGGCTTCTGAAGACAGGGCCTCCAGCTGAGGGGAGGGGGTGGCGGGGATCACATCATCGTTTTCCCAGAGGGGCAAGCCTGCAAGGGGGGAAAGGGGTTAAGGGAGACCTCTCAGCCCCATGTCCCTCAGAAAAGCTGCAAATGTAATAAAGGCACAACAAATCATGTCCAAGCAGTCTGCCCAACTCAGATCTTACATCTTCCTCCTTATATCTCCAATAAACCTATTATGCTTGCAGATCTGGGCACCAGGGCAAGTAGGATTACCAGGTCCCCAGCAATTTACACCCCAAGACTCACAGGGAGTGGGCTTGCGATGCCATATTGAATATTAGTACTTTACTAAAGGCAGTGCTTCCACGTACCACTAGGAATTGTACCACATGGTATCTTTGAATGTGAACAGTTAACAATCATTTATTTATTTATTGTATCCAATTGCTAGCCCTCATTCCTTGCACAGCAGGTTCAGCACATGATACAAGTCTAAACATAAACAATCAACATAGATAAAGCATAAAAACAAATAAATCATTAAAACCTACAACATCACATACCTAATTAATTGCCAATAGATAGATGATGATGATGATGATGATGATGATGATGATGATGATATTGGATTTATATCCCGCCCTCCACTCCGAAGAATCTCAGAGCGGCTCACAATCTCCTTTACCTTCCTCCCCCACAACAGACACCCTGTGAGGTGGGTGGGGCTGGAGAGGGCTCTCACAGCAGCTGCCCTTTCAAGGACAACCTCTGCCAGAGCTATGGCTGACCCAAGGCCATGCTAGCAGGTGCAAGTGGAGGAGTGGGGAATCAAACCTGGTTCTCCCAGATAAGAGTCCGCATACTTAACCACTACACCAAACTAGCGATCTATGGCACAAGCAGGGCTTTCTTTTTAAAGCAGGAACGCAGTTCCGGCTGGCTTGGCATCAGGGGTGTGGCCTAATATGCAAATGAGTACCTGCTTGGCTTTTTCTACAAAAAAGGCCCTGGACACGTGTAATGACCCCAGCCTATGTGTGCCACGGATGGAATAACATAGACAAGGGAGTTGGCCACAGTAGACAGAACAGGTCACAGTAGATGGAACAGTGGATGGAACAAGGCACGGGAGGCCAACGTAGATAGTTTACTGCTGTCTCAATCACAGGCCTAGCAGAATATCTCCATTTTACAGGCCCTGTGGAATTGCATTAAATCCCACAGGGCCTGGATGTCACTTGGGAGAGTATTCCACCAGGCTGGTGTCGGAGCTGAGAAACCTCTGGCTCTGGCTGAGGCCAAGCAGACTTCTTTTGGACCAGGGATCACCAGCAGATGTTGCTCTAAAGAGCATAAGGCCCTTCAAGGGACATATTGGGTGAGCCGGTCCTGCAAATATGTCCGTCCCAAGCTGCATACGGCTTTAAAAGTCAAAACCAAAACCTTGCATTTGATCTGATATTTGACCAGATATTAGGGTTGTCAGGTCTGTGCTGGAAAATACCTGGAGACTTTAGGGGTGGATCTGGGAGAGAGCAGGGTTTGGGGAGGGGAGGGGCCTCAGCAGGGTACAATGCCACAGAGTCCACCCTTCAAAGCAGCCATTTTCTCCAGGGGAACAGATCTGTGCTAGCTGGTGATCAGCTGTAAAAATAGGAGATCCCCAGGTCTCACCTGGAAACCCTGCCGGCTCTATACCCCACTTTTTCCGTCAATGGTGACCCAAAGCAGCAAACAACATCATTTTCTCCTCCTTTATTTTATCCTCACAACATCCTTGTGGCACAGGCTGGGGTTAGAGAAGATCACTGGCCCAACAAATTCCCATGTCAGAATAAGAATTTGAACCTGGGTCTCCCTCAAGCCAGACTTCGAAATCTAGCAACCTTATTTTAGGCAGGGCACTGCATATGTACTTATCTAGGCCTCCAAGACACAACTGCCTCCTCCCCCCGCATTTTAGGAAGAGACTATTCTTTTATAAATGAAGTGAGACAACCACTCTGGGATCATGCCCTCCCTCTAACAGCTGAGCCACGGACCAGTGCAGTTAGGCCTGCTAATTGAGCTTATTTTAGGGCTCTGTTATGCAGTGCCCACAAAGACAGGCCTGAGGGGCAGCAAAGCTGAGGAGTGAGGACTGGCACACACGGCCTCTCTATTCAGATTATGTTTTGGATATCAAGGAAGTAGAAGCAGGGGGGTCAGATGTCACTTTACAGACATGGCAGGTGAGACAGGAAAGAGGCACCATTACCACCAATCTGTGGTCATATAAAAGCATGCAGCCACTTCCCGCCTAGGCCCCAAATGGCACAGTATTCCTTCTCTGAGGTCTGGCTTCTGCAGGAATGTGAGATACATATGTAACATGTCCAGCTGCCTTCTCCTCACCTCCAGGATATAAATCCCAGCCATCTGATTGCACAGACATCTACATTTTATGTATTTGTTTTATTTATTCAATTTATTACTCACACCATCTCCTCAACAAAGGATCCAGAGCGGTTCACAGCATACACAAACAGTATTGAAACCTGAATCAATAATAAAACCTATAGATACCAATAAATTTGACAGCAGCATTATGGAACAGAAAATATTTTCCCTGCTCTTTAAGACCCTAATAATTGGATGCTGGCACCTTAAAGTGTGGAATATTTTGACCTAACAATCACTCCCCATCCCATCCCCCGCAATTTCACTCTCCTAGTTCACCGGGTTAATTAAACCAGAAAAAGGTGTTTATCTGCTTGCTCTTTTTAAGCAGTAATTAACATGTTGAGTTCAATGGGCCTTCTTCCTAAAATTATAGCATTAATCACATTTGTGTTCAGAGTTGCCACTAACAGTGTGTAAAGGTAGATTTTCCCCATTCATTCAATATATGCTCCCACGATCCTGTGATGATCTTGGGTTTTCTGCTCAATACTGAATTAACTAGAAGTGTTTTCACTTCAAAATGTAGCCATATCTCTACCACTCCACTTACTAAACCCTTTGACTAAGGAAAAATCCACCCATTTGTTGTAAACCACCCGGGTAATATGAACTTGGGGGGGGGGGACAATTGAAGAGTGTTAATTAAAATAACAATTCATTGGTCATAGGTGAGTTTAACAAAAATAGGAGGCTTAAGTATTTAACACTAATTTGTGTTAAATCAATCCTGTCAGCAAAACTGGGTGGCTACAGTGTGCTAAAGAGGCAACAGATTTGTGTTGTAAGATCTTGTGGAGGAAAAGGAGAGTTGAAAACACCTCAGGGAAGTCATAATGTGCGTTAAGTGATTTTTGTGAATGCCAGCCTCCCTCCTCCCTTGTTTTACTGCAGAAGGCTGCGTCACTTAGCTCCATATTTTACACATTAAGCTTAGCCTTGGTGCTGGGAGGGGGGCAAATGTGCACGGGGAGGGGGGGGGTGTTGGGAACATGCCTGCGGCTAAGATGCAGGGTGCTGGCTGAAGGATGCTGGCAGCCGCTAAAAGGCAGCTCTGGGGTGGGACAGGAGGGGAGTCTGCAACTGAATGGCTGAAAGGTCTAGATGAGATGGGCACATCACTCGCATAGCCTTGATGTGACAAGTTCCTCAGTGACAGCCGTGGCCGCCACAGGCGACTGCCAGCGTGTGAGATCCTGGCAGCTGCTGGCGAGCCATTAATTGCTCTGAACTCGCTCCATTAAGAAGGCCAGCTGCCTCGTAGGCCTTGTGGGCCCAGCCATTCACCACCACCACCACTCCATGTAAAACAGCAAATTTCTACCCCCACTGAATAGAAAGCCTTGCTGAACCAACTATTTCTGAATGTTCCCACCCAACCCCTCATCCACTCAACCAGCCAGCAGCTCAAAATTTAAAAAACAGCTGTCTCTGGGGTGGGGCAGCCGCCCCCTCGTGAAATGGCAAAAGAGACACGTTTGTGGAAAATATCACTATGATCTCACAGCACACGTTCCGCATGTCCTTGGGACCTGCACGCACGTGCGTGTATGTGTGTGTGGGGTATGTTGCTTACTTTCCCCCTAAATTAAAGGGGGGGCACACTTTCAAAATGGGACAGGAGGGGGGCACAGTAAGCTCCAAACCCCAGGAAGATCTGGAAAAATTCCTCCCTCTCATTTTGTCAGTTCCTGCAGGGACATTCTTTGTTTATAACTCCTCTGCTGCTTAATTCTCTTCTAGGCCCAGCCTTCCACACAACCCTCCACCACCATTCTGCCCCACGGCATCTTTGTCACCCCATGTCTTCCTTCTCTGCTCCCACAATACTTTATTGCCTGATGGGCCTTGAGCCTGCAGCCTCCTGCCCACCCCCACCCCGGCACCTCAAAATATGCCCAGGCTTTTGCACCTCAAAATATGCCCACCCCCATCATACCACACCAGCAAGCACATTTGCAAAGCTTCACTAGAGTGATTATGTGATAGCATCTCCTTCCCATCCATTCCCTTCTTGTCATTCGGAGCAGCTCTCTCCTTCCTTTTGTAACCTTGCATTCTACCCTCCCCCAAAGCATAGGATGCTGCACACTTATCATGAGCCCATCTCTTTCAATTGGGCATCTCCTTTTCCTAATCCTGTACCAAAAAACCCACCTTCTTTTATTAATGGCCAGTTCTCTTGGGCTGGGATTCTATGCTGCACAGAATTATGCCTCCTTTAAATGTGTGATTCCTGAATCTTTTTCCCTTTGCATACACCCACATTTTCGACAGCTCCTTTTCTCCGTGGCACCCAGTAACATCTCTTTGCACCCTGATTCTGTGACCTCCATGTTGCAAAATCCATCACCACTTTCCTCCCAATCCATGTGTGGTACTCATATCAATAAACCCCCCTTCCCACCCTAGGATGAGCTCCTCATTTCTGCTTCTCTGGCAACATATTCTGCGACAGTATGACTGACAACCCCTACTTTCTCAGCCATCTCTCCTTTTCAAATCTGTTTCCCTTCACAGGGTTGAAGGGAAACATACTAAGAAGCAAAATTAAAGATCACGCTCTCTACACCACCTCTGTCATCTTTTTAAACCTCATCACCGTTTTTCCTCCTAGCAGCACCCCAGATTGGCGCATTCAGCTCCTCTGGTCTCTCCTCCCTGCTACGCATTTTCAAAAAGGGTACCCCCCCCCCCCTCAGCCCTGGGCACCCAATTTTCCATCCCCTCATCTTTAAAACATCACTGGCAAGCACCTCCAATCCTGACACCCTTACCCTCTCTCCCCAACCTCGTTGCCATTGCTGTATTAAAACAGATTGGTCCTCATGCAGTGAAGACAATATATATATGTATGTATTATTTCCAAATGGCACATTCAGAAATGCATGTTTCAAAGTCTGCAACACCAGGTCCACCACATACCCAACCTGCCATTTACTCTGTGCCTGGGAGTGGGAAATGTATTTGCTTTCACCATTCCCCCCCTCCCCCCGCCTCCAGCGCTAAAAACACTCTCTATTTTGCAAGCAAAATGCAACAAGCCCGTTCCGTTTCGGGAGCCACCCCAGCCCCTTTGCCCGCTTACCTTGGAGCGGAGGAACGGAACAAAGCAACAGAAGGACGAGCATTTTGGACGCGGCTTTTTCCCAACAGCCCATTTTGGATTTCTTCTAGACCTGCAGAATACCTCGCCTGGCTATTTCCTTCTCCTGCCAGGCAAGGGAGCCGTGGAGTCAGGAGTCTGCTTTGCAAATGAAAACGCAGTAGATTCCTTTGCAGCGGCTCTGCCTGTATTTTTTTTTGTCCCCCTCACCCCACTTTGGAAAGGATTTTTGGAGGCTATATTTCAGAAATATGCAACTGACTGTCTCTGGAGAACAAAGCCCTGCTGCGTATGAATTCTTGCTCTTTTGCAAAACCTACAACACTTAATCTTTCTCTCTCTCTCTTCAATGAAAAATGCTATAGATCTCTTTCTTCATATAAAATTCTCCCCCCCCCCTTTTTTTAAGACGAGGCAGCAAGACCCCGCTTCATTTTTGCGTCGAGGCCCCCCTTTCGCAGTCTCTCTTCCCCTCTCTCACGGCTGGTCAAAAGGATCCAACCACCTAAGCTCACTTGGACAGAGGAAATATACGGTGAAGAGACTGGGGGGTGGGAGCGCTTTGCATATCAAAAAAGGCACCGGCTCTGGGGTCTCTCGCCAGGAGGAACGAGCTGTCTTTCCGCAAAACAAAATGTGCTACCTAGAAACTCGCCGGCAGGACCTGTAGGCAAGCTCCCCCCCCACCCCGGCTTCTATTCGCCCACTTTAAATAAAAGTCACCTATAGATTCCTGTCGTTCCAAGGAGTGTTCAATGTATTGTCCCTAGCCCGCAATTTCTCCCGCCCCAGCTTTGCCAAAGCAATACGTCTGCTCCTTTGCAAAGAATAAAACAGGAATCATTCCAATAAGCTGGAAACTGTCGTTTTAAAAAAATAAATAAATGGGGGGAAACCTGGTCTCTTTCTCTCTCTCCCTCTCTATATCTAGCCAGCCTTGACAAACGCAAGGCAAGTGACGGCAGCGTGTGCCTGGGCAAAACCTACGCAGCTGGGCGCTGGGCTCTGGGCTCCTCGGCTAGCCTTTTTGCAGAATGTCGACTGTGGGTTCCCCACCCCCACCCGAGCTCGGTACGATTTGCCAAGGCAGCCAAGGAAAACCCGTTACTTGCCCTGAACACAAAACCTCTGTCTGGCATGTACCACAGCCCTGAGGTAAAAAGGCAAGCTTTTCAATTTACAAAACAACAACTTAGCACTCTCAGTTTCCTCGCACAACCTGAGCACGAAGGCTTTTGTTTGAGGGGAGAAAAACCTGCCAATGGAGTCATTTGCAAATCCCCTGAGGACTAGAATTTGGAGAGGAAACAAATGAAAAGAAGCCCATTTTGCTTGATTGCACAAAAGTTAATGGTGAGCGCTTAGGCGGTGTTTGGAGCTGCAAAATGTCTGGGTTCCAAACACAACAGGGCCCCTAGCTTCATCCATTTGTTGAAAAGCAATGTGGCACCTGCCAAGTATGGAAGAAGTCATCACCTTGCAAATTCAGGGCAAGCATCCAAGCCAAAGCAAAGGGCTTTAGTCAGCACACACCGTTCTCTCTGGGCCAGCTTAAGAGCAGGCCTCAGACCTTGCAGGCGTAGTCCAGGCCCCCAAATCTTGATACACTTTCGCCATCTAGGCCACGGGTGGCCAAACTTGCGTAATGTAAGAACCACTCAGAATAAATGTTAGATGTTTGAGAGCCACAAGATGGGAACATAGGAAGGAAGGAAGGAAGGAAGGAAGGAAGGAAGGAAGGAAGGAAGGAAGGAAGGAAGGAAGGAAGGAAGGAAGGAAGGAAGGAAGGAAGGAAGGAAGGAAGGAAGGAAGGTGGAGAGAGGAGGGCGCAGTGGAAAGAAATCAATTTAACTTTAAATGCATTCTCCAAGTTGCCACTGGCCTGGCTTGGATAAGTGATTTAAAGAGAGAAATGCTTTCTCCAAGCTGACTGACAGGGCAGTGGGGGCTTTGAAAGCCACACAATATGTGTGAAAGAACCACATGTGGCTCCCACGCCATAGTTTGGCCACCCCGATCTAGGCCAAAGCACGCCTGCATATTGTGCAATGCTCCAGGGTTTCTTTTTCTTGTTTTAAAGCCCAGATTCTTTTAAGACATAAGAACATAAGAAAAGGCATGTTGGATCAGGCCAATGGCCCATTCAATCCAACACTCTGTTCCACACAGTGGCCAAAAAAAACAGGTGCCATCAGGAGGTCCATCTGTGGGGCCAGGACACTAGAAGCCCTCCCACTGTGCTCCCCCCCCCCCCCGCCCCAGCACCAAAAATACAGAGCATCACTGCCCCAGACAGAGAGTTCCAACAATATGCTGTACAGGAAAAATACAGCCTTAGTTATTGTCTGTTGTTTACCAAGCTGTTTTTACTTTTGCCTTCCTTTCTATCATTTCTAGTGGCCATTTTCCCCTCAACCCCACACCCATATGTCTCTCCTCATTGCAGTGAGACCTCCCTTCCATCTATAACATCTAGGTAAGATCTCACACTCACACACACACACACACACACACACAGAGCCCTCAGCAAGGAGCTGCCCTCTTTCCTCCAGGGATGTTCAAGATGCTGAACAAGAAAGAGGATCAGGGCAAAAAAGCCTGGCAGTTCCTGACATGGATGGATTGAGGAGGGAAGAGAATTTGTGCAAAGGGCTATGGACAAGGGGGTTTGGGGATGGAGCGATAGAGGAAGGGGAGGGTTACTGTGGACATAGCAGAAAGGCTCCAGCAACCTTCCTTCACAACAGTTGCTATGGGAGGGTGGTTGCTAAGGGAGGCACTGTGGTTGCCAGGCAGTTGCTACGCAAGGTACCAGAAGCTGGCAGGGAAGTCGCTAAGGGCAATTCACAGGGAGGTGGCTATGTTTGGGGTTGTGTTGGTGGAGAGTTTTGGGGCTGGGTGCTGTGCAAGAGGTCCTGGGAAGGGTAATGTGGGTTTTCTTTCATGCTCTGTCCCAGGGAACTTGGAGTTTCTGTAGAAGTCTATCAGCAGTTCCACAAGGTGAAAGCAGCAAGAGAGCAGAAGCTCCTGCCAAGCACCCCTTGTCTACCATGACAAGCATTGCCCCTACCTCATGCCACTATGCGAGTGTGGGGTGGGTTCCTGGCTTGCATGAGGCAGCAGTGAGTCCCTAATGGCATGTCAGCTTGAAGCCAGATTCACACATGCAAACCAGCAAGGTGGGGATAAGGTGGTTACAATATTCCCTCTAAGCTGTGGAGTCTTGGGAGCAAAAACTCTTCTTCATGAGCTACTGCCATTAAAGCTGTGAGAAAGCAATTTGGCTACTGCATAAATTAGTTTGCTCTGGGGCCATTCTTCCTGAGCTAAGGCAAAAATGTGTGAGCTGGAGGTTAAAACACTGTGAGCTAGTTCACATTAATAGAGGGATCCAAGAGGGCAGCCGTCTTGGTCTGAAGCAGTTGAACAAAGCAGGAGTCAAGTTTCACCTTTAAGACCAACCAAGTTTTATTGAGAACGTAAGCTTTCGTGTACTCTCTAAGCACACTTCATCAGATAAGGGGATCAGACAATACCTGATCCCCTCGTCTGATGAAGTGTGCTTAGAGAGCACACGAAAGCTTACGTTCGCAATAAAACTTGGTTGGTTTTAAAGGTGAAACTTGACTCCTGCTTTGTTCATCTTAGAGGGAACACTGGTTACAAGGCTGAGGAGGTAGAACAGACTGTACCACTCAGACTAGGGGATTCCAGCTATGAATGTTGCTTCATTTTTACAACCCCCCCAAAAATCCATGAAAACAAAATACCTCACAGGAAGGAGAATATTCTACCCCCACTCTTACTCTGCTGGTTTTCTGTTTGGAAGGAAGATTTAGCAGAGGAGAGCATTCCAAAATCTGTTTGACAGCCTGAGGTGGTACAGTCCTTCCTAATCCCTGCCCCATCAGCAGATTTCTACCATCTCATCCCTATCTCACTCGCTTGCTAGATAAGCCTGGCCCAGGAGTGGCCAAACTGTGGCTTGGGAGTCACATGCAGCTCTTTCATACATATTATGTGACTCCCAAAGGTCAAGGAGAAACTTAATGCAGGTTTACTTTCAAGTAAGCATATTTAGCATCAGCCAGCCTCTGAGCTCTGACCCATAGGCAGAAGAAAAAGATGATACTGGATTTATATCCCGCCCTCCACTCTGAAGCTCAGAGTCTCAGAGCAGCTCACAGTCTCCTTTATCTTCCTCCCGCACAACAGACACCCTGTGAGGTGGGTGGGGCTCAGAGGACTCTCACAGCAGCTGCCCTTTCAAGGACAACCTCTGCCAGAGCTATGACTGACCCAAGGCCATTCCAGCAGGTGCAAGTGGAGGAGTGGGGAATCAAACCTAGTTCTCCCAGATAAGAGTCTGCACACTTAACTACTACACCAAACTGGCACCAAATAGGCAACTATTTTAGCCATGTGCGAAACAGGGAAGGAGCGAATGTAGGGAGGCTTGCAAGCTCTTCTCCTCTACCACAGAAGTCACCTGGAGACAGAGAAAGAGAGGGCAAGAGCTGAGGGAGCCACTGGAAGGAGGGACAGAATTAAGGAGGGTGGCGCAAGGTTTTCCCTTCGTTTCTTAGCTCTTGTAGGAGCTGCATTTACTAACTTTGGTGTCAAGGCAAAGAGAGATGCATAATGATGCAAACGGTGATCAGTCATTTATATGGTACGTGTGTGTTTCTTTTTCCCATGTGCCAAAAAATAATTCCCTAACCTTTCCCTGTGCTGGTCTTGTGGGGACTGTTATTCCCAGAATTTGTTTTTTTTAAGTTTCCTTCTAGCATGGTTGTGTTGTAAAGTGCATAAATATGTATTTTATCTTTCAGTGCAAAGAAAATATTAAGAGTTTTAATAAAGACATGTGCGTAATATTTGTTCATACCTTGCAGCTCTCAGACATCTTACATTTATTCTGCATGGCTCTTACGTTAAGGAAGTTTGGCCACCCCTGGCCTGGCCTAAGTACGCACCCTAGGAAACTTCCCCCAGTCCTCTGGCATACAGAAAGGATTCCCTCAAGGGGTAATTTTGTAGAAAAAGAGGTGCTGGAGCTCATTTGCACAACTCATTTGCATATGCCACTCATCCCTGACATCACCAGAAGGTGTACTTAAAAATTATATCAGCTCAGCATTTACCTTCAAATGCTTCTTGAATTATAATTGTCATAATAAAACCTTATGTCCATCATGCTTTCAAATTTACTTTCTCCTATGTGGCCACAGTGGCATGATGAAGATTTCTATCTGGCAGCTTTATATGTTTTGGTTATTTCCCCTTTTTTGTGGGGGGGGGGGGAAATGTTAGAAAGTTTGTCAAATCTGAAGAGTTCAGCAAAATTCTCACAGGGGGTTTGAACAATGGAAGCAAGTATCTGGGGGGGGGGCGCGGAAAGAAAGAGCACAATTAAATTTAGAGGTTCTGGAGCTCTGCTTCTGTGAGCTCCTGCCCATAATGAGGCCTACTGAAGGCAAAGAGTTTGAAAACCACTGATTTTTCAAGATGCAGTTTGCTACAGTGGTTCTGTCCCTATAGGCTAGCCGGCCAGCCAGTACCTAAAAGCTTTTGCGGATTGCTGGAAATATTTCTACACAAACTTCTGAAAGTACCTTAATGTTACGCCCCAACTTAATAGAGTTGCCAGCTGGGGAAATTCTTGGAGATTTGAGAGTAGATGCTTTGGGAAAGGGAAAGAACTCATTGGAGTATAATGCCATACAGTTTGCCCTCCAAAACACCCACTTTCTCCACAAGAACTGATCAAGAGATTAGTTGTAATTTGGTGAGATCACGAGGCCCCACCGAGAGGTTGGCAACCCTAGAAGATATATTTTCCTCCTCTCTCCCCCTTTTTGTCTTTAACATCTAGACTGATTAAGAGTTCTGAAGAACTCAAAGGCTTGTACGCTGTGCTGAGTTACATTTTAATTCAACTTAATACAAGGCATTACATGGCTTTTGTTTTTGGATTTTGCTATGAAAATGACCCCCAGTTCTGGTTCCCCCCACCTAAAATGGTGACTATTTTTTTAAAGTTGTGTAGAGTGGTTATTACAGGCAAGACACTACAATATTTGCTAAAGTACAGACTGTAAAGTTGGTGGGGGTGGGAACTGGCAGCAAAGCTGTCGCAGAAAGGATTTATTTGGGGAGCGTCGTTAGGGAATTAGACAGGATTTTTACAAATGTAACTGGGAGTTCCTGTGGACCAACATGGCTACATACTTTGATTTTTATTTATTTATTTAATTAGTTATTATTCAAATTTGCATTCAGCCCTCCCTGCAAGTGGGCTCAGAGCAGATCACAACAGAATGTAAAAACAAATAATAAAATGTAAGAGAAAAAAAAATTAAAACAGTTTAAAAACAGCATAAATACATGCAAGAAGGAATTTCCAGCTCGTGCCATTGGTCTCCAAATCTCTTTAGTCTGGGCCGCATGCAGATGTTAGGATTGAGATGAAGTTAGGGTTGCCAGCCTCCAGGTGGGGCCTGGAGACCTCCTGCTTTTCCAACTGATCTCTAGCTGTCAGAGATCAGCTCCCCTGGAGAAAACAGCTGCTTGGAAGGGTGGACTCTACGGCATTGTACTATGCTGTGACCCCTCCCCTCCCCAAACCCTACCCTCTTCCGGCTCCACCCCCAAAGTCTCCAGATATCTCCCATTGCAGACCTGGCAACCTTAAGCAAAAGATGTGGTCAGTGACTCAAGATGGGTGGGTACCCACTGAGAGAGAGGCAAAAGTTACTTGAGGAAGATCATGGGCGGGCCTAGAGTTATGGTTGTTCATGCAGTCCTGGGAAACTGCGAGGACTCCTGTGAGTGGCCCCTCTTCCTCTGCGAGATTATTTGGATGGCTCCTTGCTGGGGGCAGAAGGGGGTTAGAGGAGGGAGTTGGGAGCAATAGGTAGAGTTGCCAACTCCAGGTTGGGAAATTCCTGGAGATTCCGGGGGTGGATACTGAGGAAGGCAGGGTTTGGGGGGGGAAGAGACCTCAGTGGGGCATAATGTCATAGGGTCCCTCCAAAGAACCATTTTCTCCAGGGGAACTGATCTCTATCACCTGGAGATCAATTTAATACTAAGAGATCTCCAGACCCTACCTGAAGATTGGCAGTTCTAGTTATCAGGAAAAACCTGGGAAGCGGTAGCAACAATAACTGATGGAGACAGAGGCTTCAAGGTTACTGTTTGGGTGGAGCTGTTGCTAGATGCGGGGTTGCTAGGCCAGTTGCTAAGGAAGGCGGTTGCTAGGGGGCAGGGATTGCCTCCTAGATATCGGTGGAAGAGGTGGAGCTGATGAGAGAGCCCATGCTTGCTGCAGCCTGGAGTTGGGGGGGGGGGGTGAGGTTGCCCAAGACTGGCCCTGCCTGGCAGCACTTCCCCTGCAGGCAGCAGGATCGGTTCTGCAGTTCAGGCCCCCACCAGACATGCAGAAGGGTGGGACACTTTCTCTGTCCTTTGCGGACAAGTCCCATTTCTGATGTGTTTTAATCCACTCACTTCTGAGTTTTTTTTTGGGGGGGGGAGCAGCTGTTTATCCAAGGTTTCTGTGCCCAGGGGGCTGAGATGCAGCATCTCTCTGTGGTGGGGGTGGCTCTAGATGCAGCAAGGCCTCTACGGGTGCTGATACGAGGAAGGAGTCTGACGACATCAAAGGGAGGGATGATGAAGTCGGTGGTGGATGGGAGTGTGTGCGTTGGGGAAGGGGGGGGTCATCCTAATCTTTTCCGGATGACTCTGGCAGGAATACATGCACTGAAAAGCTACGGAGCAATAGAAGAGGAGAGAGAGGTGGACCAGGGGATAAACAGAGAAGAGGGGGACCATCAGCAGCAAAGAGACAACCTGGCAACGTGGAAGGCAGACCAAAGTATCAGAAGATGGAGTCCCTGGGAAAGCAGACGAGGAAAGAGGTTGGGACAGATTAGGGATAACATGGGATGGAGGGAATGAAAGCCTAGAGGGAAGCGGGTACCATTGGGTGGGGGGGGGAGAAAAACTGGGAGAGCAAGTAGGAAAGAGGGAACCCCTGGGATAGAGGAAAGAGGACTGGAAAAATCAGATGAGTGGAAATGGCTGGATCAGCAGGGGGAAATAGGGAGAGAGAGGAGCTTTGGCAACAGAATACGGCAATGGAGCAGAGAGAACAGGGCGACCGGGGAATGTGGTGGCAGTGAAAATGACCAAGGAGAGACTGAATTGATGGTGCTTGAAGCCAGAAACAAAACCGTGCTAGAGATGTGAGGAGGAATCGGTGCAGCGGCTGAGCAAAGTGCAGAGAGAACAACACCCATCCTAGCGCGCTGGGTTAAAAGGGCAAAGAGGGTCAGAAGGGTGCACAGATGCTCATGGAGTGCTCTAAGCCTGCCTGAAGATGCCCTGTATCATGTCCGACTGGGGTCTCCACGGCCTCCTCTCACCACTCCTCCCTGACACATCATCTTGGAGGCCCCGGCCAGAACCCACCATAGCAGTTCTGGGTTCCCTGGTCTTGCTGTTTATTTGGTATTGCTACCGTGTAGGGAGTGGGCAAGCAGCCCCCACATCCCACCAGCAGGGAGTGCCAGCAGAGGAACGATGCCCTCGCCGTGCCCTCCAGAGCGATGCCGTGAACCAGCGCCTCTATCGCAGCCTGCGAGACTATGCCAAGCGCTACTCGTGGTCTGGCATGAACCGGCTGCACAAAGGCATCCGAGACCAGGCCCATTACCAGCTGGGGGAACGGCCCGCTATCCAGAAGCCCAGCGCCTTCTATCTCCCGGATTTGCCCTCTGCCCCCTACTTCCCCCGAGAGTCCCAGCGCCACGATGTAGAGATCCTCGAACTGAGTTATGCAGCCATCTTGCGCGAATTCGAGAGCATCGCGTGGGACTTTGCATCCGGAACACCGATACCACGGGGATGGACAGCCAATGCAACCTCTGGCTGGCATAGCTATTACCTCTACCGGCAGGGGGAGTGCATGGCACAGAACTGCCGCAGCTGCCCATGGACCTACAGGGCACTCAGTGCCCTACGCACCTTTGTAAGCGCCAATCGCTTTGGAAATGCTTGCTTTAGCGTCCTGCAACCGGGAACCGTACTGCCAGGAACGTATGGGCCAACCAACACCAGAGTGCGGTGCCATCTAGGTGAGCAGACTCTGGGGAGGGACAGTGAGGTGGGGGGAACCTGGCGGGGAGATGGCATGAGTGTGTATGTGAATGCTAGAAGTACAAATGTCTTCCTTCCTGGGTGTGTCTGTGGTCTAGTTGTTGACCTTTTCCTTAAGCAGAAGACTTAAAGAACAGAAACGAGGACTCCCCTTAGGCCATTAGTCTCCTGCCTAATCTCATCAGCTCTCAAAAGCTAAGCAGCATCAGCTCCAGTTACAATTTGGATGGGAAACCACCAAGGAAGCCCAGAGTTGTTATGAAGAGGCAGGCAACAGCAAACCACCTCTGAATGTCTCTTGCCTTGAAGACTCTATTGGGTTATCTTAAGTTGGTTGCCATTTGACAGCACTTTCCATCACCACCAAGCTGCCTATCTATCTTTAAATCTGGGAAACTTAGGCTTGAGTATCCCCTTAGTTCCTCTTCTGCAAAACAGGTATAGGAATGACCTTCACAGTGCTGCTGGGAAGATGCATTCATCCAGTGTCAGAAAATAGTTTAGAGTCCAGTAGAACCTTTAAGACTAACACATTTTATTGTAGCATCAGCTTTCAAGAAACACAGCCCTCTTCGTCAGAGAGCTGTGTTCTTCGAAAGCTTATGCTACAATAAAATGTGTTGTCTTAAAGGTGCTACTGGACTCTTTACTATTTTGCAGCAACAGACTAACATGGCTTCCTCCTCCACAAAATAGTTTGCAAATGAAAAGTGTGGTAGCATTGATTAGGAGTAGTAGTTTGGATGGATGAGTGAACGAATAGACCTTCTTTGCTTTCTGCAGTTCCACAACATTTCTTCCACAGGGTGGCCTCTGCAATTCTGTCGACCAGCTGATGATGCCCACCGTACTTCCAATGAAGCAGATTCTGATCCATAAAAGTTTATATCCCAACAAACCTATTTGTCTTTCAGGTGACAAAAAGATTCCTTGATGGTCTCATGCAGATTTTGAAATCCTTTCGTCCTTTTAAAACAAATTGTTACTCTTCAGATGCATGAAAAAACATGCAATAGCCACAAAAGGTTGCAGTATACAGAAAGCTCCTACACCCTGTGGGAGGTACCTGTCCTCTCTTTCCTAGTTTCCAGTCAGGCAGTCTCCTCACCAGCACATTTCTTTCCTGCCTGGACATTTTTAAGTAAGAGCAAGATAATCCCCTTCCTTCTCTCTTCCTACAAAGTCAGAGGATCACCATACAGTGTGCAAAACTGAGCATATTCATGCATGCACAATAAATCTCCATGTATTGCCTGCCTTTGAACAATTTGGCTTTCCCTCATTTAAAAACTGTGTTTATCTTTCTACCCTGTTCATTTTGTGAGGAGGTCTGAAAGAAATGGCCATTCTGACCCCGCCCCCCTCCTTCTAAACGCCACCCTTTTGCTCCCCCTTCCAGGGCTGAAGGTGCCTCCCAGTTGTGAGCTGGTAGTGGGTGGTGAGCCCCAGTGCTGGTCTGAAGGCTACTGCCTCCTCGTAGATGACTCCTTCTTGCACACAACGGCACACAATGGTAAGACACAGCAGGCAACAGGCTTTGAAAGCCCCAACTGCATTGTTAAGAAACCTGGAGGGGAAGCGGTGTCACCCAACAGGGGCCTAGGAGGGCCTTCTACTGGCTGCCACCACTCTGGTAAGGGTCTACATGGGAGGGCCCAGAGCACCCAACCACGCGTTTTCCTTATTAGTAAATACCTCTTAACTGTGACCAAGGAGACGTGAGGACCAAAGCAGTATAACAAGTTTATTTGCAGTGCTGAAATAAGTGGGTAAAAACAGTAAAATATATATTCAGTAAAGGTGGATGCAAATAAACAGAAGCCCTGACACATTTAGCTAGACATTCCCTTCCTCTAATACCAAACTCACCACTTTGGGTAAGGGATCTCTCCTGCTTCCTCCTCTCCTTCAGCCTTTTCCAAAGAAAACACACTCTCTTGCCCTTTCCTAGGTCCTACCCCGCTTTGGGCCAGTTTCCCTTCAAAACCTTGCCACCCAATCAAAGGGACAGAGGGGATCCTGGGAGATGTAGGCTTTCTGTAGTAACTCCTAGGCAGGCTTCTCTGGAGCCTGTAGGCCTCACTAGGCCCAGGATCATGACAGGAGGGTTCAAGTTTCATTTGCAGGGGTAACAAGTTGTCCTTTGGCAGCCTCAGTTCCCCAGTTTGTAATATAGGGAAAACATATGACCACCTCAATCATGACAGTCATCAGGATCCAACTCCCTTGTTGGGAGTCCAGAACTGCTGCATCCTTTCAAGGTGGGCCTTTGGTAATCCCTCAATGGATGGAAAGAAGGGGGGGCATGTTCAGCCTCACCGATATCCTCTTTCCTGCCAAGCTTCGTCCATCTGACCTAGGGTTGCTAGGTCCCCCCCAGTCACTAGCAGGGGATCACACTTGGGAAGCTCCTGGAGATTTGGGAGCCTGGGGAGGACAGGAATTTCAATGGGGCACAATGTCGTAGAGGCCACCCTCCAAAGCGTTTTCTCCTGGAGAACAGAGCTCTGCAGTCTAGAGATGAACTGTAAATCTGGGGGGAATCTGCAGGCCCCACCTAGAGGCTGGCATCCCTACTCCTGACCACATGGGAGAGGCCTAGCCTGCACAGCCAGATTAACAATTAGGCCAAGAAGGCACTGGCCTATGGATCCCGCCTTTAGGAGCCCTGGGCCAGCTCCCCCCCCCCCCCCGTTTCTCCCCTGCTTGCAGCCAGCAACTGAGCTGCACTTTGCTCAACTTGCCTTGTGAGGCTGCTGCTGGTGTCGTTGCCAAGTTCCTCTGCCTCTCCCTTGCAGCTTAGTAAAAGCGACTTTTAAAAATGTGCCTGCAGGCTGCAGCAGGGGACATGGGTGGTGGGGTGGGTGCTCAGACTCAAGATAATTTGTGAGGGGGGCCTCCACAGGGATTAATCTGGCACTGCTAGTCTGCCTTTGAAAGGAGCACCCAGGGGACAGGCAGGACTCGGCTTCTGGACTACAGCAAAAAAAACCCAAGAGAAATTTGTGCACTGGGAGGGTTAATTTTAATTTGCTCTGAAAGCCCCTAGGTGCTCTGAATCAGGGGGACCTGTAAAATGTAGTGTGACCACTCCCCACAGCAACCCTGTTTGATATTTTACAAATCCCTCTGATGACATGCATACAAAATGCAGTGAGGTTCTCAACTGCACCAATTGCTTTTTTTTTTTTGCTCTGTGCTTGGCCTCCTGACTATTGGACAGCAAGGGTTTAGTCAGTAATGGAGATGAGGGATAATCATCCCTTGCTCTGCTTCACCTATGGGGTTTTCCTTTAATCTTCCAAGGCTAGAACGGACCACAGGCGTAGCTGTTTATCACAGGTGCACGGTTGCTCGATCAACTGGCATTCATCGCAGGTGACCAGGCAAGCATTGTTGCAAGAATGGACATAACCCTACCTAGATTTTGTAAGGCTACCTCAAGATGAAGATTATGAAGTATGCCACACAAGTTGTGCTGCGTATACATGATAATTCTAGCAATGCTCATGAGAGCCAGTGTGTTGCAGTGGTTGAGTGGGGCTCCAGTCTGGGAGAACTGGGTTTGATTCCCCACTCTTCACATGTAGCTGCTGGGTGACCTTGGGTCAGTCACAGCTTCTCAAGAGCAATTCTCTCAGAGCACTCTCGGCCTAATCTACCTCATAGGGTGTCTGTTGTGGGGAGGGGAAGGGACGGAGATTGTAAATTGCTCTGAGACCCCAAGTGAAGGGTGGGGTTATAAATCCACTCTGTTCTTCTTGCAGGCTCCCCCTCCGATGGGCCACGGGTGGTTTTTATCGTCGACCTCTGGCATCCCAATGTGGCAGGCCCTGAGCGGCAGGCTCTAGACTATATCTTTGCTCCTGGCCGATAGGCGCCAAGAAAATGCCCTCAACGCTGCCCTTATCTACTGGTGTTTGCTGCTCCTCACACTCATCAAACCCTCTGCTGTTACTGTCTTGGTATGAATATTTTCACCATTGTGCATACTGAGCTAGGGAGGGAGGAACCTTAGTGCGTCTCTAAGACCAGCACAGGGAAGTATTGTGAAATGAGCCATTGATGTGTGTGTTCCTATCTCAAGATGATGCTATGACTTGTCCTGCAGCTCTTTTGGATCTGGTGTCTCCGGGTTGCTTTCCACTTTTGGTGCACCAACCTGGGATGGGTCCGTTATGCCCAGTTCTCTTCTCCTCTAGGTCTAATCTAATCTGAGACTGCTTTGGCAGGGAGGGCGGGACATAAATTGAATAAATACATAACCTTTCAGATGTGGACGCTGCCAAAGTCCATCAAAGCCCCATAAGCCTATGGTTTCAGTGTCGTGGACTTCTCTGTGTTGGGGCGGGGGGAATGGTGAGGGAGAAGCAAAACCAGTTCAACAGTTTCAACCTGTCTGTGATCCTTCATTAATCTCCTATCCTGTGTCTGTGTTGCAAAGTTTGTGTGGTGGGACTTAGTCCCCCAGATTCCTGCTAATTAACCTATACTCCAATAAAAATCATTAGATTCCCTCCCCCCAACCTCTCTGTCCCACTTTTGTTTTGTTGCAAGCGTTCAGACTCCTTTGGATCATCATCATGAACCTGATGTGTTTTATTAGAGCAGAACCATGGCCCCTGAAACAAAACAAATAACTGTTTGTCCAACAAACCTCAATATGGCCAAAATTTTATCATCCAAACCACCAGAAGATCCAAGATATCTCATCTCTAGGAGGTTAATACAAGCTGAAAAAATCCTGCCTCAGGATAGGCTTCCGAAGAGAATGAAGAGGTCAGTAGCATCAAGGAAAGACACACCCACAGAGGTGTATGGAGTGTCATGAACAAGATGGCTTTGTGTAGGGGGAAAGAGGAGGCATCAAGAGACTGTGTCGCCCCTCCCCAGTGCTGCTGTACAAAGGGGGACAAGTCTTTCTGCCTACCTTTTGCACCTATTAGGTTGCCCTGACACCCTTTTTGCTGCTGGTGACATTAACAAAACTGAGCACCTTATGATTTACACAGTCTCCCAAGTCGTTTCTATGCCTTTTGCCAATTCCTGCTACAATTTAGGGCCATAAGAAATGCATCTTGTTAAAAATTTCTCAGCTTCCTGAATTCAAGTGTCAGCGCTTGATGTACCCAGCTTCCTTCCTGCTCTTCCCAGCCCTGGGTCTTCCAAGCACTCTTTCTGTGCCAACTGAAAGAGAGGTTTTCTGGCATCTGCTGTTCCCACCGACATGAGATAAATTTGACAGTCCCTCCTTTTCAACCTGGGATGGCCAGGAGAGGGAGAAAGGCAGGAAAATTAGCCCACCGATTTATTGGGGGGGGGGGGGCGGGGAACAACCAACCCAAAATCTAGACATTAGTAAGTCAATAAACAAACTCATGGAGTTTTATTATTCCTGAATAACTCCAAGTAAATACCTCCTGCAGCAGGTGCAGGATCTGTGCCGAAGTCCAAGACGCTGCCTGACTTAAGATGGCAGAGAATTCATCTGCTTTTAACCCAAAAGCCCTTTCTTCAACCCACTTCCCAAAGGTCAAAAAGCCCATCTTCATCACTGCTGTCAGTATTTGCGCTGGCGCAAGAAAAGGCCGGGGGGCCGTTTTGGAGTGGGCACGTCATCAGAGTCCAGGTCAAAGAGGTCCCTGCCGGTCTTCAAAATCTGCTCCTCTAAGACTTTGTGGCGCTTCATGTCCGACAGCACCTTATCCAGGCGCGCTTCCCGCTTCTGGCTCTTAGCAGAAGACCCTGAAAAATTGAATTTTTTAAAATTAGAATTTGAGAACTTCAGGTGATGGGAGCAAGCAGAGGACCAAAGTTTCCAAAACTGAGAGGTGGACCCTCATCCCAAAGGACTGCTAGGAAACCACCCCACTCAGGCCATGCCTTCCATCCCGGTCTATATGATGGTGGTATAGGAGCATCTCCCCGCGCAGTCCAGTTGACCAGATTAGGGCCAGTGGGACATATTCTTACAGTCTTCTGCATAAGCCTGGCAAATTTCCCTTTTGGTGACCTGAAAGCAGGGTCATTTTGTAGAAAGAGAGGTGCCGGAGCTCATTAGCACAACTCATTTGCATATGCCACACGCAGCCCGACATCACCAGAAGGTGTACTACATTATATCAGTTCAGCATCTACCTTCAAATGCTTCTGGAATTATAATTGCCATAAGAAAACCTTACTCCCACCATACTTTTAAAATTGCTTTCTCTTATGTGGCCCCAGCAGCATGATGAAAATTTCCATCTGCTTTATATGTTTGGGTTATTTTGCCCTTTTTTCATGGGGAAAAAATATTAGAAAGTATGTCAAATCTTAAGAGTTCAGCA
The DNA here is from genome assembly GCF_032191835.1 of Heteronotia binoei. NCBI lineage: Eukaryota > Metazoa > Chordata > Lepidosauria > Squamata > Gekkonidae > Heteronotia > Heteronotia binoei. Next base: position 23,330,514 of record NC_083237.1, read on the forward strand.
AAATTCTCACAGGGGGTTTGAACAATGGAGCCCAGAAGCAAGTATTTGCGGGGGGGGGGGGGGGGGGGGGCGGGGGAGCACAATAAAATTTAGAGGTTCTGGGGCTCCACTCCTGTGAGCTCCTGCCCAAAATGAGGCCTGCCTAAAAGTATGCCACACAGACCCAGGTACTCCTGCCTTCCTCCCTTTTCTACTCTATGACATCTAAAAGCAGCAAACTCTTGCCATCCAAGCTTTCCTCTGGGTAACTTGAGCAGCCAACTCCAGTGTGGAGAAGCAAGGCTTCACCTAGGATTTCAGGGATATCGACGGGTGAAGGGATGGCGAAGGGCAGGACCTATGAACAGGACCATGGAACAGAAACAAGGACAAGGAGATTAGCACAGGATGAATCAGGGTGAGGATGGAAGGGGGGGGCCCTGGGATACTGCAAAGAGAGGCAAAGACCAAGTTTTATGGAAAGAGTAGGAGTATGGGGGGTTAGTACAGGGAAGCACGGCTTTCCTCGGTCACATACCAGGGGTTCTCCGGCGATCGATCAAGGAGCTTTTGGGTGAGATAGGCTCATCATCAAAGTCAAACTCTGTTGGCACATGAGGCCTGGAAACAAACAGAGAAAATTAGAATTGACACAGCCCAGCCTGACAATGGCTCCTTACCCCCTTCCCTCCCACACACAGATCCTTCCTCCTGTCCCCTAATTCCAATGTCAGGCCCCTGCTCTCACTTTTCTTCCTCCTCTTCTTCCTGATTGTCAGGCTGTCCCTCAGATTTATCCTCATCTTCACTGCCGACCTCTGGGGTAGGGTTGCGTCGGGGCAAAATTTCTGCCTGGATCTCCAGAGTCCCCTGCGCAGCGATGAGTTCATAGAGACGTCGGATCTCCTTGGGGGGAGGCATCCAGGTGTCTGGGGAGTCCAGCTCCTCATCACTGCAGGGCACATCCCAGTCCTCCTCAGCAGACTCGCCTCCCTCTCCTGCCTGCTCCCCCTCTGCTTCTCCCGGCACCTCCTCTTGCTCCTCCATGGGGGTGGCTCGCTCTGAGGCCGGCCCGTCTTCCACCGCCAAGGACTGCATCCCCGAGGTCACTTCCCCTTCCTCCACAGTGCTGGCCTCCTCCATTGCTGCAACAGATGGAGACCACAAAAGTGAAAGTGAGGCTTTTAAGTCCCAAATGCAGCCAGGCTGAGGCTGGCCTGGAGCCACACAGCAGCTGTTCTGAAGTAGGCCCATGGCAAAACAGCAGTAGGCATGGGAGAGTGGGGGAAAGGGTGGGATCAGAACTGGTGAGGTCTCAAATCTCCTTGGAACTGCAGAACAGCCACACTCCAGTCCAGCAGTACCTTAGAAACGAACAAGATTTTTAGCGGTATAAGCTTTTGAGCACCAAAGCTCAGGGAAGATGAGGTCAGGTAGTTGATACGGGATTGGATAAGGTAGGGGATTGGAGGCCAGGTAGGAGATTGGATAAACATATGGAGCAGAGGTCCATCAGTGGCTATTAGCAGCAGTGTATTGTTGGAACTGTCTGAGGCAGTGATGCTCTGTATTCTGGGTACTTGGGGGGGGCACAGTGTGAGGACATAGCCAGCTTCAAGAGGGGGTTAGATAAAAATATGGAGCAGAGGTCCATCAGTGGCTATTAGCCAGTGTATATATATGTGTGTGTATATATATTTTGGCCACTGTGTGACACAGTGTTGGACTGGATGGGCCAGTGACCTGATCCAACATGGCTTCTCTTATGTTCTTATGTTCTCTTATGATAGGATTCAGTCCAGGTGGGCCAGGTTAGTTCTGGGGTGAAGCAGCCTGTCTTTGGAAGCCTGCTTTTGTCCACTTCTGCACACCTTAGGCTGGGAAAGGCTCAGCCCCCTTGACATTACACCTTCTGGAATCTGTGCCGGGACATGTCTGTGAGGCCTGATATCCGTCCTGTGTACTTTCTGATCAGATTGGCTGTGTGCTATGGATGACTCCGGGTGCTGTTAAAAGAAGGGCTCTTGCATGCAGACTACCTCTCATTAAGAGGAGAGGGTCTGTCTGCTTACAGTTGGTGGGATTTGAACTGGTGAGATCTGTCTCCTCTGACCTAGAAAACTGCTAGATTCAAGTCCAGGAGCATCTTAGAGACCAACTAGAACTTTGGGGGTATCAGCTTTTCAATGCCAAAACAGCCTTCCTTCGATACTGAAACCAAATTTAGTTTTTCTACTGCAGACCAACATGGCTGCTCTCTGAACCTCCTCTCTTAGCTATGAAGCTCCTTGGGTGACATTGTGACAGTCACTGTCTCTCAGCCCAACCTGCCCTAGAGGATTACCGAGGGAGGGAGGGAGGGGTCAGAATCTACACACTCTACCCTCAATTTCTTAGAGAAAGGAGGGAGAATGCAGAGGAAGCAGAGATAATGTAACCTATTTGTTATGCTAATACAGTGCATTTTGGCAGGCTTACATCACCTCTACTGCCACTGTGAGTTTCACCTTCACTCTTGCATTGTCCCTCCAACAGCCAAATGAGAGCCATGTTGACATCCTCAGAGGAAAGCTTCAAAATCAAGTAAGTCAAACTAAGAGTAGGGAGACAGAGCAGCTTTTATAATGATAAAAGGAATGGAGCTGCTCATCAGGGATGGTCTCCACTTGGTATTTGTTTTAGGTCTCCTGCCTTCAAAGGCTGAGTCAAAACAAGGCTGCTGTTGTTCAGTCGCACAGTCGAGTCCAACTTTTTGTGACCCCCATGGACAAAGTCATGCCAGGCCCACCATCCTCTGAAGTCTGCTCAAAAATAAGACTAGAATTGATATAAAACCCACCCCACACTATTCACAGCAGCTTTAATAGTCTCATCTTGAATCTCATATTCTGGGCTGCAGTAGCAATAGCACCACCCATTCTACAGCCTGATCCATTGGTCATTTTTAAGCCACACCACTGCTGGGCAAGCCATGAATTGTTCTGGCACACACCCACCCACCTCATCAACACAGGACTAAGAGGGGAATACTCTGTCTCTTTCACCCTTGCTCCATATTCCACCTACAGTGCAATCCTGTGTATTGTTGTCCCACTTTAAATCCATTTAAATCAATGGGTTTAGATTAGAGTAACTCAGCAGAGAATCACACAGTTAATACATTGGATTTCAATTTATATCCCACCCTTCACTCTGAATCTCAGAGCAGTCACAATAACCTTTCCTTACCTCCCCCCTACAACAGACACCCTGTGAGGTAGGTGGGGCTGAGAGAGCTCTTACAGCAGCTGCCCTTTCAAGGACAATTCCTACAAGAGCTATGGCTGACCCAAGGCCATTCCAGCAGCTGCAAGTGGAGGAGTGGGGAATCAAACCCATTTCTCCCAGATAAGAGTTCTCGCACTTAACCACTACACCAAATTGGCTCTCAGGGAGAAATTTTTCTCTCTGTCCCAAACAGTTAAGAGTATCAAATCCTCCTATCCATGCTACCCTGTTCTACAGCACATCAAGCCAGGGGGGCTATATCTTGCCTTCAGAGCAAGTCTTGGCAGGCATTGCACAACAGCTGCAAGACTGAGCTGCCAGTCAGGAAAGGCTCGGCCATGGTTTGAGTTTGGAGGTGGCTCTTAAGAAAGCCACAGCCTGCAGTATGGGGATAATATTCCCTCTGCATTATGAAGCTGCAAGGATTATAACCACTCCAAAGACACAACACAAATGGTACATATTATTGTTTTAAAAGGCTGCTTTGTGGCTCAATGAAAGAAGGGGGGTGGTGCCAGCTCTTGTCCATGTTGTCAAGAAACAGTCATCTTGCTAGGAAAGTTGGAGCACCTTTCCAATGAGGGAAGGCTGAAGAGCCTGGGACTTTCCAGTTTAGAAAAGACAACTAAGGGAGGACATGACCAGGTTTACAAAATTATGTATTGGGGAGGGGAGAGAGAGTTGACAAAGAGAAATTTTTCTCCCTGTCCCAAAATACTGGAACTCAAGTGCATCCAATGAAGTTGATGGGCAGTAGATTCAGGACGGACAAAAGGAAATACTTTTCTACGCACAATTTTCACCGTTACGTCCCATTAAAATGTGGAATTCACTGCCAGAGGATGTAACAACAGCCATAGGAATGAACAGCTTTAAAAGGGGATCAAATTCATGGAGGGTAAGTCTATCAATGGCTACTAGCCATGGCGACTGAGGGGAACTTCAATGACATTCAGAGACACTAAACCTCTGAATCCTAGTGCCAGAAGGCAACACCAGGAAGGCCTTGGCCATCCATTTCCTCTGTTGGCCCTCCAGAGGAAATGGATGGCCACTGTGTGAGACAGGATGCTGGACTAGATGGACCACTGGTCTGATCCAGCAGGGCTCTCTTATGTTCTTAAAGTTGACTTTCCCTCTGGTCCTTGACGCTTGATAAGTACTTACCCAAGGAGTTTTTCTCAACTTAAAATTATCCAGCAAGGGATATAATCAGCCCTTATTCTCTCAAAGTTTAGAATCTAAACTTGGCTTTTTAAACTTCCCCAAGGTCTGATGGATGAGAATAACAGAGATCCTTCTACATGGCCACTTACATACAACCAACTTGCCCACATCTGAGGCCTACTTTATTTATTTAGCTTATTTATATAGCCTGCCTTCCTCATAGAGATTGAAGATGGATTAGAAAAGAAAAATGCACTCATAATACATAAGACATCCAATGAGCAAGGCAAAGACAATGGAAGCAATAAGAAGAGCATCCTGCCTAAGGTAAAGGTATTGTGTGAGTTTAATGCACTCATAGCTTATTGTGGCCCAGCAGACCAAAAAATGATGCCAGCAGGAAAATACCTTTTATTAGGAGGCCTCAAAATTACAGAGAGATGAAATCTGTACACATAGAAGCAGACTTTATGGATTTGGCTTCCTAGAGGGTGATCTCAGCCCAAGCCTAGAATTATTGAGAATACAAAGTCATTACTTTTCAAGAAACATCTGAAAGATGACACATAGTGGCAAATCCATGGTCTAATGACCGGAGTGGATGTGATGCTGGGAGCAGTGTGAAAGAGTGGCTAAGACTTTTTTTTTTAATTTTAAAAAGCATATGCACCTTATTTTTAAAAACACACAGAGAAAAACTTAGGAATTTATTCACAGTTGTCAGCATCACATCTCATTTGGCCGTTATTGTTATTTCTACTCACTAAATGAAGTCTAATTCTATTACTTGGCTGAGTTTTATCAATGTAAAGTTTGAACATACAGGAGTCCAGGGGCATGTTAAAGACTAACCAAATTTATTCCAAGGCAAGCTTTTGTAAGTCAGCTAATTTCTTCAAATGTCAATTTACTTTTATTTCCTATTGTCCCTCTTGAACCTATTTCCCAATGACTTTGCTGGATGCTCCCAAGTCCTAGTATTATAGGAGAGGGAGAAAAAGCTCTCCACTCACTTTCTCCAGCCCATGCACCATTTCATAAATCTCTATCATATGTCTTCACTTAGCTGCCTTTCTTCTTGACTGATATATCCTGGAGTCTCCAGCTCATTTTTCAGAAACATAAGAGGAAAGGCAAGGGAAACCACCAGAGTTATATTTAAGTACCTAATGGGTGCACACTTCATTCATCTGAAAAATGAGCTCTGACTCACAAAAGCTTATACTATTATAAAATTGCATTAGTTTTTAAGGACTCCTGTGTACTTTTGCTGTTACAGACCAACCTGACTACTCGTCTGGAATTTTAATGTACACAAGCCACGTTTCAGCTATACCACAACAGAAATATGAACTGCATTATTAATAAAAATGCATAGTAACTTATTGTTTCAAATGGCACAAGCAGATTTTCAAATTATACACAAGTCTCCCTTTAAACTGCACAATTTTTTCTCATACTAATAGAAAAAACCTGCACTCAAGTGTAAACAGGGGCAGTTAACATCCCAAACTAAAATTTTAGTTTTTCATTTAAAACATAAAAAAACAAAAAAAACACCAGCCTTAAGAATTGCACAACTATCTGAAAAATCAGCCACAGCACCACAGCTCTGTACAGCCAATCCAGCCACCATTAAGCACATCTCAGACCTTAAGGGAAAGATCCAGATGGGCAGCCGTGTTGGTCTGAAGCAGTAGAACAAAGCAGGACTCAAGCATCACTTTTAAGACCAAATAAAACTTTGTTGGTCTTAAAGGTGCTACTGGACTCCTGCTTTATCCTAAGGGGAAAAGTTAATGCGGGAGCTTCACGGCTGTCCTCTTAGGCACCCTTACTTAAAAACAAGCTCCACTGAACTAGGGATTTACTCTTGAGTAGGAAAAGGAGGCTTTTTTAAGGAAAATCTTTTTATTGATTAAAAAAAGCTCTTACTACAAAGTCTTACCTCGAACAAATACATACACAATACTTTGAACACTATTAATGATGGTTAAACATACTTCTGAGCAGGGCCGAGCTGGCATTGCAGGATGCGAGTTTCCGAGCTCGCCACCCAGCCCTTCTTCAAGTAAGCCGTTCAAGAAATGAAACCGTTTTTAAAAACCCGTCTCCGCCACTGAATTCAGCCCCCGAGGAGGCTTCTAGTGCTTAAGGCCTCCTCTTGCTGGGAGCCAATCCCGGCTAACAGAGGCCTGGCTGCACTCGAGGGGCTTCTCCCTTCACCCCCCCGAAAAGCGCCGAGGCGAGGACAAGTGGCAGCAGCGACCACTCTACCCCGTGCCCCTTCACCCCGCAACTAGCCAGCACAAGCCGAAAACAGCGCAATCGAGCGTCCGTTCCTCTTCCCCAGCTATAACCATCCTTTGCTCAGCGATTACGGAAAATAGGAAATGTCTGCTCCCCAGGCGCATGCGCCACTTTTTTGAAACTTCCGTACGCCCTCTTGCTGTCTTCTAAGAGCGCTCTACCCCCCGCCCTCTATTTGAAGCCTATGGTTTGTTTCCCCAACACCTTCCCGCTTCAGTACGTATGCGTGCGACGCTATGGAGGCCACTGGCTACCCACGCGCAAGCGCATCTGGCGGGTGGCACTGCGCACGCGCTTTCCTTGTCCATTGGCTGGCTGCGGGTGGATAGGGCGGGCTTAGCGCCAAATACAAACGGAGCTTGAAGAGTTTCTCAACGTTTCTTTGTGCGTCAGTCTCTTTGGGTCGACGAAGCTGGTGAGTGGCTGCATGGAGGGATCTAGAGGGATTTACATCCTCCTGCCTTCCTCGCGGCAGTCAGCTCTGTTGAGCTAAAAGTAGGGTTGTCAACCTCCAGGGAGGGGGACTGGCGATCTCCCGGAATTGCAACTGATCTCCAAACCCCGCAGGATCAGTTCCCCTGGAGAAACGGACACCTTGAGAGGCCATTATATTCCACTGAGGTTCTTTCCTTTTCCAAACCCCGCCCTCCCAAGGCTCCACCCCAAAATCTTCATTAATTTCCCAAAGTGGAGATTGCAACCCTAGAGCCTAAAAGGACTTTGCTTCCGAGTAGTAACTGTATCTAGGTGCTACCTGTGGGATGGTAAGGGTTGGTATCTGAAGGAATGGCTTAGATCCTTCGGATTCCTCTACAGAAAAGGAAAATGGATGTTCACTCTATGCTAAACAATGTGTTTTGCAACTGGATTCTTACTATGTAAGTAGCAAAAAAATCCAGTTGCAAAACGTATTATTTAGTGTAGTATGAACGTGCCCAATGTGTATCTGTAAATGGCTCTGGGTGTTGGAAGCACTATATAGATGGGGCTGGTGTTGTTTGCTGATCATAGGGACATCCAGGTTAAGATTTGCCACTCTGATGCAAAAGCTGCCAGGGGGATTTTGAGCCAGTCACTCACTTGGCCTGATCTAGCTCGCAGGGTGGTTGTGAAGCCAAAATGGAGAAAAGAACACTGTTGTAAGCTATTTTGGGTTCCCACTGTGGGGTATAAATATTTAAGTGGGTATTACTATTGAATAGTGAATATTGTGGCTCTTGTATGAGTGAAGAGAGCCATGTAACAGGGCTATTCATAGACAGGTCAGGGGTCTCCACCTACTTGGGGAACTCTCTAGGTAGCCAGGAAAATACTACTTAGTAAATCGATTAAAACTAGACTGAACACAGGATACTGCATGAATCAAACATTTGCTAACTCCTACCCTGGCAGTGACTGGAGATCTTTCACATCACCAGCTCTGCGGCCCTTTCTTCAGGGAGGATGCCAGGGATTGAAACTGGGACCTTCTGAGACCTACGATCTCACTGCAAACTGATGTGACTCCAGAATGGGAGGGGATTTGGACAGCAGTGGGGTGCCAGTGATTCTTTCCAACCACATTCTTTCTCCCTTGGTTTAATGTGGTTGGAAAGAATCACTGGCACCCAGTGATTCTTTCCAACCACAGTTTCTCCCAGTCTCTTGGTGACTAATATCTTTTATATTCTACGTTTCCTCCATTATGGAATTCAGTGTGATTTAGGGCAGTGTGATTTAGGGCTCACATATAAGTACTGAGCAGTATCAGACCTTTGTTATACCATATTCTTTTCAATCGGCACCTCAGGCTAGTTGAGCCACCCCCAGTCTCATTTGGCGCTTGTGGGGAGAGTGGGGTAAAAAATCCAATAAATAAATAATATATAAATTCAATCCAAATGATCAAATGCAAAGCAATTATTTTTTTTCCTGTTTCACTATAATAAACTAAGTTTTAGAGGTCTGTTGCCTAGGGATATGAAGGTTGCCTTTAGTCATCATGGCAAGTACTGACTGCTGGATCTTTCCTCCATGAATCTGTCTAATCCAGGGCTGGCTAAACTTGCTTAATGTAAGAGCTGCATATAATAAATGTCAGATGTTTGAGAGCTGGGAGGAAGGCAAATAGATTTGGGGGAGGGAGAGGTGGAAAGAAAGCAACTTTAAATGCCTTCTCCAAGCCAGCTGACGGTGGTGGGGGCTTTGAGAATATGTGTGAAAGAGCCTTGTGTGGCTCTTGAGCCACAGTTTGGCCATCCTTGGTCTAATCCCTTTGTAAAATAAACAAAACCAATAGTATCTTCACTATATACCAGGGGTGGCCAAACTGTGGCTCAGGAGCCACATGTGGCTCTTTCACACATATTGTGTGGCTCTCAAAGCCACCACCACGCCATCGGCCAGCTTGGAGAAGGCATTTCTCTCTTTAAATCACTTCTCTGAGCCAGCCTGCCGGCGGCCTGGAAAATACATTTATGTTATAACTGTTGTTTTACATTTTCCCTCGCTTCCCTTCCCTCCTGTCTTGCAGCTCTCAAACATCTGATGTTCATGACTTGAGGCTCGCAAGCATCTGATGTTTATTCTACTTGGCTCTTATGTTAAGCAAGTTTGGCCACCCCTGCTGTATACCCTGACAGCAAATCTCACAGTTTCCATATTTTGAACTTCAAAGGTGCTTTTTAATCATTGTTGACTATATGCATTTTTATGGTAGTATGGTTGTTTTGCCTGTCTGCTTACTCTAATGACTTCATGTCTATTTATGCCCCTAAGTAAGCTAGTGACTTGGATCGGGCACCTAATGTGTGAATCAGTGTGTTGTATCAGCTTAGTTTTATCTGTAAATAGTTTTATGTTATAACTGTTATTTTACATAAGCCATAATATGCCCAGAGGGAACCTTTTCATGCTGAAAAGTGGCATAAAATCCAAATTAAGAAGATTTTCCTGTCAAAATAAAATTACATTTCGGTTGTGGTACCATACCTCATGAGGTATGATAGGAGGTTTATCTTAGGTATGCCCCTAAGTAAGCTAGTGACTTGGATCGGGCACCTAGCTTTGATACCTCTTGATTAGCAAGTGATTTGAATACGATTGGGAATGTGTGGATGGAGACTGAGTCTGGATGAGGCTAGAGCATATATCTATTATCCTAGTATCTGGCTAGTTATAAACAGCAGGGCTGTGAAACTCCAAATGGCTGCTGGTACTTCCCAAGTCTAACATTGACAGAAGTTTCCAGTTTCACAGAAATGTAGAGATCACAATTGAAAACCCATTAAATGTTTCTTTGGGCACAGGGCTGGGTTGACAGTTGCCATTCTGTCTAACCGCGGACTTTTTCTCATCATAGGTATTCATGACGACCAGCCAACGACTAAGTCAAGCTGAGTTCCGCCGAGTTCCTGTTAAAGGACACACCCGAGTGCGGGTTTGTGTGCGACTGCGGCCTGGCGTGGGAACTGGGCAGGGTCAGGATGCCCCCTGTGTACGAGGTGTGGATTCCCACTCACTGGAGATCCTCAACTGGAGAAATGAGATGGAGACGATGAAGTACCGGTGAGTTGGGCAGAGGAGTCAGGAGGACTGGAGACCCAAGTGAAGGCTGGCAAGGTGTTCCCACTAGATTACCCTGGAGGTCCCTTCCAACTCTATGATTCACTCAAGGGCTCTTCAGTGCTCTTGTGCCACCCACCCAGTGAAAGCAGGGCCATGGACCCATGCCCCGTTAGGTACTTTCCTGCTTGCAACCATTTGCCTCTGTCTTGTTTTACACATGAATGAGTAACATAAGGGAAGAACTCTCCCAGGACCTCTGTTGCTATTTGCACTGTGAGTGAGGAACCCCAAAGAGTCATTTGCTGTATCTGGGTTTGGGAGAAAGTGCCAAAGTGCACAATGGTGTCTCTCTGCAGGGGAAGATTCTTTAGATGTTACGGCTATTCTGGGGAAGCACTTGAGGGCTGGATGTGACCTCAAGTTGCCTCTCCCTATTGTAGAAACAACTGGTTTTCCAGAAAAGTCAGTGGCCTGCAAGCATGCCTTCTTTTTGGTCAGGTTCGATGCCTTTTATGGTGAAAAAGCCACTCAATGGGATATCTACATGGGATCAGTTCAGCCTATCCTGTGCCATCTGCTGGAGGGGCAGAATGCCAGCATCCTGGCTTACGGGCCTACTGGAGCAGGTGAATATTGAAAAGGGGGCAAATGGACACAACCAACCTGGAGGAGAAGTGGGCTGGGACTGGGAACTGACCCAGAATTCTTCTTTGAATTTTTCTCTCCTCCCCCCACCTCTTTTTTCATCAAAACGGCAGGTAAAACACACACCATGTTGGGGACTCCAGATCAGCCTGGGGTAATACCACGAGCGCTTCGGGATCTCTTGCAGATGACGAGGAATGCCACGGGGGACGAGTGGAACTACTCTGTTTCCATGTCCTACCTGGAAATCTACCAAGAGAAGGTAATTGATGATGAACTAGAGCTATATGAGCGAGAAGTGAAGCATAGAGGGGAGGAAGAACTGGGAGAGGAGGTTTGGGGAGAAGCTGGCGTAGAACAAGATGGGGGAGGGAGGAGCTGGGCATTATGGGAAAAGCATTGTCTTTTGGCTTGCAACAAGAGATGCCAGCATCACTTCTGGTCGAGCTCTCCTGTTAGTGCTTTGTCAAAGGCTGCTGATGCGACTGGCGCTCCCTCCTGGGACTAGCTATCCATGTTGTCGTTCTTCAGGTGCTTGATCTCCTAGAGCCCTCCCGCCGCGACCTGCCAATCCGGGAGGACCACAACCACCACATCCTGGTGCCTGGCCTGACACAGAAGGAGATCACCAGCTTCTCTGACTTCGAGAGCTTCTTTCTGCCCGCCAGCGCCAACAGGACAGTGGCATCCACACAGCTGAACCAGCGTTCCAGCCGCAGCCATGCTGTGCTGCTGGTTTGGGTGAGACAGACCCAGGGCTGGCCCCCCTACGCACGCAGGGCAGCCAAATTGTGCCTTATTGACTTGGCTGGATCGGAGGATAACCGGCGGACGGGAAACAAAGGCGTGCGCCTGAAGGAGAGCGGAGCCATCAACACTTCGCTCTTCGTGCTTAGCAAGGTGGTGGATGCCCTCAACCAGGGGCTGCCTCGGGTGCCCTACAGAGACAGCAAACTTACTCGCCTGTTGCAGGTAGTTGGGTTCTCTGGAAGGCTAGTGCATCTTATTGTCATTGGGGCAAGGAAGTGGCAAGTTTCGCCTAGATACATGCTCTTTCTGTCTCTCTAGGATTCCCTGGGTGGCAGTGCACACAGCATGATCATAACGAACATCGCCCCTGAGAAGAGATTCTACTTTGACACCCTCACGAGCCTCAACTTTGCTGCCAAGTCAAAGCAAGTGGTGAATAAGCCCTTCACACAGGAAACCCTGCCAGATATGGGTAAGGAAAAGTGGGACCTATTAAGTTTTAACAGAAGTCCTGCAGAGAGGAAGCTAAAATTATTGGGTTCCCTAGAGCAAAAAAAAAAGGGGGGGGAGAATTCAAAGAGTTTGAGAATATAGTACATAAGAAATATATAATAAATAAATTAAGGAAAGGAATTGCCGTATATGGCTGTTTATCTCTGGTTCTGGAAATATCAAAATGTAATTTTGCAAATAAATGGCAACAGATGATTGGTGAAGTAATTAATGAAAAAGAATGGCAAGCATTTTCTCCTCTTCTGCTGCTACAGCAATATATATAAGGAAGGGAATGATGCTTAACAAGATCATCTGTAACTAGTACTTGAGGGTGAGGGCGGGATATACATCTCATAAAGTAAATAAATAAAAATATTTATCATCACATATAAGATGTATCTTACGTAGCAATCTGCATCTTAGAAATGTGGAGAAAAGGCAGCTGAACTTACACATTTTGGAAATGTCCAATGATGAAAACATTTTGGTCTAAGATTCTTAACAGAAATTTATCATATAATGAGAAGTGTCTTCCCTTTAGATCTCAAGGGGTTATTACTTGGACTCATTAATGCCTATTGTCCAGAAGTCAGGATAAAGATGATACTTGATATGGCAGTTGCAAAATTGCCATTAGTGCAAAACTGGAAATCTAGGAAACATTTCACAATCAAATCTTGGATTCAAAAAGTATGATGTGTTGCAAAACTATCAAAATTGTCAAAACTTTATTTGTGAAACAGTAGTACTAAAAGAGCATATGTTTTCTGCTAATGCCTGGAAGTCTTGTTTTGAATTTTGGAGACAGGACTTAAATACATCAGACTTGTACAATTGTGCCTCACTTTTACATTAAATAGGAGGATGGAAATGAGTAATGGTCAAGAGGCAATGTTAATTAAGCAATATATATCAGCAAATTTTAACTTTTTTATTTATAACATTGTACCGATGATCAGGGTCACTGAGGGTGTTGTTTGAAAATGAGAAAAATGTGATTTAACATTGTATTGTGCATTTAAAAAAATAAAAATTATGTTAAAGCAGGAGAGGTTCAGGGTAAAGATGAAACGATGGTCCTAGAATCTTCCACATTCAGCCCTTTCTCGCCCTCTGCAGCAGCCAAGAGACCTCGTGCAGACTCCAAGGATGCTGAGCCAGAGGCAAAGAGACCCTGCCTCGAAGAGGACCATCAACCCCAACTGGAAGAGAAGCCACTCAGGTCAGGCGCCAGGTCTTTTAGCAAAGAGGGTTGTGTTTGCAGCGTGATCGGAGTCTGGCTGCTTCAGGAGGGCACCATTTAACTGAGAAGGAACATGGCTTTGGCTGGTGTGGTAGAAGTTGTGGCCGAGGCATGATAAAGAACCTGTGAGTCTTCTCCCTCCCCCCCCCCCCCCCACCAGTGCCTTGATACCTCTGGAGAATCTGAAGCCGGCTGTGGCCAAACGGCTCTTGCACCTGGAGGCCTTGGAGAAAGAGCATGCAAGTCATGGGAGTTTCGGGCCGCCCCTTCTCAACACTCCCCGCAGGGAGCGGCAGCGCCTTGTGAAGCAGCTGGAGGAGACAAAGCAGAAACTGAAGGTGAGGCTCTTTCCTTTCCTTCTACAGGAGCGTGTATTAGTGTAGCTCAGAGATCTCCTTTCTCCTCAGTGTTCCATCATGGGTTTTTTTTGCAATAATTATCTCATGTGTGTATGTCATAAAATCACATTCCCGTCGATATATTACTCTGTTTAACCAATTTTTAAAAACTAAATTATAACTTTGTGTTTTCATGGAAGCACTTCCAAAACCTGCAGCCTGAACCCCTCATCATAGTGTGCAGGGCTGTTAACAAGTAAAAATCAATGCCAATGTATTTTCCAAGGTCCTTGCTAGTCTCTGGCACCTTCCACCTTACCCACACAAAAGGATGAGGTGGGGGACAGGTGGGTTTAATCTCTGGATCATCACAGCACACTAGGATGTGAACCTGCTGGAAGCATCCCTGATTCTACTTGACCTCTCTCTCTCTCTCTCTCTCTGCAGGCTCTCCAGGAGATGGAGGCCAAAGCTGCTCAGAATATAAAGCCTGGACCTGCTCCCCAGTTAGTTGCCAACCCCCCCAAAAAGGCTGTGGTATTGCCCCTCCAGAGAGGTAAGCATACTTGAAAGTCCTGCATCTAGATCCTTTCTCCTCTTTCTTACAAGATCCAAGCTCCATCCCCTCTTTTTCTGTCCAGTGCAGACACCTGAGAAGACTCAAGAAGACGTCACTGTGACCATCATACAACAGAAGAAGAGAGGACAGAAGAGGAAGGTCTGTGTGCATGAGGGGGTATGGGGAGGTTGGGACAGTTGTGGTAAGCAGAATGAAATGCTTAAAGCTGAGGCTGGGTGGAAAACAAAGCCAGGAAGAAGGATAGTTTGGGAAATGTCAAACCAAAGCAGAACAGATGCTAATCAAAGCCAATCATGCCCCTTGCTCAGCTATCTGACACCTTTTTAATAGAGACTGGATTTAGTGCTCCATACATGGGAAGGGAGTTCTGAACCAGTAGTTTTTGAGCCCTGTACGTTGTCTTGCTGACAGAGCCAGCGTGCTGCAGAGAATCTGGAGGTGTGGTCTAGCCCGTGTTCGTAATACAGAGTGTTCACCAGCACGGCGGAGCAGCCTCCTCTTTCTGCATGAATGAGGAACATGCCCTCAAACACCCCTAACAACAGGAAAGACCATTTGTTTACTTTTGTGTGTTTATGGGCTGCTTTGGAACTAAACAGTCTCCAGTGTGGTTTATGACAAAAATAAAATACAGCAGTGGTGGCAAGAGCCATCAAGTTGCAGCCGACTGATGGCAACCCCACAGGGTTTTCAAGGCAAGAGATGACCAGAGGTGCTTTGCCATTGCCTGCTTCTACACAGTAACCTTGGACTTCCTTGGCAGCCTCCCATCCAAATCCTAGCCAGAGTTGATCCTGCTTAGGTTCCAAGATCTGCCAAGATCAGGCTAGCCTGGGCCATCCAGGTCGGGGCAATATGGTATGGATCAATCCAAAGCCAATAAAATGCAATCAGAAGCGGGGAGTTAGTTCCCAATAGTGCCATTTGCCCTGCCATACCATACCTTACAGATCTAACTCCAAGACCCTCCAGTTAAAAAAAAAAAAAAGTCTTTCAGGGAAGTTTTTTTCCAGCACTCCTCATTGGTGTAAATCCATTCACGAGTTTCTGAGATGTGTAGCAAGAGGTCAGCTCAGGAAGTGATCCAAAGAAGACAGTGTAACATCTCACTACCTTCTCCTTTAGCTGATTGAACAGACTTCGGTCTCTGGCTGTGAAAATGAGGCTCCCGCTGAATGGGAGATGGCTTTGCGTCCTGATTTGCTGGCTCGTGGCAAAGAAAACATCTTGGCCCTCCTGAACACGGGCTCAGAAAAAGACCTTATGGCTCTGCACCGGATTGGCAAAAAGAAGGCTCGGGACATTGTGGCCTGGAGAAAACTCCATGGGTCATTTCAGAAGGTGAGTAGATGCTGCAGAGAGTGTGCATCCTTTCTCCTGACAATTAAGCTGTTGTGTTGGGAGGAGAATAGCTGTTCCCACAGAAAACATTATGTGGACTTTGGTCTGTTGCCATAACAGGTAATACGGTCCTGACTCACTGCTTTGAAAGCTGGTGTGGTACAGTAGGAGGAAAGTATTAGATCAGCAAGACCTGGGTTCAGAACTTCAATTCATTGGGTGACCCTGATTTAGTTACTTTTTCTAACCTAACACCTCACAGGTTGTGAAAACAGAGAACTACGTACACTGCCCTGAGATCCATTGAGGAAGGGGGTGGGATAGAAGATATAGCCCAAAACTAGGGAGCCAGCGTGGTCTGATAGGCAGAGCTGGTCTTGATCAAGGGAGAACTGGATTCAACTCAATCTTCTGGGCAGCCTTGAATATGTTGACTCATGCTCAGCTGTGGAAGAAATTAGATGCTTGTTCCAGAACGGTTTCTTCCATTTAGAGGAGATTTATAACTGTTAAAGTTG